>NW_026055797.1:0-548797 GCF_023758015.1 Alternaria viburni
CCCTAACCCTAACCCTAACCCTAACCCTAACCCTAACCCTAACCCTAACCCTAACCCTAACCCTAATAGTCTCTAATACTTTTAGAAAATATATTAGAAGCTAGTAGTAATAATAAGTAGATACTTAAACTTATTCTAGAGAGATATATATTTAATAAAAGTAAGCTAGAATTTATAGTATTATTATTCTAGAGCTTCTAAGTTAGTATAGTTATATTTTATATTAAGTAAGAGAAAGACCTTATAATAGCTATCTAGTTACTTAACTACGTACTTTTACGCTTATTATTATATAGTAGATAGTATAAGCTAGCTAGAACTAGGCTTCTTAAATACTAGTACCTAGAATAAAAATATAAAGACCTTTTATAGAGAAAGAGTATATTAAAGTAACTTATTCTAGTACGCCTTAAGTAGATATATAGATATATATTACTTATTCTTTTATATTATATAGATATAAGCGTAGTATAATACCTTAGTTATTAAATTCTACTAGGTACGTACTATACTCTTAACTATATTATATAGATAGAAGAGAAATAGCTTAGTTACTTATATTAGTGTATTAGTTAAAGTATACGCCTCTTTCTAAGTTTATAGTAGTATCTTTAGAAAGTGTATATAAAATAGCTATAGACTAGTTTATATAGTTAGCGCTAAGAGTATAGCTATAAGCTAGGCTTAACGTTTTTTCTTTATCTATATCTTTACTTTCTATAGTTATTCTTCTATATTATAAAGTATACTATTATTATAACTTAGTAAAGCTATAAGTAGTAGCTTAATATACTATAGCTAGATACCTAGAGAAGTATATTTATTATTATATTTATTTACGTTAGAGGTAGAGCTACGCGCCTATATTAGTAGAGGCTTATTTCTAGTATAAGTAGAGTATATTACTTTAAAGAAGCATTATATAGTAGTATTAGTGTTTATAGATACGCCTCTAAAATAGTATTAAGTAGATATAGTTTACGTATACTCTTATAGTAGAGAAGTACTCTAGATTTTACTAGTAGTATAAATACTATAAGCCTTTTATAAGTGCTTCTTTATATTCTTATTAGTACTTTTTTAGATAGTAATATACTTATATATACTATATATATAGCTCTTATATATAGAAAGATACTTAATTTATAAAAGTAGCTATCTATTAGACTAGATAAAAAAAAACTTATTATAATTAGTTTTTAATAGATATAATACTTTAAGAGTAAGAGCTTCTACTTATATACTAGTATATTACTTTACTTTAATATTATAACTATAATACTTATTAAGATAAACTTTAATACTACGTAGTAGTATAACTTTTAGATAAAAAAGGTAGATAAGAATACTATAGTTAGTATTTAAGATAAATATATTAAGTAAAGTAGGTATAATATAACACTAGTATAAATAGATAGAGAGGTTAGATAATAATATTATAGTAAAACGTGTTAGAAGCTATTATTAAGAAAAGAATAAAGTCTTTTAACTTATATAAAAAGAGAAACTAGCTATAAAGTAGTATAATAAAGCTATTCTATTATACTCTAAGAATACGTAGAGTAGATACTTCTTTATCTAAGTTATAGAAAATTATACTACTACTAGTAGCTCTATTACTTTAGTCTATATATAGTTAGAAATACTAGCTAAATTAATTTTATATATTAAGTAGTGCTTAGGTTATTAAAAGCTAGGTATTCTAAAATCTAAGCTCTAGCGTTCTTAGCGTTCTTAGTATTACCTATACTATAAATACTAGGTAATATCTTATACTTAATAGTATATACTATCTCTATTATATATATATACGCTAACTAATATAGCTATATAGCTATAGAAGCTTAATTTTATTCTAGTCTCTATTAGTAAAGATAATAATATTAGTTTACTAGTCTAGAACGCTTTTATAATATTAGAACTCTATATAGTAGTATTCTATATTCTACTAGATATAGTAGAGCTTATCTAGGCTTTTCTTATACGCTTTCTAGATAATATAATCTACTAGATCTATTAATAAGTTAGTAAGAAATAACTTTTAAAGTATATTTAGTAGGTTTATAATAATTCTTAAGTAGATATAGAATGCGTCTCTACTAATCTAACTAATAAAAACTATAAGTATTTCTCTAAGCGCGTATATAAGAAAATAACTATAAAATAAGTAAATAAGTGTTTAAAGAATTAACTAGATTATATATTAGTAGAAATAGTAGTAAATTTCTAGAATATAGTTACTATAAAAATAAATAAGATTACGTATTCTAATTATAAGCTTAAGTACTAGAATATAGCTAAGATATTTAAGTATATAGGTATTAGTAAAGTAGCTAAAATAATTAACTATATAAAGGTAGTTACTACTATTAACTATTTATAAAAATAGAAGATAGTTTTAGATACGTAGAGGTAGTTATATTAAGAAGGTTTCTATTTATTTGTAACTATAGAATTAACTAAATATAATATTATAGAAGATATAACTACTAGAGTAGAAGATATAACTACTAGACTAAGTAATAATATAGATATAGTTTCTAATATATAAAATAACTAGCTAGTATTATTCTAGGCTAATATAGATAGAATATTAACTAACGTACTAACTATAAGTAAAGTTAAAGAAATCTAGAGATTAGTTATAACTATATAAAAGAAAGAAACTATAGATATACTTAGTAATATATAGTATTACTAGAATATATTAATACTCTATACTAAATACAAACGTCTAGAATATCTTTTATATAGTAGAATTAATCTAAAAAGTATATAAGAGTAGAGTATAGTAATAGTAGCGTAAGAGTAGCTATTTACTAAGATTAGTAGTGTTATACTTTGTATATAAAATAGATAGTTAGAATATAGAAAGTAATAGTTTATACTCTAAGAGAGATTTAGAGTAGAAATTTTTATCTTACTACTAAGAAGTAAAGTACTAAATTTATTTATTAAATAGAAACTAATTACGCGTTTATAGAACTAGATAAATATAGTTATAATCTATAATAGTAATACTATAGAGATAGTAAAGATTATAGAACTAATTTTTATAAGTTATATAAGAGTAGAGTCTCTACTAATATAACTTCTACTAAAGTCTATTAAGAAGTTTAACTTTGTTAATTAAACCTTTATAGATCTACTTACTTCTAGTTAAAATATATAATAGAACTTTAAGATAGTCTAGAACTTAATAGATAATATAAGTTAGCTTAATTTACTAGCGTAAATAGTAGTAATATAAGAGAATAAGTAATTCTAGATATACTTTACTATTAAAATTCTATTAATTTACGTATATAAATAAGTAGGTTCTTATAGATATAAAAGGTTAAGTTAATCTAGTAATATCTAGAGATTTATATATACATAATGTTAGAACTTTACCTAGTAATACTTAGAAATTTATAAGTATAGAATGTTAAATTTTATTTTAGAAATATAGAAGTAATCTAATAGTATAGTTTCTATCTATAAGATAGTAGAAAATAAGTCTAAAAGTTATAATACTTATATTAATAAGCGTACTTCTAGAGTTAGCTTACGCTATTAGTATACTTCTAGAGTTAGCTTATAGTGTTAAGCGTACTTCTAGAGTTAGCTTATAGTGTTAAGCGTACTTCTAGAGTTAGCTTATAGTATTAAGTATACTTCTAGAGTTAGCTTATACTACTAGTATAGTTTTATATATAGCTTATAGTGTTAAGTATTCTTTTAGAGTTAGCTTACGCTATTAAGTATTCTTCTAGAGTTAGCTTACGCTATAGAGCGCACTTTCTAGATATAATTATAGTAGAGAACGCGCTTCTAGAGCTAGCTTATAGTATTAAATAAGCTTCTAGAGTTAGCTTATAGTATTAAATAAGCTTCTAGAGTTAGCTTAAGCTATAAAGCTAGTGCTAGAATATAAAAATATATAGACTAAATTTTATAGAATTTAATAGTAAAAGTTATAAATCTAATAAATTTAGAGTTACTAATAGAGCTAGTAGAGAATAGATTATAGTCTTTTTAAATAGTAAAGGTACGTAATTTAGATAATTATAGAAGCGTAGATAGTATAGATATAACTAGTAATAGTAATAAAAGTAAAGAGTAAAGTATAGATAAAAACTAAAGAAAGTAACTATATAATAAAAAGTACTTTATAATATAATATTATACGTAATATATACTACGTAAAGTAGATTTAAAAATATAATATATATAGAGAATAAGAAGTAATAGGCTATAACATAGATACTATTATTAGAACTAGTATAGTATAGTTAATAAAGCGCTATATAAGCTAGCGCTATAGAATAGACTATAAAGATTATAGACTATAGAATATAGATAGATAATACTAATAAAACTAGTATTACTAGTAATAATATATTATAGTATATAGAACTATAAAAGTAGAATAGATCTAACTTAGACTTTAAGCTTTTATTTAAGTAGATAAATTAGACTATCTAAGCCTAAAGTTATCTAAGATAAAAGATAATAGATATAAAATAGCTATCTTATATATCTTTAGAATAGAATAGACTATATATAATATTATATATCTAGCTTTTTAGATAGAAGAGAAATTTACTATATTATATAGAAGAAAACCTATATATAATAAATCTTTTACTAGTACTTTTTTAGATAGACTATTAGATTATTAGTTACTATTACGTTCTTTATTATATAGCGTAGCTATACCTTAGATATCTTTTACTTAGATATAGTAGCTTTCTAATATAGTCTTTTAATATAGTTTTTTAGTATAGCTTTTTAGTATATTCTATCTATCTTTTACTAGAATATAAAAGCCTTTTACTAGAGTTTTACGCTATATAGTATTATTTAAAGCTTTTTTATAGCTTATTATAATATTATTATATAGTCTAATACTATAATTTAGAAGCCTTTTACTAGTAAAGTAAAGTCTTTTACTATACGCTATACTATTTTAGGTCTAGTATAGAATAAACACTTTAACTAGTTTTTATAGCCTTTAGGTATAGAAGTTAGAATTCTAATATAGTTAGCTTATAAATTAGATCTCTTTCTACTACTAAAAGCTATATATTTCTAGTATTCTATCTATAGCTTCTCTAGCTCTATAATAATAATACTCTACTTAGAAAACTATAACTTAGTAATACTATCTCTCTAGAAGTTTACTTTACTAATAGTAGTATTACTAAGTATATTATATTCTAGGTTATTAATAGCTACGTTTATTATAATATAGTTAATCTCTATACTAGTAACTATAAACTACTCTAGTATAAGATTATATAGATAGATAATAATTAATCTAAACTATAGTAACTATACTTTAATATATATAGCTCTAAGAAGTTAGTATAGAACTTCTATACTTATAACCTAGATAAATCTAAACTATATAATATATTCTATAACTATAATAATAATAGAAAGCTTACTATTACTCTACTCTAGCTACTAGATCTTATATACTTTAAAAAAACTAGCTAGTTATTTATAGATTTCTTTAGCTATAATACTTTTATAGTCTATCTAGCTAATTATAATATATATTTTTATCTAACTTTAATCTTTATAGCTATTAGTAGCTATAAAGTAGACTTTATAGACTACTTTACTTACTACTTATTAGCTTTAGCTAGTATAGTATTCTTTATAGTACTTTAGTAGACTATTAGATTATAAAATACTCTAAGTAACTATATTACTACTATACTATAAAATACTCTAGATATTAACGTTACTACTAGCGTGTTAGAATAGAAGTAACTTTTAACTTTTATTAGATTTTCTTATTAAGAGAAACCTCTATTTCTATATACTTACTATTACTACTTAGTTAGAACTTTAAGTACTTTAGAGAGAGAATATATAATAGTTCTAGATCTTATACTCTATTAGACTAATATTAGTCTAATATCTCTACTATATATATATTTCTACTAAGCTTTATAAAAGCTTCTTACTATAATAACTTTATTATTCTATATATATCTATTATCTAATCTTTTATAAAACTTTTATATATATATAAAAAGATATTATATAATAGAGTATTTTAAAAATAGCTATTTCTCTTAGATAAGCTAGTAGATTATAGTTTTAAAAAGTCTAAAGAAAAAGAAAAAGAAAAAGAATAAGCTATTAAATAATAAAGAGAAGACTTTTAAAAAGTGTCTTTAGAAAGAGAATAGTATAGTATAGATATAGATTATACTTAGCTTAATTCTAGATAATTAATAGAGTAAGTAAAATATTATATAGTAGAATAAATTAGATAATATAAAGTAAAAGATAATAAGAAGATAAAAGAGAAAAAAAAAGTAGAGAAAAGTATTATTAATAGAGTTATTATAGCTAAAAGTCTAGTGTCTTTAGTATAATATAATTTATTAAAAACACTAAAAAAAGATCTCTAAAAAGTTAATTACTATAAGCCTTAACCTAAGACGAAGCGTAAGGCGAGCTGTTGCGTCTTAGCTAAGCGCTGTATAAAGAGTAGACGATGTCACGATGAAGAGGCTTCACAAAACCCGACATCGCGCCCTCTTAAACCCGCACTGAAGTCGGGCTCAGATCACGACACCTTCCTCGCAACTCAAACCCTCTCACTCCCACCATGGCACCATCCTGGCTCGATAGATTCATCGTCCGCAGCGACTCACCCCCAACACTCGACGCGCGCCGCGGAACCGACACCCCCGTGCTGAAGCTCAAATACTCAAGTCTCGCGGAACACCGACGCGTCCTGACCGTGGACGGCGAGAAGACACCACTGTACGAGATAAAACGGCAGTCCATCCTCGGGGCATGGGGAAGCAAGATACACGTCACCTCGCCCTTGAACTCAGACCAAGAAGTCGCGCTCATCGATTACCACATGTTCTCCTTGACTATCGACTTTCCTCTCCGCAAGAGGCATCGCATTGAGATCAGCACGTCGAAGCAGAAGGTTGCTGTGGGTGGTGGGCTGGGTGAACTGCATTGGAAGGGCACGGGGATGGAGGTTGCGGGCGCGGCGTCGTGGGAGTTGAGGGATGAGACGAGTCTTGTTATGGTTGCGCAGGTGGATCAACAACAGGTGGGTGGGTGGATCATGCTTTGGAAAGGGGGTTTGGATGCGCAGACGGTGGAGGAGCTTGTTGTTGTGGGTGTCGCGGAGATTGAGGGGTATAAGAGGATGATTAGGCAGAGCAAGACGTCCGCGGTTGGGGTTCTGGCGAACAAGTAGGTGGGTGGCTTGTTGTTCTTGGGGTTAAGGACGTGGTGTACTGTATCGTAACGTTGACGAGCCGAAGCGGGCGACGACGGAGAAGCTGGACCTTATGAAACGTGCGACTTTATTTACTATATACATGTGCATTATCTCCACTGTTACCGTAGCGGCAGGGATTTGTCCTCCGCGACCTCACCTGCATCCTTTACCGGCACCGCCTCCGGGCTCGCAGCGGGCGTCAACCACGCTGCAGGCGCATCACTTTGCGCAGCCTTCTTCGCGTCCTTCACCCTCTTGTTGACGAAACCCGGGTCAGGGCTCGACCATTCGTAGCCAAAGCCGTCACCGAGCACCTCTTGGACTCCCTCGGCGAGGATCTGCACTGCCTTCCTGCGGTTCCTGCTCCACTCCCACGCACGGTACCAGCGACCTGCTTGAACCGCAGTCTCCTTGCCGCCCTCCAATCCATCGAGAATGGATCGCCAAACGAGCATTGTCTTCTCCAACTCAGGTGCGCGCGAGACACCGATGACGCTGACACCCAGCTTGGAGCCGCCGACATCGTCAATGGACTCGTGTGTCCAGGGCACGCCTGATGCGGGGTCTCCACGAGATCCGCACAGCGCGCCAGCAGATATCCATGTCTCGAGCGCGAAGCGGATGGCGATAACCTCGATGCGCTCACCGTAGTCATCGCAGAAGTGGCTCGCTTTGCGCACTGCCTCACGGAGGGAGGATGGGGCGGGGTGCCAGTCTCCGAGGCCACCAACGGGTATGCCGTCGTGTCGGAGGAGGCCCATACCAAGGATGGAGGCGTTCGGAACGACGTCGACGCCTGCATTCTTGAGGCGCAAGATGCCGCGCTGGCCGGCGAGCGACTGGTTCTGGAGGGTGAAGTTGGCGTAAGACTGCACCGCATCGAGTGGCTCGCCCGTCTCGCGGAGGATGAGCTCAGCCATGTCGCCCAACACATCCAGTGGGTATCCACAGATGCCAATGTAACGAATTGTGCCCTCTTCGTCCCTGAGGCGGCGGAGTTCTCGGACTGCTTCCAAAACCTCCGCCGGGCTCACGAACTCGACGTCGTGGCAATATACCATGTCCAAGTATTCGCTGTGTAGTCTCTCCAAACTCCTGTTGACGCTCTGGCGCACCCACTCCTTGCTGTAGTCGAACTCTTCGCTCCCTGTCCGCCCGACCTTGGTCAGGATCATGTATGAGTTGCGCGGGAACGTTTCCCGGACGAATGGTGTCGCGAGCGCATCGCCGAGCAGTTGTTCGGAGGGGCCGTAGTAGGGCGAGGTATCGAAGGCGCGAATGCCGTGTGTGAGCGCCGAGGTCACGAGACCAGTTGTGTCGAGCGCGAAGGGGTCGGTGTTGTACTGGGAGTTGAACGTGGCCGTACCGAAGACGAGGGGAGGGAGGATGGACGACAGCGGGGTGCGCCGGCCATTGGCGAAAGAGTATGGAATCGGCTTCTGGCGCGTGGGCAGACTGCTGACGGTCGAGGGGTGTTCGATGGGCGTTGTCGCCATGGTCGCGACTGTGCGGGCGTGCTGAGCAGGCTATTGGCGGGTCGAGTACCGTCGCGTCGCTACTACAATCTCTATTGCGGGGTGTGCGCTTCGCGGGAGGATGCAAGCGATGCGCGCAAAGCAGGATAAGGAGTCGCGGTAGGGTCCTGTGTGTAGTCTTTCCAGTCGTAAAGTTGAGTATGCAGAACGTGGAAGAAGAGAAACAGTCGGCAGCCTGCGGTTTAGGCTCGCGCATGCCACGCTCCGAAAGCGTGAAATCTATGCCTCACCATCCACCGTTTCGGTTGTGGTAAGGCGCCGCACCGCGATGGCAGGAACAGATGGACTAACGGTCGACCCGCATGACGCCATCTGCGTCTGGAACGCGTTTCCTGGCGCTGGGACGGCGGTAATTGGTCGAGATGGAAAAGTCAAAAGGATGATTCATGGATGTTGTGTGATCAAAGAAGGGTCCACCGCTCAAAAAAGACCCTGACTCGGCCGCCAATCTTGATTAGTGCCGAAGCATCGGGCGCGCATCTCAACATGCGAACGGCAGCACACTACTCCCGCCGGGCTTGGAGAGCTGACATGTCCGCTAGGTGGCTGCCTGGGCCGTTGCAGCGCCGTCATAAGTTTTGATGCGAGCTGCGTGCTGACTGCAGATAATGATACGAAGACGCTAGCGCAAGACATTCCGCAGCTAATCGGGCCGCCATGCCTCCACAAAATGGTGCAAGCATGCGGCAGGGATGAACATCGCGGACTTCCTTTCCTGTCTTCGTTGTCTGCTTCTTGATTTCCTTGAATTCGGGCTTGTTTCGCGATGATCAGATCGCGATTACTTTGATTCGCGTTTGGGCTCGGTGTGTGACGCCGTCGCTTTGCCGGTGGCTGCTTTGGCTGTCTGAGCTGCCAGGCCTCGAGTGTCGTCCTCCGGCTCACCAGATTCGGCTCCATCGTGTGTCGAATTATGGTCGGGATGTTGCGCATCTGTACACTGTCAGGATACGCCTTTGTTCCAGTACGAGCAGAACGCTGCATACCTCCTCATGCACGAGCTGAACGTGTCCCGCTATCCCCTTCGAACCTGATTACGTAGGCAGGGCAGTGGCCGTCGCAAGGCAGTGGCCATCCTCGCACCCTCGTCATCCCCATCATCGCGTTCTCAATCCAACCCGACAGTGCGACAACGCGACAGCGAATGGCCGCCCAGCGAGTGTTCAGCCTGGACAGGTGCGCAGATGTTCGATGTCGCTGAACGGTACGTGAACGAGGAGCTGAATGACTGAGTTGCACGCAGCTTCCCAATGTAGCCCGCTGCTGCTCCCAACAGTCACACTCCTCCTATGAGACACCGAGCTCGCGTCGGGAGTATATTGCTCGGGCGCACCGTCTCTCCATAGGTGATACCTTGTTTCGGCCCCCCGCCACCAGCGCATGCATCGTGAGGCTGAAGCATGCTTACCCGGGGCCGCCTTGGTGCTGCCGGGTTCGAAGGCGAGGATGGCTGATGCTATAACTCCGATGCTTGCCTGCGTCGTCTCGCAACGACCACACACAGCTTCGTTCCTAGCCTCGTGGGATCCACGACTCCCACTTCCATTGCCGCATCATGGCTTCAAAGACTGCGAGACCAAGCACATCCACTGATCTCGGTCGACTATGGAGAGCCGCCGTAAGAGACTACAAAGAACGCACTGGAGAGGATCTCGCGACTA
This sequence comes from Alternaria viburni, assembly GCF_023758015.1. Classification (NCBI taxonomy): domain Eukaryota; kingdom Fungi; phylum Ascomycota; class Dothideomycetes; order Pleosporales; family Pleosporaceae; genus Alternaria; species Alternaria viburni. The sequence goes on from NW_026055797.1 coordinate 10,446, forward strand.
TGGGCGTGAGAAACGTCGCCGACGTGATGCGTCAAACAGATGCGGTCATGATTGACTTCAAGGGCTTTCGAGACGACGGCAGCAAGAAAGCGAGCTTTCGATCGGCTATGGGTGACCATCTTGATGGTCTCCAAACTTGCATTGACGGCTTCGCTGCAGTCGGAGCCTGTGTCAGTGCGTTTCCGCCGATGATGCCTGTGGGACTTGTGTTCACTGCCGCGAGTCGTGTGATATCCGTGAGTATAAAATCCCATCATACGGAAAGGTACTAATCTTGGACAGGCCTTCGCGGGGGTTAGAGCAGATTACGACAGTGTCGAGGAGTTCTTCGCATACTCCGCCCGTTTCTTCCAACGACTTTCGCTTCTCGAGAACAAAGCGCAGTCCGATTCGCTTGCAGTCGCAGTCATCAGAGTCTTCTCAATGCAGCTTTCGGTATGTGCCAGGGTGAAGCAACTGATAAAACACAAACGATTCAGTAAGTTCATTTCTCTTATGCTGTGAATGTGCTGACAGCTTATAGAGCAATGGCTCAATGCGTTGTGGAACGAGGTCGATCAAGAGCTCATCGCGACCTATGCCGGAATGCAAGCCTCCATACAGGAACTCAACGAAACCGTCAGTTTCGAAATGTACGGTAATCTGGCAACTGTCCAGCACGATGTTCTTGCCAACAATGCAAAGCTGGACGAGCTCGATGAAAAACTTCAGTCCTACAGTTCTAACCTGGAAGGAGGCATTCTGCAGGTCTACGAAAGCATGATCAATCTGCATCTTGTAATCAACGATGTACGAAACACACAGATTGAAGACCATGCTTTGATCTTGCAAATCTTCAAGAGCGCCGTGAAGACGAGCAAAGCGCCAGAGATCGAGGAGAAGAAGAAGTCGTCTCAAAAGTCTAAGGGAGACATCAGCGACCGGAAGTTCCAAGCCCTGCGTGAATTGAAGAAGTTCTTCGCTAACGACTACGATGCGTTTCCCTTATGGCAAGACGCTCACCAGGAGAACTTGCTGCAAGACAAAGAACTGCTCGAGTTAAAGGTGAACAAAACAGCTGGATGGCTCCGTGAACACGAGAAGTTCAAGGACTGGGTAGATGGAAAAGTACCTCTACTCTGGCTACGAGGCGCCGAGGGGGTCGGAAAGTCGTTTCTAGCCTACTCGGTCGTTCAACAGCTTCGACTGCGCCAAAGCGAACATGACTGCTTGGCTTATTTCTATTTCAAGGAAGAGCATCCTTATCAACAGTCGATGCAAAACGCGTTCGCTTCTGCTGCGCTACAGATCGCCGGATCGAACAACCGATATGCCGAACAGGTAGCGGCTAAGATCAAGCAGGGGCCTATTGAGTCTGCGAACATGTCTACCTGGGAACGATTCTTCCTCTCGATGTTTTCCAGTGACACCGAAACTGGTGGCCGTCTCTTTCTTGTCTTCGACGGCCTAGACGAAGCGCATGTGAAAGAAGGCGGAACCTTTACGCAGTTTCTGTCAGATCTGAACCACCGGAACGCCAGCATCTCAGTCTTTGCAACGAGCAGACCTGACGATAAGCCCACGCTACAGATGCTGCAGCCTTCTTTACTCGAGGTAACTAAGCATGAGATCAGGCCAGACATGAGGATGCTCGTGAAGGACCGTCTTCGTACACTTCCGCGGATACGCAAATTCACTCGAACTACCAAGGCATCAATCACGCGCGAAGTAGTGAAGCACGCAGACAGTATGCTATACGTTGAGCACATGCTCAGGAGATTCAACTACATCGGTCGAGAAAGAGCGGTCTCGCAAGCATTGAAGGACATGCCTCAAAATCTACACGGACTTTACGATCTTCTCCTAGAAGAGTGTCGACATGATCGATCGGAAGCGCAATACCAGGCAATGAAGAAATTGTTCGCGTGGCTGGCGTTTTCGAAGCGATCGCTTAGCCTGGGTGAAGCCTCGAGCCTGTGTCAACTCGCTCTCTCGGATGACACATTCGATATCGAAGTAGAAGTCATTGGCCGTTCTTCCCGCATTCTTGAGCTTACCCAATCACGGCAGCTCGAGGAGGATGCCAAAGACGATGACAAAGACGAAGACGAGGACGACGAGGTGAAAGATGATGGTATTCCAGAGCTCGGCTACGGAGACCCCCCTCTTTCCTTCCAGGACCGGTCACTCCGGCAGTACTTCAAGAGCGTGAGCGTTGAGGACGATGGTGTAACAGAATTTCGGACGCCTGCCACCGCTGCACACCTAACCATACTTCAGATGTGTGTAGACGTCATGATGAAGGCCGCTCAAGATCCCTTCGAAGCGGGAAGTTCCGGGCTGAATTACTACGCAATCAACTATTGGTATGAGCATCTTAAAGAGTTAGACGCAGATACCGCGAGCCCTGAGGCTGTCCGCGATGTCGTGACACTATTGCACTGCATCACGGACAACACACACAACGTCGCCAAGCTGTTCGAAATGCTAGCGCGACACACGGAGATCTATCCTGAACGCGCTGAAGACACCTCTACCGCTTGGTACGACACTCTTTTCAGTTGGACAGCTAGGGTGTCCACATTACCAGATGGATCCTTGGATGAGAAGGTCAAACTTTGGACGCTCACGGTCGATCGAGACAATGTTCTACTTCCGCTTGCTCACGGCCATGTTCACAACTGGCTAGACGCAAGTGATTCATGGTGGATACCTGAAAGGTTCAGATTCGCCAAAGCCGCGCTGTCTCGTGTAAGTTGATCCTCTTCTTTGATGTCATTTCTAATGGTATGAAGTCAAACGCCTCTGGAGCCGAAGATTCCGAGCAATTCGAGCCACTCGATTACATGAACGCTATCATCACGCGATATGACATTCCACCCGCGGACTACAAGACTCTTCGAGCGATTGGGGGCACTTTGTCCGACTACGGAACGACATTTTACGACGATCGCAGAGAGATTCTGCTTACAGAAGGTATCGTGCATTTGAAAAGAGCTGTGGAATGTATGAAAGGAGATGTTCTGGAGAACATCGCAACGATGCGCTTGCTGGCATTAGCATACAGGCGATGCGACCAGATGCCCGACGCAATCAAGTACTATGACGACGCCTACGACATGGTGCCGAATTACGATGCGGATGGATCTGCCAAAGATGAGATCGAGAAGATCAAGTTCATACGTATCGGTATCATGATGGAGAAGGCTTCCGCATATTCTGCTATTGGGGAGGTCGATGAAGCTTTTCACGCGTACAACGAAGCACGAAGACTGCAGGGTGAGAAGCCACTAGCTGGCACAATCCTGGACGACATAACGCGACTATTCCAGAACGACGACGAGACCGATAGTCGAAGGCTGATGGAAATCCTGAAGAGCTGGACCGAGAAGGAGCGCAACAGTTTCTTCACGTACAATTTTGAGGACTATGTGTTTGAGAGCACAGTGAAGCGCATGCAAAAGGCAGCATTGCTTTGTAACGAGACGGACCTACTCATCGGATGGCTAGGGAGCCTAGCCAACATCCTTCCGCCGGAAAGCCTACAACTGTTCAACATTCGAGGCGCGATCGCAGACATCTATTACCCAATGTTGGGCGACATTGAGAACGGCAAGAGACTACGCCAGGAGCTTCTGGCTTTGCCAACAAAGCCCAGCTTAGCCTATGAAGACTCTATGAATGAGGCGAGGACGCGTCACCGAATGCACCTCGCAGACATCCTGTTTTGTGAGTTCCAGATGACTGATGAACCAACAAAGAAAGAGGCAATCATGAATACATTGAGGGATCTGCCGAGCGCCCACGATAACGACGACGACAGCAACAACGTTCGCGAATCTCATGTCGACATGCTCCGCGCAAACATGCTTCGGATCATGGGCCCTGCGAAAGAGTACGAGAGATACATGAAGGAGCTGTTCCAGAAATGTGTCGCCGGCCTTGAAGACAGCATCTCGTGGAACGACCAGTCGAGCCTGCGATTACTAGCTAAAGTATTGGCGTCTTTGGACAGTCTGGAGGCTGACGCAAGAATTGCGATCAGCGCCCAGTTCTCGATTCTTGATCTTGCGATATATGGACGTGATCTCGAGCCGGAAAAGTCTGAGACATCTTCCAACGAGAGCGACACCGAAGCTGGTGCAGAACAAGATCCAGTGAAGGGGGAAAGCGAACCGCTAAACGACAGCGACGTTGTTCGGAACGATTCCCTGACGGATGAAGCTCTCGATGTTGAAAGTAACGATCTTGCCGGAGAGCCGATTGAGGAGAAGCAGGATCCCACGGAGCCGGGAGAACAGGATGTGGCTGAAACGGAATCTAAGGATGAAAGGGAGTCCGACGCTGAGACAGAACCCGACAAGCTGGACGAAGACGTGTTTCTAGCTGGAGGCCTTGACTGCGATGGGCCTTGTGAAACCAGCATCACATCGTGGACTCAGCCGATCTACTACTGCCTGATCTGCCCAAACTGCGATCTCTGCGAAGATTGCCACTCCAAGCGTGTCCAGCAAACGAAGGGAGTCCAACCAACGGAGGGCAAGACCGAAGAGCCGTGGCTCAGCTTTTGCGGCGCAAATCACCGCTACATCAAAGGACCGATGAAGGGTTGGAAAGGCGTCAAGAATGGTGTTATCCGGTACGCGGATACGGAGATCACCGTGACGGAATGGCTTCGGGTGCTCAAGGATGAACGGTGGCCGAATGCTTGGAAAATCTTTTGGACGAGGCAGGGAGGGTTGAAGGATATCGGAGTTGAAGATTGAGGTAGAGATAAGACTGATATCTATGTCGCACTCCATGATAGAATCGTACTCCCAACGTCTAACGTCTGTATCAAGATGAATGCTTAACCCGTAGGGTATTGTCAGAAAGACGTCCAATTTTGGTATAGTGGATGCAACATGCCCTCAGGCGACGGGAAGCTATGTTGCATTCATACTTATTTTACGACTCTTCAATATTAGTAGAGAGCTATACAAGACTAAAAGACCTGCAACCATCTTGCCGCTTCTCGCATACACATCGCATGCGTTCAATACCTCCGCTCGATGCTTGGTCTCACCCAATGCGGCCCCTCTGCGCACGTCTTTCCAAAGTTCAGAGCGTCCATGTTTGTCCTATCCCAGCCACTAACGTACTTCCTGTCCTCTGGGTCATGATGACCATCCGGCTGCTTCGCACGACCAATGTACAACGCTTTGGCAAAGTAGCAATGTCGTCCATGCCAGGTGTACTGCATACATTCGTCATGTTCAGTACACCCAATCCTGCAAGCATCGAGGCTCGTATGACCTGTAGAGTTGTCTGGGAGCTGAAGTCCCGCGTCGAAGGCTGCGTCCCAGTTCTCGCGCTGCGGATCTTCGCCTTGCAGGGCGGAGAGCAGGGCGCGGTATAAGAGGTTGCGATAGCGCATTGGAAGGTCACTCTTTGCTTTCCATTCGTTCTCCCATGACCAGAGCTCTTTGTAGAGAGCTGGGTCGGTTTTGTGGAGGCTGATGACGGGCTCGCACCAGTGGTCCTCATCGAAGGGGACGTTTTCGAGTCTATGGGGGCTGAACATGGGCCATAGACCGCTGATATCGACTCCGGCTTTGTCGTGTAGCGCCCACCCTAGTATGCTGTCGCCACAACAATCGGCTCTGATGTCTTCTTTGTATTCTCTGGTGAGACGAGGGCCCTTGAGACCAAAGGTGTTGCGGTGGCGATCAACGAGTCGATGCGCAGCGGCTTGGGAAAGTATGAAGCCGGCGCCTCCGTACGCGAACCACACTTGTTTCTTCACGTTAGGCTGCGCGTCAGAATGGTACGTTCGTCCGGGCGAAGGCGATCCAAAATAGTAAGGCAGCGAGCTATTGTAGTTCTCCAAAAGACGGAAGACGTTGTCCCAGAACATGTATGTGTCGCTCTCCAGGAAGACGTACCACTCAGCCGCCTTGTTGTGATCAATTGCTTTTCCCACTGCTGGTAGGAATTTATACCTGTCAAGCCTCCATCCTTCATGACCCTGCTGTAGCTTTGTGCCCTGGCGACTTGCGGTCTTCTGCGTCTCGTAAACGACGTAGTCCTCTGGTGTCAGGTAGGTGTTCGGTGGCAAGTCTGCGAGAACGTCGATAGTTTGATGGTCGCGTCCATAGGTATGATTGCCATCTGAAACTACTAAGACGTTGGAGATGCACTTTATGACTGTTGAGAGCTGAGCATCCGTCCGTGCTTTGTCGTCTGCTGATCCGGTCTTCAGGATGACCTGAACCTTCGAGAGCAGATGCACTGGGAAAAGAGCGCATCCGTCCGTGGAGCCGTCCCGCCATTCAGCGTATCTTATCTGTTTGAACTGTGTCGTGGTGTTCCAAGTCCAGAAGTCCAGCCCATTGTCGGCTTGTGAGTTGGCTCCATGCGGTAGCGGCGCGAATGGCTTGGGGTGGAAGGCTTGCTTGCCTAGAATATCGCTTGGCAAGCATTCGATGTATGTCCAGTCGAAGAGAACGAATAGATTGACTCCGATGGCTATGCCAATGAATGCGAACAGCAGCCGAAGGGTGCGCCCGGTGGCGACAGACCTGACACTGGGTAAGAAGCGGCGCGAGCCTGTAAGTATACTGGAGATTATGTGTAGGCGTCGCGTCACAACACTCTTATGTCATATCAAGTTCGTCGAAAGCAAGGATACGCCAGGAGTCTAGCACTAGATGTGCGAACGTCGAAAGATCGCACCGCGTATGGGTGCACATGCTTGTCGCACTGCTGCCCCGGAAGATTCGATGGCGACACCATGACATCTTAGGTGCCCTTCTTAGGGTGGTCGCCTTACCTGACACCCCTTCCAGCAGGATTGCGCCGCAAGACAGGGCACCGCGAGACAGGGTGGTGTCAGTTAGCGAGGTTTGCCCGTTGTGATAACGACGATGCCGCTACCCGCGCCTAGCTCATCGGGCCCAGGCCAGCAGCCCTCCGTGCCTCCGTCGCGGCTTACCAGCTCCTCACCTGGGCACAAATGCGCTCGTACATCCGCACAATCGCCATTGTTATCGAACAGTCAATCTGGCATAATGCGCAACGGTAGTTCTTATCGCGAGGCGCGTATCAAGATTATTGCGCAACCACTTCGGGCGCGGGGCGCAGGGCGCGAATGCAGACGCTTGGTGGCTGAGCAGATGCCGGTGTTGGAGCAGTGAACGAGCCGAGCCAGTGGAAGACCAGTACAGGACTCGCGAGAGTGATATTGGGGTCCATTGTGCGCTCTCGGGGCCATTTTTTTGATGCAGATCGCACGAGCAGCGTGCGTGGCATTCTTCATTTGTGAGGCTCAGCCCGTGCCGCACCAAGCCAAGGTCAGATGGACCGCGGGGCAATTATCGCTTCACTATGAGATCTAAGGACGACTCTCAACACACCACTCCTTAAGAAGCCTGCTAGAACAAAAAGCGCTCGGCCATCACAGCTTCGAATCTTCACAATCCGTGTTCAACTGGGCATGCAGTGGGGGACAGGTCCGACCGACTGACATTCGATTCGCCATGGAATTTCTGGAAGGAGAGAAGTGCGAACGCTGCTCCGCCATACCCTGGGTACGGTGGTATGTATCGCTTTGTGAGACTTTGCATTTCACAGAAACCCCAGAGCAACTTCAAAGCGCTTCTTGTCCAATCTGCCGGGTTATCGGACGCGGGATTGCGAAATACGATGAACCTGTAACGTGTCTGCAAAGGGACATCTTCCCTCCGGAAAGGGATGAAGGCTTTCTTGTCTGGCTTCCGCGCGTGCATGTGCTCGCAGACTTCATGCTTTACGATAAAGACGACAAAGATTTCATCAAAGCCTGCAAAGTCCATCCAAAGCGGGTCGACTTTACGTACGCGAGGCAGTGGATACGCAACTGCATATCGTCACACGTCGAATGCAAGTCCCCGCCGGGCTCAATTCTCCAAGATCTGAAGGTGCTCGACTGTCACAATAGAATCGTCGTTTCGGCACCGGAACACTGCGAATACGTTGCGCTTTCATATGTCTGGGGAAAAGCAGGATTGGACAACGCTCCGGATCTTCCGCGAATACCGGACATACTTCCCCGCACCGTTGAGGATAGCATCATAGCTACTAGAATGCTTGGGTACCGTTACCTTTGGATCGACAGATATGTACGCCAGCCGATGAAGTCTTTTAAGGCGTTAACTAATGTCGCAGTGCATCGACCAAAACGATGATATAGCGCGACAGCATCAAATCAACCAAATGGGCACGATCTACTCCTCGTCACAGGTAACTATAATCGCAGCCGCGGGTTTAGAGAAACTGAATGCAGATGCTACATACGGGCTTCCGGGTATCACCAAAGACTTCGAAACGCCTAGTTGTTGCGCGGTTTCTGATCGACTACGCTTCGTACATACCAGGTGGACCATCTGGCGTTGTATACAATTGTCTAACTGGTATAGTCGAGGATGGACATTCCAAGAGGGCTTTCTGTCGAGAAGACGGATGTACTTCACCGACGTTGGCGTGGAATACATCTGTGACAAAGACCGCGGGAGCGAAGCCGCTAAAAACCTCGCTGCAACGCTACGCGACCCAACTCTAGAGCCGGGACTAGCCTACATGGAGCGAATGATGCACGAATACACAGGGCGCCGCCTTACGTATGATCATGATGCACTCAACGCTATTGTTGGTGCGCTCGACACGCAAGCAGAAGACGACCACATATGGGGCGTTCATCTTGTTAAAGATGACATAGCCACGTACGTATTTCTGAATTGGCGACACCGGTACCCTCTCCCTCGGCGTGAGCAATTTCCCAGCTGGTCTCCTGTCGGTTGGCGTGGTCGAGTCGATTACTATTCGGAGCATCCTTGCATCTCAGACGAATGTTCGCTCCAAGTCTGGTACGAGGACGATTACAAGCCATTAGGCCATGTTACTGGGAAGCTATCACAACAACATAATCTATCAGGAGCGGAGAGCTCGAGGTTCCTCAGAGTGACGACTAAAATAATACCCATCGAATTCGTACATGTGAAAGGCATAGTGTCGGACGACTCGGACTATCGATCGGGACTTTATGCTAAAATCCAATACAGTGAATCTCTGGATCTATTCGTCTACGCTTTCTGGGATGCCAAGGACAAACCTGTTCTTCGGCGCAAACAAGGAAGTGTTAAACTACCTTGCGCCGTAATCATTCGAAGAGCGGAGAGGCATTATAGACTGCGACACCCTACTCCATTCGAAGAAGAGATTCAGATACTCATCCTGCGTCAGCACGATACACATTACGAACGCATCGGATACTTTGCCTGGAACAGTTTCCTGCTAGACACCTATTCGTCGGACGAGGAACCATGGGATAGTGACCAGTCGAGTGCCGGTTCGTCGTCGTTTGACCCATATTACGAGCCAGAGGAGACCACGTTTGCTCTTGATAAGCAAGGCAACGAAGTCTATGTTTCTATGGGCGAGGACGACGATGAGGGCTTCCGTCGATATGGAGACGGTAGATACTGGTTAAAGGATGGTGTTGAGACCACGTTCCTTTTGGGCTAGTCGGGCAAAAGGTTACAAAGGAACACGTATACATACCACGCACATCGATTCAAAAATGCATACGCCGATTATGCATCTTGTTCTCACTTAGCGGCTATAAGAGGCGTTCTTAAAAACACGACACTCGAACTGCGCAGCAGGCTCTACGTGATTTGCCATCGTCACGCAAACTCTACGCATAATAGTCCGATTATACTTTCTGCCAGTGCATCTTCATCACCCCAGCTAGTAACGTCAGCTCCAGAACTGTCGCAACGATGTTCGCAACGTCTCGTACGTACCTAATAAAGAATGTAGAAGCTGAATGTGCATCCAATCCTCATTATCGGTAGGCAAAGCAAGCATCAGACCATCTGCAACCAATTAGCTAGAGACGCGGGTTGAGCGAGCAATACAAATACGTACGAGTGCCGCAGTATAACACGTCCTGATGCTTCTCGCGCGCATATTCAAACCTTGGGGTCTGTCCGTACTCGTCATGGCCATCAATCCACCACAGGCCCTTGGGTGAATAGTCATCGCCGTATCCGCCCTCAACAACGGCCATAATCCACTCTCCACTAACCAGGCGACCACCTACCAACTTAAACACCGTGGCGTTCTTCAGCTCACCCATGTGCGCTGGGGTTGCACTCTTGACATTACCGTCGGTCTCTTCACGGTCGAGCTCAGGACATTCGGCTATGAAGCGGCCGTTGACTTCAATAATGAATGCGTTAGGAAGGTCGGACTTGCGCATATTGTAACAATGTGTATGAGGCTGTAATAGATCCGCAGTAGAAAGGTTCGACAAGGGCTGAAAGCTGAAGTTCGGCACGTTACAAGAGCAGTTTTATGTCTTTCCTTTACTTACACTTTAGCCGCCCATACTATTGTTGGATGTTAACTTTGTTTCTCCATATAATGCGCCCTGTGCTGCGAAAGATCTGCCAGTCTCAAAAATCTCACACGTCGCTTGACCGCTCTTAGCCGTTCTACTCCGCTGATAGGTAGATAAGTCTTGGTGCAGTAACAGTGCAAATCAGGACTTGTTGTGGATTCGGATATGGTACTACCTTTCCACATACCCACAAAGCAGTGTGGTAACTAAAGAAGCCTAGTGCCTGCGGTACGCAGGTACAAAGGCGCGGTGTGCGTCGTCGACTTGGTATATGTTGGAGTCATCGAGATGGTTATCTCGGAACGGACCAAAGCCACGACAAGCACATCTGCGCACATGCTCGGGTCGGGCCGCGATGAATTGGTGGCTGGTGCTGGATGTCATGAACGGGGTCGTGACCAAGCCGCCATGCTTGGAGCTCACGAAGATAACAGGCTCGTCCGGACAAGCGTTAAACATCCGGTAACACCAGATCTGCGGAAGTAACACAATCGCTGATGCGCTTTGGGACTCAAGCACTGTAAAGTTGCGCGATGCAGGTGGGCTGTCGATAAACCCCGCTCTCTCGCTTCGCGAACTGCGAGTCCTTTCCTTTGTTCTTGTGCCATTCCCAAATGAACACACGTTGCACCAAGATATCAAGTTCTCTACAACAATCCACTACCACGACACAACTTGACGCGCCAACCCTCCTGGCTGAAGCCTAGTGCAAACGAAAGGCGCAACCTGCATGACCCATCAGCGCGAATGACTCTACACACGACGGAACAGAAATGCGCCATCTGATCGAGCATTTCGGAAGAGAATCACCACACAGCGGGAAGACTACCATAACGACTGGAGCATTATCTGGGCAACCCGCTCCAAGTCCAGCAAGTACACATCCGTCGATAGACGATGAACCGCACCCTTTCTGCCTCGTCAACACCACTAGCGATGCCACACGTTTCTGAAGAAAGACCAGCGTGACAAGATCCTCTCGCAGCCGCTACTCCTTCGTCTCCACCCAATGCAGCTTCGTCCCAGGCCCTAACAGCATTAGCCAACATGTCCCAATCAACATCTCCAAAGCAAACTTTACTCACCAATGATCATGGTAGGAGGACACGCATACAACCTCGTCTCACCATCCTCATCCAGCAGCGCCCCAAGCGGGAACTCTACACGCAAGTCAGCCAGAAAGCCACGTTACCATACGGCTCAGCACCACCAACATACCAAAACTCTCAAGCTCAACCCCATCACCCTCCCCCGTATACTGCACCGCCTTCACCATCTCAAACTGACTCGCCCAGTACATAGGCATAGCCTCAAACTTCTCTTCCTCATCCATCAAACGGCCGAGAACGAGCAACGTCACACCGGAGCTACAGAGCAAGAGCCCATTCTGTAGCGTGAAGATTGCAGCTTGGTCGCGGTCTCCCATGGTTGCTTGGCTCTTTTCCTCCCGCTTGGCCGCGAGATTAGCGGTTTCGGTTTCAGATAACGTGCTGACGAATTGGCCGTTGAGTTCGATGAGGAAGCGGCGGGTTAGGTTCGTGTTCGTGTTTGTGTTTGCCATGCTTGTGGTTCTATGAAGGATAGTGGGTGGGAATCGGGATGGAAGCAGGAGTTGATGCGTAACTCATGGTGTCCACGAAGGCTTTATGTACATTTGTCTAGTCGTACAAGATACGAGGCTAAGGGAATATCGTATGTAGCCCATCCTGTGATGGCGTAGCACATGACACTTCATTGGGCTCAACGAGCTGTCGCGAGCCAAAAGCACCGACAGGCGCGCCTTTGTTGTGTATGTGGTACACACCAGGAAAGCCATCATCACTAGTCCGGCTACCTAGACCCGTTCGCACTAATAACAATACTTCAACCCGAGCTTCTCCGCATTATGACATTGTACTTGAATTGGTATCACCTATATACACCCTCTCACACTTCCTCCTCTACAACTTCGCAAAGACCGTCGGCACAGATCCGCCCATCTCCACAAGCGTACTCTTATTCCTCACCCAAGCCTCAAGACCCTTCTTGCCATTCTCCACACCAACACCGCTCTGCTTCCAGCCACCAACGCTCATCTCCGCCGGACTCTCGCCCCAAGTGTTCACCCATGTGATACCCGCTTCGAGCTGAGCGATGACCTTGTGCGCGAGGTTGAGGTCCTTGGTGAAGACACCCGCCGCAAGACCGACGTCGGTGTTGTTGGCTCGTTGGACAACTTCCTCGACGGTCTTGTACGTGAGGATGGACATGACGGGCCCGAAGATTTCTTCGCGTACAATCTTCATGTCGTCGGTGCAGTTTGTGAAGACGGTGGGTTGGACCCAGTAGCCGTTCTGGTAGGCTTTGTCGCTGTGTGACGCAACCCATGATGGGGTTTCGGGGCCGCCGCATAGCATCTTTGCCTTGTCGTTGTCGCGGCCGTGCTTAATGTACTGTATGACTTTCTCGTAATGCGGCTTTGAGACCAGCGGGCCGAAGTTGGTGTTCATGTCGTGGAGGTTGCCGGGGCGGATGTACTGCATCTTCTCCAGTAGTCGCTTCTCGAATTCTGACTTCATGCTTTCGGGGATGAAGACTCGTGTGCCGTTGGTGCAGACCTGTCCTGTTGAGAAGAAGTTGGCTAGCATTGCGCCGTCAACTGCCTGATCCACGTCCGCGTCTGGCAGGATGACGCATGCCGACTTGCCGCCCAGCTCCATTGTTACGTACTTCATCTCGCCGGATGCGCTGCCTGCGACCTTCTTGCCTGTCGAGACTTGCCCGGTGAAGCTGACCTTGGCGATGCCGGAGTGCTTGGTGAGGTATGCGCCGACTTCACCGCCGCCCTGGACGACGTTGAAGACACCCGGCGGTACACCAGCTTCAGCGTATATGTCTGCTAGCACTGTGGAGTGCAGTGGTGTGAACTCTGAAGGTTTGTAGACCATGCAGTTGCCGGCTGCCAGGCATGGCGCAGACTTCCAGAGCGCAATCTGAATTGGGTAGTTCCACGCGCCGATGCCCGCACATACGCCCAGCGAGTTCTTGGTTGTGTACACCCACGCGTCTGGTCGCAGTTGTGCCGTCTCGCCGTTCATGCCACCTCCGCCTACGAGGTTCGCAAAGTATTCGAGGACATCGGCGCCGGTGACTACGTCTACGGTCGAGGTCTCGGAGAAGGGCTTGCCCGTGTCGCTGGTCTCGATGCGGGCGAGTTCGTCATTGCGTGCGCGGAGCAGGGCAGCCGCTCGCTGGAGGATACGCGCGCGCTCGATGGGTGGTGTCGCGGACCATGCAGGGAACGCTCGTTGCGCCGAGGCTATCGCAGCATCTATGCCAGCGTTGGAGGTTGTGTGGATGTTCGCGACTGGCTGAGCGGTCGCGGGGTCAATGGTTTGGAAGGTGGAAGTGGAAGAGCCTGACTGAAGCTTGCCGTCGTAGTAGGCTGATCGGGGCGCATATGGGAGAGACATGGTAAGTGGCTTGTTGGCGCAATGGAAAAGCCTGAGGTTGCTTCTGGTGTTGACGCGGAGTCGCAAAAGTTTGGTCGCCACGATGGTCACGATGAGCGAGATGTACCGGGAGAATTCTTATGCACAGTTTGATCTGCGCGTGTCAGCCAAGCAGTCAAGATTGGCGCGGTGATGTAACGTGAACGAACATTTGTATGGGCGATAGCGGCGGGGAGCTTGTCTGCAGCTGTTGCGCCTCTACTTCCTTTCACGATCAGTAATCCTTCGCCTTCGGAACGTCGCCGAGGGGTACGTCAGCTGAGGGATATGCAAGGGATGCGAGCGAGATAGAGAAAGCAGCAGCGCGCGCTTTTCAGCGGGATGGCGTCGTTTCCTGTCGCTGCTACTGTCTGGCACAAAAACGTCGCTCCGATGGCTGCCGCCCTCACCGCCTAGCGATCGGGGAAGGTGCGGCATCGACCGACAGGGATGGCCAGCTCGGAAGCTGCAGCCCAGCGGGGTCGCGCTAGGCCCAACGCGCCCATCACATCATCGGACGCTTTTACGACGTCTTTTTTTCTTCCACTGGCAACCACGGTTACCACATCCACGTCGTCGCCAACATCATTACAGTCGTTGTTGGACGCAATTGATCAATCACACTTACTACCTGCTGACAGCGTATGAGTTTTCACTACTTCGGCCCATCGCCTCTCCTTCCTCGCACCCGTCGCAACATCGCCATCCTGAGGCGTTGGTTGAGCACGTGCACGCGTCCGGTCCAACCGTAAACGGCCCTATTTAGCACAGTCTTATCTGGAAGGCGAACGACACATCTTGCAGCGGCGCACGACTCTCCATTCCCCAGCCTCATCGCCAGCTCACTTTTGCTGCTCCGACCTTCTGCCGACCGCCCGATCGCGACGCCCGGCCCATCTAGACAACATCTCTCCTTCGAGCGATAGTCCGCCTGGATATATAAGCTTGCTCCTGACGTGAAAAGCTCTCTTTAGCAGAAGTACATTCTCGCCATCACCCCAAGCCCACCACCCACACGCAACAATGGCTTTCGAGACCGTGACCTCCATCCCCAAGGATGCCGAGTATGACTTCGTCATTGTCGGAGGAGGCACAGCGGGCTGTGTTATTGCCTCGCGACTCACCGAATATCTCCCCAACAAGAAGGTCCTCTTGATTGAGGCCGGCCCAAGCGACTTCATGGACGACCGTGTGCTGCTACTCAAGGACTGGCTCAACCTTCTCGGAGGCGAGCTCGACTACGACTACGGCACCACCGAACAGCCCAACGGCAACTCCCACATCCGACACTCACGTGCAAAGGTCCTCGGTGGCTGCTCATCACACAACACCCTCATCTCCTTCAGGCCGTTTGAGTACGACTGCAAGCGATGGGAAGCCCAGGGCTGCAAGGGCTGGAGCTTCAAGACCTTCATGCGCGTGCTTGACAACCTGCGCAACACCGTTCAGCCTGTCCACGAGAAGCACCGCAACCAGCTCTGCCTCGACTGGATCGACTCGTGCTCAACCGCCATGGACATTCCCGTAATCCACGACTTCAACCACGAAATCAAGACCAAGGGCGCCCTCAAGCCTTCCGTCGGTTTCTTCTCCGTATCATACAACCCCGACGATGGCCGCCGGAGCAGCGCTAGTGTCGCCTACATCCACCCCATCCTCCGCGGCGAGGAGAAGCGCGACAACCTGACTGTTCTCACCAACGCGTGGGTCAGCAAAGTCAACGTCAAGGGCGACAAGGTCACCGGCATTGACCTCGCGCTTCAAAGCGGCGAGAAGTTCACCCTCAACCCCAAGTGCGAGACCATCCTTTGTGCGGGCGCCGTCGACACCCCGCGACTGATGCTCCTCTCCGGCCTCGGTCCCAAGCAACAACTTTCCGACCTCGGCATCCCTGTCGTAAAAGACATCCCCGGTGTTGGTGAGAACTTGCTAGACCACCCCGAGAGCATCATCCTCTGGGAGCTGAACAAGCCCGTACCCGCGAACCAGACCACCATGGACTCTGACGCTGGTATATTCCTGCGCCGCGAGATCCCCAATGCGGCAGGCGGTGACGGCGACATTGCCGACATCATGGCCCATTGCTACCAAATCCCGTTCTGCCTGAACACCGCTCGGTAAGCCCAACAACCCCACATTTCCGCGCTGCAACTAACATGATCACCAGCATGGGTTACGACTCCCCCATCGATGCATTCTGCATGACGCCCAACATCCCCCGTCCCCGCTCCCGCGGCCGCATCTACCTCACCTCCGCCGACCCCACCGTCAAGCCCGCGCTCGACTTCCGCTACTTCACCGACCCCGAGGGCTACGACGCAGCCACCATCGTCGCTGGTCTCAAGGCTGCCCGCGAAATCGCCAAGCAAGCACCTTTCTCCAACTGGATCAAGCGTGAAGTCGCCCCAGGCCCGAAGGTCGTCACCGACGAGGAGCTCTCCGAGTACGGTCGCCGCGTCGCACACACTGTATACCACCCCGCTGGCACAACCAAGATGGGTGACGTAACAAAGGACGAGATGGCCGTTGTGGACCCCGAGTTGAAGATTCGCGGTCTCAAGAGCGTCAGGATTGCGGATGCGGGATGTTTCCCCGAGATGCCCACCATCAACCCCATGTTGACTGTGCTGGGTATCGGTGAGCGCGCTGCCGAGTTGATTGCACAAGAGTGGGGCTGGAAGGGTCTCCAGAAGGAGAGGTTGTAGACGCGCAGCCCAAGAGGGGTGTGTTTGTGGGTAGATATGTGTTGGTAAGATGGTAAGATAGATGTGAGTTGATAACATAATGAGTGACGACTTTGAACGGTCACCCCAATGCGACAATACCCTTTGCAGCAAGTCATTACATATGCATTCGTATGTGTATTAAGTGCATTTGTGAGTAGATTGGAGAGGAGATGGGTGTTTGTGACCGTCTGACTTGATCGTCTTGTCTCTATTGAGCTCGACGTTTCTCCTGTTTGCGCATTCCCGCCCGACCACAAGATTGATCAAAGGGTATGCTATATAGATGCGTAAGCTAGGAGGCACATCTGCGAATGGCTCTATCGTCTGCTAACTTGTACCTATATGAGACTTGGCTGCGCACCCTATTGTTCATGAGAAGATAGATTGTTGCGATGTTTAGCGAGTCCGAACGGCAGATGCACCGTCATCAACAGCGTCATATGGAAAGGATGAATACACCAGAAGGTAAATGATGATTAAGCAATCCTCACGATCGACAAACAACGCGCTGGAAGTAGCAAATAACGTCAATTTCAACTCCGATTTACACTACCCATCCCCATGCCCTACCCATCCTTCTTCACCCCTCTCCATCCATCACCCCCCTCCCCATGCCTACACAGTAAGCGTATAAGTAACACTATCACATTTCCCATTAACAATCTGCCGATCCCCACTCGCCAGCTGTAGCAATCCCCTCCACGTCCCGCCATGCTGCATGTTGAAGCATGCCTGGTTGATGTTGTTGTTCGTCATGAAGTCGAGGCCGCGCGTCACGGCGTCTTTCATGGTTTTGACTTCGGCGGTTGTGTCGCAGTTTTTTCCGGTTGTCGCGGCGTGGTATTGGTAGTTTACGCTGGAGGGGGAGGGGTTAGCGTGGGTGTGGGAGGGAGGCAGGAGGTAGGAGACGTACCCATCAACAGCGCCGGAGATAACACCACAAGTGTTGGCCTCGCTTTGCGCCTTCATGAGATTGGAAACGTAAGTTGCGATTGCGTTAACGTTCAGTGCGACCATGGAGCCTGCGCCCAGAATCGCGATTTGCTCCTCGATGGTGAGGCGTTTGGCGAGGTCGTCGCTGGTTTGAACAGTTAGTAGGGGATGGAGGATGGTTTGAGGAAGGACTTCGTCATCATACCTAGACTGTGTCTCCTCGCTCAACGATGGCAGAGCCTCTCGCTCGGGGAGGGAGATGGCCATGGCGTTGTAGCCGAGGCAGAGGGCGGTTGCGGCGATGGTTGAGAAACGCATGATGGGTAGTGGATTGGGGATGTTGTATTGTAAGAGATGAAAGCACGGTAAAGTAGTTATGGTTGAGTGGTGAGGATGATGCGGTAGAACTGTGTGTCTTGCCCGATATATATACACTCTCACGATGAACCGTTCCGACTGATAAGTTGTCAAGAGTCGAGCACAGATTGACTTGCTGCACGCCTTGAGCCATGATGATCAAGTGCTTGCACGCCTGATGTCAACGGGTCTGGAGAGAAAAGCCTCGCGATACGACCGAAGTGTACTGGATAGAGGCAAGATGCTTGATTGGCAAGCAGGTAGACCGATGCTGTCTTCATCGCATCCTGTGGAAACCGCCGTACAGCCCTGTATGTGTAAGGCGCCCCTCTTGGATCAGCGTCTATACAATATCAATCATGGTGTTGCACTTCGCCGTCTCTTAGGCGTTCCCTCGTTAGCCTGTGCAGCGGTCCGATTAGAGACGTTGAACCCCATCTTTCTGCGGTGTTTCAGTAATCACAGCCCCCGCAAAGTTCCCGCGCTCAAAAATAGCTGCTTTGGGTAGACTATCTACGTCAGCATCGCTCAGGCGTTTCATGTTTAGTCGTCGCGCATAGCCGCACTCGGCTGTGTACCTAAGGCGTACCGGATCGGTCCGTAAAAGAACCCTACGTTTGCACCGACCGACCCTCCGGATCTTGAAACCAAGACAGATCAAGATCGGCATAAGCTTTCATGAGGCGGGCTTATTTCGACTGCAATACTCGATGGTGTCCATGTACCGTACATCAGGCACCCCGCGATCATCTATCTCGGTCCTTTGGTACAGCGTTGCGGCATGGATCCACGTCGCCGTTTATCGAACGTCCTCTCTTAATTTGTGATCAAGGCGGGCAGTGTGTTTGGAGGCCTCATGAAGCTGAGGCCGACGAGGCAGAAAAGGTTGTCGCGGGACTTGGATGTTGACGAAGATGGGAGGTAGAGCGCAGGCGTGATGTAGGTTGTGTTCATTTGAAGATGTATATAAGTAATCGACGCGTCGAAGTGAAGGTTATCAACTCATCACAACAGTTCCTCCCAAGTCACAATACCCAGCCAAAATACCCCTTTTGCTACACCTCCCTTCATCACAATGCGTTTCCAGCTCGCCCACATCTTCTGCCTCCTCGGCGCTGCAGAGTCTCTCGCCATCGGTGCCCCCGAGAAAGAGTACGTCCTCACTCACCCATTCACACACATCATCATTGCAAACCTCTAACACAAAAGCTCCAGCTACGCCCTTCTCGACACCAGAGACATCGCCTCCCCCCTCTCCCCCCGCACCGACATCGAAGTCGCCGCCGGCTTCGTCAGCCAAGGCGCAACCGCCACCCTCGCCATCGTCTCCATCGCCAACTACCTCGCCGTGTACATCAAAGGCCAATCCGACGTCAACAGCTGCTCCGTGATCTCCGGAAATGTCGACGGCGCTGTGTGGCAGTACTACGCGACCACCTCTGGTCCCAAGTGCGACACGACATCTGAGTCGAAGACGATCAGGAATGCGGTGGAGAGGGAGTTGAAGTGGATGCAGGAGAATGGGTATGATGCTGCGTGCTTTAAGATGGACCATGGGGGTACTTGGGAGGGGCATCTCAAGATTGCGCTCAATGGGAAGCCGATTGCTAGTGACACGCAGTGCAACTCGGCGAAGTTTGTCAATCTTTAGATGTGTGGTATAGTGGGGTTGGGTGACATGGGGTCTTGTACGAGCGATCTCGTTCTAGGCGCATGACGCAGTGTTAGCAGGCTTCATCATATATTGTCATGTATACATTTGCATCGCATGCTTCTTCGTCTATTCACCACCGTCTCTCATAAGTCTTCATCATCATCAAACTCAAACACTCGCGTGAGGCCATCGTCTTCATATTCGGCCTCTCGCTCCTCGATCTCTTCCGGTCCTCCCGCCGCGAATTCCTGCTCTCCTTCCTGTTCACCTCTTTCTTCCCGCATATCCACAGGTCCCCTACCCTCAAAGTTCAGCGTGCCGTCCATCTCATGCGTAGCCAGCACGTACCCCCCTTCCTCATCCACTCCTCCGGTGAACACCTGTCCGTCCCGTTCCCGTCTCCTCCTGTCCCTCCTTCTCTGCTCAGCCTGTCTCCTCCTTCTATCCTCGTCTTCCTTCCCTTGAACCCACCTCCTCATCGGCCGAGGAAGCTCATTCGGCATGACGCCTGTTCTCTCCATGCCCCAGGCGGTGAAAGATAGGGCCGCGCGGTTGGTGGAGGAAAGAGTTGCTGCGCCGATACTCCATGATGCGCGGCCGAGGCCCGAGGATGCGATGGCGCTGGCAAAGGAGAGGGTTGCAGTGGAGACCTCGGACAGCGCGGCGCTGGTGTCGTGAAGTGCGGCGGGCCAGGTGCCGGGGAAGGGTGTGGCTGTTGGGAGGGATGCCGTGGCAGAGGAAGGAAGATCTTCCCAGCTCGATGAAGAAGACGAGGAAGCGGATGCGGCCTGAGAGGGGGTTCCGTCTTCGTCGGCACCGATGTACGACTCAGCGGCGGTGCTGGTGCGGATATTGGCCGGACGAGCTCGTGGCTCTGGTTCCGCTTGCGCCTCTTCAAAATGGCGCTGTTGTGAAGCGCTTAGTGCTGATAGCATGGGCGCATCTTCAAACCCGTCGTGAGCGCTGTAGTATTGTGATGTATGTGAGGAGGCCTCGCGTTGTTGGCGGCCTCTCGGAGCGCTATCGCCCTTTCCGGAAGGGTCGTTGCTGCCTACAGCTTTGCGTGGGCGCCCGATCTTGTCAACCATCTTGGATGTTGAGGTATACAATAAGTGCTGTGACTACTCTAAGTAGTGTAATATTATTATAAGGTTGCTGACTACAGTTGCGCGATAATATACCAACGGAACGCGAAGATGGTGCGCGGAGTGTACAGAGGAGGTGGGTGACTGCACTTCGTATCGTGGTGGACGAGGTGGTGGTTGCCGTATGTGGTGAATGCGAGAACTTCCACGCACAATTCAATCGGGGTAGGGAAGTGCGAACGCCTGCGCCAACGTCACTGCCTTACCGTGATGGCGACCCGCGAGAAGATGGAGGAAGAGAGCTGGAGGGCGAACGATCCATATGCGCATTGCCACGAAAACATTAGGGTTTTCCGAACTGAATTTCGGACCATGGTTTCGCGACTAGAGAGCTAGTAGATGATTTGATTATACATGCCTGTGGTAGGTCAATATACTGAAGCTGCGTGCGCAGCACGAAGTCATGCGCTAAGCGAACCATAGATGCGCTTCTTGAATACGAAGGTACAGCGGCAGGTTTGCTAATGCGGTTGCGGGTTTGAACACCAAACACGGTTTCATCGATGTGAATGTCACAACACGTGACTGCGCGCCCCGTCACCTAGCTGCCCCACCCAGCGCCAAAATCAAGAATGTTTTCGCAATGAATTATTCGGATACGCGATTCGGAATAGAGTTGCGACATATTCATTGCTTCAGGCGTCGCTTGCGCCGACATCGCGCTTTACATTGTGCTTGCGACCCATGACCACATAGTGAATACCTGCCTCTAGGCAATCACAACATCATTTCGATATAAGTCCGCAGTACCCCGCCCGCGAGAAAACCTCGCGACAGCTCAGACCATCACTGTTTATATACCACCCGCTTCCCGCATTCCACGCATTATCACAGCCGCTCGCATTCCAAAGCACACTCTCTACCAAGCTTCTTCATCAATATCCACATACGTCACACTCTTTCACATCCATTCTGACGATGTCTTCCACTCCTTCCAGCAACCAGCAGGCCGCGCTCAAGATGCGCCCCGTCACCGGTAAGCACCTCCGCGCTCGCGTCTCTGTGCGTCTTTCCGTATACTGACTTGTCGCACAGGAGCTTTCTTGCTCAAGCAGAGTCCTCACCATCTCTCGCATGACATCAAGGACATCCTCGAGAAGCATGGCGTCAAGCTCTCCCCCGGCTGTTCCCAAGAGCTCACCCGGTACCTCAACGACAAGCTCGAGGCGTACCCCATCCCTTTCGACCCCAAGCGTCCCAACCTCCAGGCGGATCTCGACAACAGTGCTCGTCTTCGCGATAGGCGGGCTCAGCTCAAGGACCAGAGCGCGACTTCGGAATCACCCGTGAGGATGCTTCGTCGATCGAATCCCGACACCTTCTCGCGGTTCGGCAAGCCTCGCAACATCAACGAGTCATTCATGGACGTTCCGTGGAACGAGCCAGTCTCGCCATCCGTGTTGCAACCGCCGATGCCCATCAGCGTGAACTCGATGTTTCAGGGCTGGCCTCTGAAAGAGAAGTCAGTCGCAGCTGTGAAGACGCCGGTCAAGGTCGAGAAAGAGCAGTCTGTACAGGCCGAGATCCAGAACCCCGTTAAGTTCGCGAAAGAGCCTGCCGTCAAGGTCGAGATCGATCGACCCATTGAGACTAAGATCGGATCGGCCAACACCATGAAGCCGACCTCATTCAATCGAGGGCGCGCTGACGACTACCTCGATATCGCGACAGAAGAGCTTGCCGAGCGCGCGCCCCTGGAGGTCGATCCCAAGCCTGCGCCTGGTCCCGCCATCAAGACCGAAAAGGCCACGACCACGAGCGCTAAGCGCACCCTCAACGCTTTCGAAGAGATGGAGCCCGGCGCCGTCTCCTTCACTGCCGACAACCTCGGCGCTGTCAAGAGGACCCGCCCTGCTGTCACGCAGGTACCTTCCTCCACACCCGCTATCAAGGCCGAGGACGCCACCTCCGGCTTCCAGAGCTCCATCGGCTCTTCCAACTCTTCGGGCTTCCAGTCTTCGGTTGCAAGTGTCAAAAACGAGTTTCAAGAAACGCCCGACACCACGTACTTTGGTGAGTCGCAGCAGACTCTGGGCCAGTCGCAGAGCCCTTCCAGCCAGACACAAGGTTTCCCGAACTCTTTCTCCCGCAGTCTCTTCGGCAGCCAGTCCTTCCTGAGCCCTCCCGGTTCAGCGACCTCACAGTCGTCCGGACGTGTCGAGATCAACCCGCGTCGCTCTGCTCGACTATCTCATGCTAAGGCGACTGCTGCCGGATCGTCCGCCCCGTCGCCTTCCGCCCCTTCAGCTCCTCCAGCTCCGTCTCCCACGCCATTTTCCGCCTCCTCTCTTGGTGTGAAGCGTCGTCGCTCCGCCAGCCTCACCGACGAAGTAGAGCAAGTGGAGCGCCAGGGTCGCAACAAGAAGTTCGTGACCAAGGAGGTGGTCGCAAAACAGCGCGAGGCTCGCCATAATGAAGACGCAAAGGATCAAAAGCGCAGTAGCGCCCAGCGTCGCGCCTCGGTTCTTCGTCGTCGCCCGATCTAGAGAGCGCAATTGTTCAGGCTATCTTCAACAGTCGCCGGGCTGATCTTCCAAGGAATACACCAGACCAGCGGTGGTCAACATACCTACACCGCGAGTTCAACAACCAATAACTCACATGCATTGAAGTCCAAGAGGCTTCCATCGCTCACCATGTCTCTACTGGGTCAGCACGACCTATTTTCCGATCGAAAGCCAAAAGAGCTTCCTTCGTCGATGACCGCGCCCAATGCGCGCGTCTATCCAAGCTATCCCGACATCCACTCCGGCCGATCATGTCAAAGAACATCGACGGCCGTCATCCAAGGTGGTCAAGATCCCAGAGAGACTTCACCACCCAGTCAGCCAGGTGCAAGCTCAAAGAGCTCACCTCCACTACCCCATCGCTGCGCCCAGAGAGGCGCGTCCATCGGGGTCATACCTACTAATTAGGCTCAGTTGAATCCGTCCAGAGAGACTTGACAGCTGACGGCCGCCGGTTGAGCTGGTGCAAAGTCCAGAGCGACTTCACCACCCAGTCGACCAGGTGCAAGCTCAAAGAGCTCACCTCTACCACCTCGTCGCCGCGCCCAGAGAGGCGCGCCCATCGGGACCATACCTACTGTATTGGCTCAGCTGAATCCGTCCATAGAGACTTGACAGCTGACGACCGAGATGAGTTCAAGACCCATAGAGGCTTGGACCGCCGGTCGGGATGAGCGCAAGTCCAAAGGTCTTGACGACTCATCGGCCATCCACCACCAAGATACTTGGTGGATACTAGCTGGAGAGGTTTGGGGCACAGAAGTGTTTCCATCATCCAGCTGCGATGGGATCAATGCCACAAGAGTGGCTTGGCTCATCTGCCACCCTCTTACTAACCCTCATCGTCGGGCGGTTTTGAGTCGACTGGAACCTCACAGGACTCTCATCGCCGTCGCACTGAGCGCAAGTCAAAATGGCTTGCCCTACAGTACTTTCATCTCTTTTCTGTATCTGGCGCCGTGTTCAAGCGTTCTTCTGTTCTGCTATTGCCGCTCAGCTGCATATCTTTGCTTTAATCATCTTTTTCTTCTTTCCTGCGATCGGCACGAAGACATCTTATTGGTATTCTTGCATGTATTCTCAGAAGTGATAGTATAATAAAGGTTCAAGATTCACAAAGACAGCCAACGTGCGTCGATGCGAATGTGATGTGGTGACTTCGGCTCTCCGCCCGCGTATCCCCACCTCCGCATGCAGGTCAGATTAAAGTTTAGCGCACCAATACGCGGTCAGCATCGCGACCGACTGCATGCACAACGGCATTCATCATTTATGGTTTTACGCCCTGGCAGAAGTCGCACAGCATTGTTCCGTCTTACATTGCTTAAAGCGCATACCCCGCCGCTTTTACCTCAGCACAATGCAACTCCACTTTCGCCTCCCTACGGCCTTCGGCGCGCTCTTCAGCCTTGCTTCTTCCTTCACAATGTCCACTTCAACACCCAACTCCACCGATACATCCCCGGTCACGCGCATAGCGACATTCCGGTTCCTACCCAACGTCACCGCGGAGCAAAAAGGCGATCGCGCATCCGCCTTTCTCGCGCTTTACGCTGAGCATCCGGAGCTGCTGATCGAAGGACCAAAAGGAGGAAGACCGCTGAATACGCCATTGAACCTGACAAACGTGAAGAGGGAGAGTGTATGGGATTTGGGGTTCGTTGTAGTCTTCAAGGTATGGAGTGGATGGTGACGCAAGCGAGACGCAAGTGCTGACGATGAGTAGGACGAAGCCGCGAGACAGGTGTTTGACAAAGATCCCACGCATGATAAATTGAAAGTATGTGACATTTCCGTCGTCGCAGAAGTGTTGAAGCTGACATCGCCGCAGAATGAGACGGACCCGTTGCTCGAGCAGGTATTTGTGTATGACTTCGTCGCGCAGCCGAATTTGGGGTGGTGATGGCGGCGGGGATGACAGAATTAGTCTCGCATGGCTGAATCGTGTGTCGCAATTTGCGAAATGCACACCATCAGCCCTTAACGAATGGACAATCTCTAACGTTATGTGTGCTCGTGGTGGTGCTCCCGTTTGCTCTGACGTATTCCCGTTTCTGGCGCTAGCGCATCGTACCTGCCTGGATGTAAACAAATCGAAATTTGCCTCGCTCGCACTGGACCATATCCGATTCTGAATTCGAAGCGCTCAATATCCAGAATATGGCGAAATCCTACCTCGAGCCTCTGCTCGCTTTCTCCGGTCATGCGTTCGCCGACGCGCGCTTGAAGCTCGTGCAAAGTCTCAGCGACGATGAACTCCGTACTCTACTCCAGGACGGCTTGAAGCGCTGCACCACCCGCAAAACACTTGAGCAATTGAGCAACAGAATGCTTCATCACATCGACGCAGAACAGAGCGCGACGTCCGAGTTGACTGCCACAAAAAACAGTAAGAAGCTGAAGACTGAGTGAGAATCGCTTACTGATCAATGGTTACACAGGCCTTCAGCATCCTATACGACCTCAACATACACCCACTCGCGACGCGCACGATCCCGCAAGATCTGGCACATCATCGCAGAGAATCCAACCCAAAAGGAAGGCTGCGGAAAACGCAGATCACTTCGACGTCCGACTTCACAAAGTGGCCGCGCTGAGCGCGGCCAATGACGGTATCAAAGGAGAAGAAGAAGATGACGATGAAGACTGGGAGGGTACGACCGCGAAACATGGCCACGACCTACAAGATGAGACCCCCGCAGACGCCAGCGCCGACATCAATGTCATCGACATACGCCCCACAACCTTCACTGTACCAAAGATGAGGATAGGTGCATGGGTTATCGACATTTTTGGGAAGGAGGAATGGCGGCCCCTTGGCGACCTTGGATTGGGTGGCAGTATCCATGCAAGATTCCTGACGGACTTTGCTTTCAACCGACCCAAGCGTGCGGCATATGGAGCGATGGCTAGGAACGCAGCACGCTATAAAACCGAGGGTAAATGCGTCAACATCGCCATCTGGCAGAGGGGGTGTGCTCACTCTGCTTTCGAGAAGGCTCATGGAAACGAGCATAGGGCTTGCGACACCTGCATTCGCACAAAGCGCCTATGTGTACGAGTCGTAGCTGATGGTTCCGGTACAAAGCTCTGCGTCTTCCCGCTACCTGAAGTGCTCCGTGAAGGCAAGACGCTGAATTCCATTGCTGTTTGGGTCATGGGAGGATAATGGCGAAGAGGCAGGCGGCGAGACAGAAAATGAGCAGGTATGCTTGAGTCTACATTAGTCTCGAAACGGAAGGCATGAAAATCCTGACGCGACATAGACTCTTATTCGTTTGTTTTGATCGGGCGGTCAAGTAGGGTGTTCGGGGCTTTTCTGCTGCGGAAAAGGAGTGAGACGGCGGAGCGGTAGATTACCCGTGTAATCAACAATAATAATATCATCTGCTGTTTGATGGTGTGCGTTCTCACAGCTATTGGCCTTACTGACGATCATCTAAGCCCTTTGTTGATGCGTGATTTCGCCCTTAACATTGTTGTGAAGTGGCCGCGAGATAAAATCGTGTGTGAAGGATGCTGGGCACGATGCAGATTCGCAAACCTTTGGTGTTCGCTGGTCCAAGCTTCAGACGATGCGCTAGTCCTTAGCTCCGCCGGGGAATGCCGCCCGGCGTCATCAACAAACATCCGGTGCCGGCTACTCACCTCGCACCACAGCAACACTAACGTGTGCGCATCTACACGATGACGAGCTCGTATCTGAAGGCGCTACTTAAACTGTCCGGTGATGAAGATTTCGCCGATGCGCGCATGAGGCTCATTGATGGCCTGAACTGGGAAGAGCTGGAAATCGTTGCCGTCGAAGGGATAACCGGATGTACCAACAGAAAGGTACGAGAGCGATTGGTCTGCGCGATGCTCAACATTCTCAAAGAGAATCCGAATATCGAGCCAATGACAGTTCCAAAGACTGGTAAACATGCAATTATGGACATACGAGGCGCCGGCTGATATGTATCACCACAGAATCTCTGGGGTTTGTCCCCATCGCACCTCGGATAGACGCGACACAAGTAAAAGCAGCAACCCCTTCGGTGGCCAAGCGAAAGCGCGCTATTCAGGACACAAATAGCGAGCGACAGGAACCTGCTAGTAAGGCATTCAAAAATGAACCGATTGGTGGCTCATCGTTGGACACCATCGACTTACGTGATGACGAGAACGATGACAAGAACGAGGACGATTACGAGAGTGACATGTGGGAAGCGGATAACGTCATACATCCATACGACTATCGCCCCGCGATACTTCCGACAGTCATCGATCTAGAAGATTCTGTTAAAGATGAAGAAGAAAGCAATACAGTAGCGCCAGAAATGGTGCTGTACGCGGACCAAAATCCTGCGACGGACGTGAACTTCGTTACGTTTCCCGCAGCCTCAGCAACCGATCCAAATCCCAGACTCAGGATAGGCGTATGGGCTCCAAACAGCTTTGGAGGTGGCGCCTGGCTACCTCTTGATGACCTATCAATTGGTGACGGTAGGGTTATCCACGCAATATTCAATCGAGTCTACATGTCGCATCCTAAAATATCGACAATGTATCGGTCAATAGTGAGGGATGCAGAACGCTTCATGCAGAGGGGAATGTGCGTCTGCCACTGGCTGTACAGCGGCACAGGCGCATCAAAGTACACTTCAGCCGAAGGAGACAAGGACAGGGCTTGTGACCATTGCAATGGCCGGATGCGTCTATGTGTCAGAGTCATTCTGGACACCATGGGGCCCAAGCTGTGTATATTTCCATTGCACGATAAGTTTCGCGCAGGCCAGACTTCAATCTCGCTCGGCGCATATGTCAGACTTAACGGAGTCCTCTTCAGATTTGGGGAGAAGTATGCACGGGGAACATGGGGTATCTCGAGCTTCTCTACCTCCCAATGAGTAGTCACATGCGGCACATCGAGCGTCTCACGATGCCTATCGAGGAGCGAGAGAAAAGAGCAGCGCGGTAGAAATGAGCCACATCGGGAAGATTTACGAGCAGCTACGAAACGTCCATCCAGCGTTCAGGCCGAAGCAATCACCCGCCATGGGCTTCCGAACACACCATCCAATTCTCATCAACGAATCAACCTTCACCTTCTCTATCATCTCGACACTGCCCCCACGAAGTCTCACAATCCGAATTGTGAAAGACTAAGGTCCACCAAGAAGATCGAGAGTATCGTTCAAGCTTTTTCCAGAGAAGATACCAAAGTCTTGCTCGCACACCGTCCCTTCTTCCGGCATACTTCCGTTCACGAAATATGCAGCGGTTGCGGTAATGGCACAGGTCCCGGGGCTGTACATAACCGTGTGCTACCAATGTCGTTAGCGATGTTCTCTCCCGAATACGTTACACCCGTCCATGAAGCCAAGCCCGTCCATGAAGCCAAGAAATGCTCTTCAACTTACCCCGAGACCATTGTGTTGAAGCACAACACTTCCTTCGAGCGTCTTATTCGCCGCATAAGCCCCAGAAATCGGAGTGCGGACGTCATACGGCGAACCGATTAGCAACACGGGGTTCCTCGTCGTCGCCTTGAAGTCGCCCTCGTACCGTTCTTTTGCCTGAACCTTCCACAGCGAGCACATGATATACGCGCCGATAACGTAATCGCTGTTCCAATCACCCAATTCCGTTATGTGCTGGACGCGTTGCTCGACATCGGCAAGCTCGTCGGCACGAAACATGGCGTCGGAGCAACGGACGAGCTGCGTGTTATCTGCATTGATCGCTGCATCCTGTATGATGAAGGAGCGGTCGATCAAATACTGGGTGTGGTTGTATTCGGGGGTATCGCGTATCATGATGCTGTTGAGATAGCCAGCCAAGTAAGGTCCGGATGTCAGACCCATGCGCAGAGCCGTATCACTGGCCTCGGCGATCTTCTCGTAGGTCACGATATCGGTTGTGACGTTCGGGCCCATGACAATTGGCTCGCGCTTGGCTTTTTTGGTGAGGCTTTGGATCTGTTCGTACAGTGCGGAGGACGAGAGGTTGGGGCGAAAGAGGGAACAGGAGGGCCCAGCGTGGATACACTGTTCTGTGAACTGTCTCAGAGCAATAGGCGCGGAAGTAGCTGGGCCAGTCTCCCTGGTCGTTGGTCAGCTTGTATCGTAGTCATTTCTGGGAAGACACCAACCATCCTTGTTGGTACTCGAGCGGGTGTAAAACCCCGTCCAGCATCATTCGCTCGACCTTATCGGGAAACATGGCAGCTAGTACCTGGCCGAGATACGTGCCATATGATATCCCTAGAGTCTATTAGCCCCTCCTTCCGTATGTCAGACATCATCTTCAACTCACCCCAATACCGGAGAAGACCATCCTCGCCCTCCACAGTCAGAGCATCAACAACCTTCATGAAGTCTCTGGCAACGAACGCCGTGCTCATCAGTGACCCATTCACTGCCTCGTTCTGGAAACAGCGCGCCGCGTACTGCTTGGTGTAGGACCAAATAGCACCCAACGCGACATCAGAAGAGTTGGTCCTCGTGGGTGTTCGCAAGGCTGCAACCATCCGTTCCATCTCGTCGTTGTAACAGTCTACGGGCATTGTCGTACCAGTTCCTCTTGGGTCAGGACCAATGATATCGTATTGGCCGCCTGTCATGCTGCACGAGAAGAGCTGTTAGTCCTTGGACGCAGCATCTACACAGCAAGGAGCAACTTACGCAAGAACATAACGAGCCTGCTGCAGAAGCCAATCTGTTGCGGGCAATCCGGGGCCTCCCCAGTTTGTCAACACACTCCCTAGCCTGGGCTCTCTGGTCGCTTTGACTTTCAGGATGTTGAGGGTGAGGGTGTTGTTGTTCGAATGGGGCAGCGTATAGTCAAGAGGTACAGCCAGCTTTCCGAGATAGGTGTCGGGTCTGCCCAGAACGGTGGACGCATCTGTCCAGTTGATCGCGATTTTCTCGGAATCCTCGGAGCATTCGGTATATTCAAAAGATGATTGTGACGCCGTCGCAGCGATGTTGAGGCATGCGATTAACGCGAGGCAAAGGGTCGTCCTTGAAGACATTTCGGTACAGTGGTTGTGACGGCCTGTCGATGGTATAGAGATGCTTCCCTAGAGTCTGGTACACTATATATACTTTTACTAAATCTTGCTTTCCCACCTGGTCAGCCTTGCAGACGCAACAGGAGAGGACGAGGCGTCCTTCGCGCAGTGCTAGTTGTGGGGGCCGCATCAGAATCAAGCGCTCGTCAAAGCCGGACGTGATCAACGGAGCCACAATGACATCGAATTCGTGAACACTATCGTTAGCAAGAACTGCTAGGCGAAAATAGCCAGCCAGAACCGAAGTAGAGCGCAGTCGTGGCTAATTTGATTCGCGCATACATTATGAGGCATATGCTGCGCACTTATACCGAAACGGACTGCGATATGGCCAAGCTTTCTTCCTAGTTAATGCTCGCTGTTGAAAGTCTCGCTGTTTTGGGGTAGCCTCAAACACCGCCTGCTATCAGCGCTAACCCTGTTAGGAAGTCAGAAGGGCCAAGACGAACAGCCACGAATGAGGAGAAGCAATGGCGGCGATGGCATCCTAGGATTGGCATTGGCCAGCACTAGGTCGCGCTTCATTCCCTTGAATGCAGTCAGCTCAGCTCGCTACTTTACTGCCAAACCGCGACAAGTGCCCATGCACTTCGGCATCTCGGTGACCCATCGAATGTGGCGATTCCGGTTCTGGGAAGCACTGAAGTTTGCAATAGTCGATGATTCATTCAAACTAGATTCAGGGCTGGCCTAAGCAGTCAACGAAACCATGCTTCAGTCTGCCGATGCATAAACTTCAGGGCCGCATCGATTCGCCATGTGGATCAGCATACACCCGCTGGTACAAGAGTTGTAAACCTGCAAATCGATCTCATTAGCCATCTCTCTGGAAACGTCCGGCATGAAATACTTACGGCTCATCAAAGCACTCATTCCAACCGGGTTTCTGCCGCCGCCAGTATCGTCGGAGCACTTCCCGCGCCTTCAAAGGGCTGTTGCTGCCAAGAAGGCGGGCATGACCCTCCAAGTGCCGTTCGATCCAGATCTGAGTGCTTTGCTGAACGTGATAGCCTGCTTCTACGCCAAGCACACAAAGTGGAAATGTGGATATCTTCTTGAGCTGCTTCAAGGGCGTGGCAGGCTTCAGATCTTTGAGTAGACGATCGCGATGTCGCATTCGCATGCGATCCATCTCTGTGTTGCTGGGAATAATGTCAACAGCTTGCAAGGACATTATGCAGTAGAGTGCGCTTGCAGACTGCCAAATCGATGCGATCAGCTGCCAGTCATCTTCTTGATCTCTGGACTGCGCCCATTCTCTTGGGGAGAAGGATTCGATGCGGGAAAGAATGCTTCGTGAATCTTCAGCGTACTGATGCGGATCCACAACGGGTGTGAGGCTGAGCTGTTGACGCAGGCGGTTGATGCGGATTATCTCAATGAAGAGTGTCGACGGACACAGTGTGTAAGGGAGGATAAGGCTATACACCTTCTTCACTTCCTCGATATGCTGTTCGAGTGGCTCAGTGATACTAATCTGATGCGACGCTGGACCAAGACTGTTCGAAAAGGTTACGATGCTGCACGGTGTCAGCCACATTCGTCGCAATCGTTGTGTTATACCAACAGCACGAAGATCACTAGCGCTGATGTCATGTGAGGTACTGTGCGTCGTAGTGATCCAAACCCGCCACGCATGACTATCAGTCGCTTCATACCATCTGCATGCGATCTCCAATCGACATCTGTAGAGCTATGTACCTAAGAGAACAATCAGCCTTTTGGACCCGCACGTGTCAAATTTGTAAGAGTGTACCTCCATTGCCAGGAACATAAGAATGCTGGCGATTGTTTGATCACTGCTGCGGGTGTTCCTCCTCGCCACATTCTCATTCAGAGCGCGGATAGCAAGGCCTCGATAATGGTATATCTTGAGGCGATTTTCCGCAATGACAGCACGGTCTTTGCCCAGCGGTAACGAGGTCAAGTAGTAGTTAAGACTCAGGCAGACAGCCGTATAGTGCATTGCCGGAGCCAGTATATGCAACGCCCATACTGGGAAATGAACCACTGCTGGATTGGGTGCTAGGCAGTCCGTCTCTTGGATATCCGGATAGATCCTAGTGTTGACTATCGGAATTAGTACAGATATTCAGCTTAGCTTTGCGCACATACAGTAATTGATAGCTTGTACCACATCGTGTGTCTCATCCGACAAGAAATCGTAAGATGGAAGTCTGTTCATCTCCATGATCTGCAGCAGTCTCTGTATCTTTGCAAGAGGCCTCTGATTCGACTGCAGAAGTAGTGCGGCTTCCCAGTGCTGGCCTCTTTCTACTACTTCCTTGATCTGGTCTTTGTTGCCAATGCACATGATGCGTTCGCCCACCCCACAGCCCGCCCCGGCCTCTGCAGCTAGTAGCTCAACGGGGTCGACCGGCTTCTCGACTCCAGAATAGCGCCACCATGCCGGCTTGTCTTCTTGCACCAATTTGATGGCAGATTGGCTCTTGGATAGTTCGACCTCTTCCGGGGTAAGCTGGAGCTCTTCGGAGACCAGCCACGAGCACCCTCCTTGTCCGAGGATCTCTTGTAGACTTGCGGCTCTAGATATCCCAGGGCCAGCAGAGGGTCCATTTGAAATGACGGGTGCGATTCTCTCGGAGTTTGCCGTTCTGACTGCGGGTGTTGGTGCCCGGCTTTCCTTCTTCTTCTTCTTCTTCTTCGGACGAAGCGTCACGTGTCCCGGTTCCACCCATTGCAGCGGTTTCTGATCGTTATACCCTGGGCATTCCTTACCCGTCTTGGTACATTTCCTACATTGCGGCAGAGTGCGATCGCACACCAGGCGGCGTTTGAAGCACTCCCAACATTGACGGGCCGCTATGCTGTCACTGGTCCTAGCGTCCTGCATGACGTCATCCACGTTCAGCGGATCTGTATCTCGCGCGATATGATCTCGAATCGACTCGATTTTGACTTAGTAGGTGTCTGGACGGTCGATGCAAACTCTTCGACATCTTGTTAGTCGTATGTAAGCGCTCGATGCGGGCGGGGCTTGGGCACTGTCAGCAGCCAGATGCTTGGCCAAGTTCCTGCCCAAATACAGACGATCTAGGAGCAGCAGCCACCACGACCTCAAGTGCTACTACACCACACTAGATTGTTCACGCCACGCTCAAGAAGGCTGTCGCATTTGCTTTCGGGGTCGTTTTCCAAACCGATCTCGGCGGTTCGACACCGCCTTCTAGCACGTAATACAATGCCGCGGATGATGTGTCACGTGCTCACGTGTCCGCTTAGTCCCGGTGCAGTTGCATGGCGGTTACACAGCATTCGGACAAACATGTCGCGAAACGGAGACGAACGCTAACAACTTCTCTGTTCACCATACTCGCAGCCTGGGCGGTTCTGAGATCTGATCACGCCAACTCTCTTCCACTGACGCCTTCGCGGGGTCATCACTTATCTCTTGTCTAACCTCGAGACATCCCAGGAAGCACGTTGGCGTAGCGCTGTGTCGCAAACAACAACAACAGCACAACTGATCTCTTCCCTCTATCTCCACCCACCATGTCGTACTACGATAGCGATCTCAAAGCCATACTCGCGCGGTTCCACAACCATGAAGACAACGATACGCGCAAGGACATGCTCAAGAAACTCAGCAACAATCAGCTTTCGCGTGTTGTTATCCAAGGTGTGAAGTCCGAGTTCGAAAGAGAAGGATTAGAGGAAATTGCGTTAGTCATGCTAGGTGTCATATCAAGGGATTCGCGCTCGGAGCTCGCGCATGATATACAGGGCAAGAACGAAGTCGCGGTGAAGCATGAAGCAGCCGATGAAGATGGTGAGGTCGTGATCAAGATGGAAGAAGAGTCAGACGACGACAACGGGGTCACCATGATGAGATTCAAACGTAAGACAATGTGATTATCCTCAGGCTACCGTAATCTTTACTGATGTAGGCCTTAAAGTAGATGACAGCGAGCTTGCTCAAACCCTGGGCTCGTCAACGACAGCATCAGTGTCAGCCAATTCGAACGCCAAACGGAGCCGAGAAGCGCAAAAACGCCCCGATACTTTAGAGGAACGGCCAACGTGTGCAGGGGGAAGTCAACCAGTATCCAGAGGTTTTATGCCCAAATTCCGCCCTCATAGTCCCGGTCAGCTCAGCTACTTGGAGAGGGCGCGCACTAGAGGTGCTACGCGAGGTTCAATGCACGAATTTCACCCTCGTGGTCCTGGTCAGGCCGCCTACTTGGAGAGGAGTAGCATTAGATATGCTGCTCAGGCCCGCCGTCTCTTCCCAGAAAGGCCTCGCTGGCGTGTATGAAGCTGCTATCCGGCCGTTGACATGGGATTCTGGCAACCAGACCTCAAGATTGATTTCAAATACGAGAAGCCCGACCTCAAGGGGCCTATCCCCAGGCTGCGATAGCTAGTAGAGGAGGGACGGATACGGCGCTTACGATGAGTTCGCTGATGAACATCGGTCTTACACCGTGTTTTGATTCTCTCTGCCTCATTTAATAGTGTTCGCTTTCTACCACCTGGGCAATGCGTGCGCGTTACCTCGTCCGTTTGCACTTTCCCAATCCGCGCGTCACCACCGCTAGCTCCGCTGCGTCGCGGCGCGCAGTCCGCCGCAACACCACTCTTTCCTTCACCTTCCACCCTACATCGCCTTCCCCTCAGAATTACTCGCCATGTTGACCGTCGATTCCTACCTCAAGGCCTTGCTCGCGCTTTCCGGAAACGAGCAGCTTGCCACACCCCGCCAACATCTGCTCCAAGGCATCAATGACGAAGACCTTTCGGAACTACTCAAGAAGGCCGTGGCAAGAGAGTTTGCGCGCGGTGGCTTGGAAGACATCGTTTCGGTCATTCTGGACGTCATCGCACGGGACCCGGATTCAGTCAACGGTGACGGTAGCAGTGTCGCTCGCGCGACAGCTAGCGTCAAGATTGAGCAAGATCAAGGAAACGGTGCTCAGCAGCAATGTGAGTAGCCTGAAGCAGGTCGCGAAGTAGTTTACTGACAATACCCTAGCTGAGAACGACATCATGGTGATGAGCGATCAACCAGCATCAGGTCGACCAGCATCAGACCGACCAGCAACACCAGCCACGTCGGTATCAAGCAAGCGAGAACCTCCACTATCTCCCGGCTCTGTCATCAGCAAACGTTCCAGGGTCAATGCTCCTACCGTAGTCGCCACGCAAGCTGGTGCCTCCGCCAAAATGATAAGCCTTCGAGACTGTGAGAAGGAGCAGATGATAGACAACAAGATCGTTCCGCCCATCAAGATCGCAGTCTGGCAAGTCTACTACGTTGGCTTTGCATTTCACTACAATGAGTATAAGGGCCTCGACCCGGCCACCCTATTCAGCTCAAAGTTTGCTGAAGATTACCTTTCCACCGATCTTCATATATTAGAGTGGGGTAAGTTTCTCAGACTACGAGAAAAGGGAGCTATCACCAAACTTTGTGTTAACGATACTGTTATTATAAGAGCGCTTCGGCCCTATACAATTAAATATGTTAAATTTATTCTAAAATATAATTTATTACTTAATTCTAGTTTCTATGCTAAGTAATATTACCTTTTATATACTAGTTCTTACTATCTTAAGTAGACAGCCTAAGCAGCTTAAACTCTATACTATATTAGAACTTACAGACTATAAAGTATAAAAATAATATTAGTTCTTATATATTATTTATTATTACTATAGAAGCTAATCTAGCCTATAAAAGTAGTCTTTACTAAAGTAAGTACGTAGGCGTATTATTAAAGGTAAAAAAGCAGGCCTTATATAGCTAATCTCTTAGCTAGAAAAAAGGCTTTAGCTACTAAAGTTATCTTTATATAAGTAGTAAGTAGTATATTTAATAAATAAGTATTATATATACTTATCTAAGTACTTAGAAAGAGTAAGTATAACTTTATATTTTATATTCTTTAAGCTAAAGGTAATAGGCAAAGTTACTAATAAATACTAAGTATTCTTATAATAAGCTTACTAGTAAGATATAAAGTTATAAAGTAGACTAGGCAAGCGTAAATATTAAAGTAAATAATTATAAAAATAATTACTATTATAAAAGAAAAAGATATAAGTAGTATAATTATATATATATTATAAAAGTAATAAAGATACTATAGTACGCTTTATATACTTCTCTTTTTAACTTATTACTATATATATAAAATTTAAAGCCTATAGTTTAGTATTACTATCTTATAGTACTATAATAACTTAGAGATAACTTAGAGATAATAAGCTAACTATACCTCCTGCATTTTATATAACTTATACGCAAGAAGATACTCTACAAAGAGAGAAGTATCGCATCTCCAAGAACCTTATTATGAGAGCGAAGCAGCCCGGTGTACGAACAGGACACTTCAACGAGGCCTGCGATCGGTGCATTAGGACCAAGCGCTTGTGCGCTCGGCTACAGCGAATAGAGAAAGTGATCAAGCTTGTCTTTTTGCCCTTACCTCATGAATATCGCCAAAGGGCAATGATAAACTCGTTGGACTATTGGGTGCGTTCTTGAGCACTCTTGACGGGTGAGTTTGTCACACGGCTACGAAGAAATCGATTAAAGCAGGTCATACACGGAGAGGATGACGGTTTCCAGATGTCGGCTAGACGTATACAAAGACTTCTTCATTGTAGTTCGAAGATGGAAAAGTCGACGTAGTCTTCTGAGATAAATTTTAGTCGATGGCTGTGGAAATACAATCCTTGATCAACACGTTCCTTCGTACATCGAGCAGTTGAGGAGAATAAGTGAACAATGCAGAAGCGTCTCATACCTTTCCGTCACCGTAGATAACGTGTTTATCCTGAAAGCCTCATATCAGAATCGATGCGCAGGTAAAGGTGCGCTCGTCGCCGTGTCACTCACCGACTAGACTAGCGCCGCGTTCAGACTCACCTCCACCTTGTATTCTCTCGCCAGCTTCTTCCCCATCTCCCACACTCTTTACCTCCACAAACTCCCGCCAACCCCATTCAATCCACCAAATCGCCATGTCAACAGTCCAAAACTACCACGACGCGCTCTTGGCCCTATCGGGCAACCCTGCCCTCGCAGCTGCAAGAAGTGGTCTTCTCGTAGGCATGAGCGGCGAAGAACTCATCGACGTGATCACCTGCGGACTCAAGACTGGCGTTTCCAGAGAAAGCCTCAATACCATTGCGACACAGTTGTTTGAAGAAATTGCAGCGACTCAAGCAGGCGGTGGGGTAGCACCGGTGGAAGACAAGGATGGCGGCGACGTCGCTGATGACAGCGACGATGTTGTCCGCAACAAAGGCCGGACTCCTCGCAGGCGTGCAAAACGCGGAGGCAAAGGTGAGTGCGAGTGCGATCAGTCGCGATATGACGGCTAACGGCTAGACAGATTCGCGATCCGCGCGACTTCCACAGTCACAGCCAGCGCAGACCCCAACAGCGAGAGCAACTCCATCATTGATTGTGAAACTGAAGAGAAGAGGAGGCAATCTTGCGCGAGCAGGGAAGAGGACAAGAGCCGTAAGCCCGGAGTCAGAGACAGAGGAAGAAGACCAGGTCCAGACACAGATTTCAGATGAGGAGGGGGAGGCGGAAATCATCGTCGGTGATGTAACAGAAGGAGATGCCAACACCGCCGGGGACACCAACAGCGATACCGATGCCACCCCCGATGAAATCAGAGTGACACCCTGGACAGAAATCCAAGAGGAATCGGTCATGCTCGATCTAAGCCTCACCGACAGCGAAGATGGGCGCAGCAGCGACGAAGACTATACCGAAGAGTTCGCTGATACAGAGCTAACTTGCGGAGGCATTCGGGACAGACCTTCAGCTACATCCGAAAGTCTTTTCCTGCCTGAAATCGACGTACTTTTCCGGGTACCCACCGCAGAAGGCTTCGAGTTCAACGAAATGGACGAATTTCCAATCGCATTCGTCAAAGAAATGACCCGTAAGTTCAACCACGACTTCCTGAGGAAGTCGAAGCACAGGACACAATATCGAAAAATGATGAAAGAAGTGAACGATGCGGACACATGTGTATATCGTCTACTCAACGCACCTCACCCGCCCGAACCAGAGGAACCTAAACCAGCGCTGGTTCCGTATTCCGAGGCTTGCCCCTGTTGCTACGAGGAGAAGAGGCTGTGCGCTAGATTCATAAGATCCGACGAGCTTGAGCCCAGGCTGGTGGTTTATCCGTTGGGGACGGCATGGATAAATGGCGGGGACTGGCGGTCTATGGGATTCTGGATACGCTATTGACTGGGTTTGGCTCGATGGACATTTGTCGAGCTGCGAGGCGCAAGAGAGATCAGGATGAAAAGAGACGTCAGAATGCCATAGAGGACACTGAATGATCATAGAAGCCTTGCCCTTTCATCTAGGCATACCAGCTAGTATCCTCATACCCTCATCATTCATCACACATGCTCATCGTACACCCCCCTCCTCCACCAACCTACCCTCTGCCACCAAATCTACACCTTTCTCCTAACCAACCCCCTAAAAAAATCAAAGCTATTCCCATCACTCTGCACCTGCACGACCCTCCCCGTCCCCCGTCCATCCACCTCCCTAACCTCCTCCGCCAGCAACAACCCCCAATCCCTTGTAATCCCCTTGATCCTCGCCTTCACCGCACCACCACCACCACCGTTATACCCACCCGCCCCACCACCACCACCCTCCACACTCTCCAATGTCACCAACTGATCCGTATGCAACCAATTCGCATAATAAAACTCCTCCATCTCCCTCGTAAACCCACTCTGCGTAAACGTACTGTACAGCGTCTCAAAATGCGCAAGTATACTCGCCAGCAACTTCTCCGGGGTGAAATCCTTCAACGGCGGCGTACACCCCTTGGCCAATTGATTTAGACTCGTAGTCGGTAACGCGTTACTCAGGTTCAATCCGATACCCGTGACGACATCGTAGGTAGAACCAGAATAACTGCTATTCACCAGAATGCCTCCGATTTTAACAACGGGGTTGTTGGACGAGCCGGGGAGTTGCGCGTAGATATCGTTTGGCCATTTTAGTTTTACGGGGATTTTTTCGTAGCCGGGTGCGTAGTTCTGAATCCCCTGTACAATAGCCAGCGCAGCAAGATATTGCACAAACACCACGGGCGCGCTCTGACTCAACGTGAAGGAATGGTGCAGCACAGTACTAAACATAAGTGCGCCCGGCGGCGCGATCCAAACGTTGTTTCCGCGGCCGCGCCCCGCAATTTGCGTGGTTGCTGTTATGGTGAAGCCGTTCGGTAGGCTGCGGAGGAGGGACGGGTTCTTCTCGAGGAGCGTGTTGGTGGATGTTACGACGTCGGCGTAGATGAGGTGTTTGCCGAAGGAGGCGGCGGGGTTGCGGAGCTTGGTGTGGTAGTGGTGGAGGTTTGCGTAGAAGGATTCGTGGTGGAAGGGGGTTTCTTCGGGTGATGGGAGGGCTTTCGAGTGGGGGGTTATGACTTTGATGATTTTCTCGTAGGAGACGATTTGGTCGGGGAGCGTGGTGGATGTGTAGGTGATGCAGTCTTGTATCTCTTCTTCGGGGGTCTTGGGCTTCTTATCCTTTGGGTCTTTCTCTTGGGCTTGTTCTTCAACATCTTCCTTACTACTGCTCGTAACAGAAGCAAGAGTAGGCAGCTTCTCCGACACAGCGCTCACAGCCCTCTTCAACTCCTTGACGCTCCACGCACTCCCCTCTTTCTCAATGCGAAACACATCGTTCTCGCCCTTGATGTACTCATCCCCATCGACTACAGTGATGATCTCACGCCACGTAGCGACGAGGTAAGCAACGTCTGATATGTTATGAGCGGTGAGATGCAGACGGGAAAGGGACGGTACCGCTTGTTCCTGCTCGTTGACCTGCAGCCCAAGTTTGCGAAGGATCAAGCGCATAAAGTCAAGTCGAGTAGCATCTGTAGCGGCGATGTCGCTGATGACGGTGGCATACGAAGGTAAGCTGGGGATCTTGCTTAGGTTCTGGGGCGCGAATCTGAGGTGTGTTAGCAACAACGCTTCAGACGATTGAGAGAGACTTACTCAGGATGCGGCCCAGTAACAACAGCATGTCCCTCACCCACCTTCCGATACACAACGGCCGCCTTCCCCTCCCCACTCTCAACATGCAGATCCTCCGTATAACTAGCCAAAACTTGCACCCCCCTACTCTCCAACTTCCCCGCATCAACAAAAACACCCCCACCATTATAATAGCTCCTAAACACATCCCCAACCCCCTCATCCACCCCCTCAAAAGCACCCTTCTCAATCTTAATCTCCGCCGCCCTGGCCCCAGCTTCACTCGCATACTTGAACCCCTCAAACGCCAGTCCCCTACACGTCCCAGGAAAGAACCCCAATTCCCTCTCTCCTTCAACAGCCATTTTGGGGTCGTTGACTTCGAATTCACATCTATTGCTACCGTAGTATCCTCCGGCGCAGAAACCAAGGTAGGAACCACCGGCTTTTACATACCGACTAATCCGGCGGTTGCCTTCGCCGTTGAGCGTGCGGCAGTAGCCTAGATCGGCGCCGCCGGGGAAGACGAGGAGGGCGCATGTGCTGAACCAGGGTTCTTTGATGAGGGTGTCGCCTTTTACGGGGATGACAGCGTAAGATGGGGATAGGAGGCGCCGTAGAGTGTAGAGACAGTGGCGGACGGACTCTGTGGTGCTGCCGTTGCCTAGGCTGGCTTAGTAATCTTGGTGGGGGTATGTGGAAGTTTGAAAAGGCGTACCGGAGTATACCAGCACATTCATCTTTTTGCTCGCCATGATGTTGGCGGTATTGGTATGCGATGTGCAAATCGTATGCTGACTGACTGTTGGTGACGTTTGGTAGTAGTGCGGACCGAGTTTGGCCGACCGTGCTCAAATGAACTCTCTCAATGACAAGACCCTGCGCAAGTTTCCACGACTCGATATCCTCACACCACGCGTCTCAATTCCTCTATCCAACTCTTTAAAGTATGTCAAACGACGATAAATCCCGCGCAGCAGCAGCACAGTTGTTGATTGACGATGAACCCGATGACTGGTGCGTACAAAATTCCAGCTTTTTCGGTTTGGGTACATGCGGAGATCCGGGGAACACCAGTTGAGAGCAGAGAAAAGTACGCCCAAGAAGCGAGCAAGCTAACCAAGTTTTCGCAGGGACAAGCGCATCTACAGCACCGGCTGTGCCGATGAAAATGCAAAATTGACGGATTGTTACTACGAGAAGAAGGATTGGCGGGCTTGTAAGCAGGAGGTAAGTTCGTCAACCAGCGTTGTTGCTTCTGGCCTCTGGACCTTGGATGAGCCGAGGATTCGCCGAAAGAAGTAGGATAGTCTTCAGACGCGCATGCTAACATGAAATTCAGATGGAAATCTTCCGACAATGCTGGCAGCGACACGGCAACGACAAGAGGACGGATTCAAAGGACGTTTCAAAATAAGCGGGTTCAACAGCCAAGCTTCGCTCGCGAGCGCATGTGTAAAAGTACCTGTATCATCACCCATCAATGGGAATTGTAAAATAGATTCAGACGTCAACAATTGTGAAAGACAAATCTTTTCGTTCTTGGTAGTACTAGAGTACTTGTAGCAATGAAATAGATGCTCCTGAGGCTGTGAGACCGCATGCGTCATTGCTTGGACAGCATGGTTCCGGACAAGTCGCTCGTTCCTGTGTATTACGACTCCGTCCCACCCTAGCCCGACTTCCGTAAAATTGTGGTCACACGGAAAGCATCATTATACTCATCCGTCATGATGATCTGACTAAACATGTATGCCTTAAAGGAACGATGTCCTACCCTCACTTCCTCTCATAAATCGGCGGCACAACATCCGGGTGAAACGGGCTCTTCGCCGCATCCGCCTTCTGCTTATCAAAGTTCCACACACCATTCGTCTGCCCATCATTGATGCCCTCGCCAATCTTCTTGGCCAGCTGCTCGAACAACGGGTACTTTGGTGCTTTTGAGAAGAACTTGCGCTCCCACTCCTTGCCAGCCTCCTTCTCTTGTTGTCGCATCTCGCGCTGGCGGGTCTCGATGATGGTCTTCTCCGCACTTGTCAGGTCCATGTTGCCACTGTTAATCGCATCCGACACCTTCTTCCACGCGCGCCGTGTCTCGAAGTCGTCTTGTTGCTCGATGGCGGCGACGGTGAGGGGCGTTGTCTTTGTGGACTTGTGGTCGAAAGTGTCCACGACGGCCTTGGTCTTGGCATCCTTGATCTGGAATGAGTCGGTCCACTGGCCGTCGGCCTTGTAGATGGCTTCCTTCTCCTTGCCCTCGGGGTATAGCACGGCGGTGAACGAGTTCTTCTTTCCGGAGACCCAGCCCTTGCCGCTGTAGTCGATGCGCGCGGTGTAGCCGGTGGAGGATTGGATGTAGGTGCTGCTGTTGAGCTCGACGTAGGGGGAGCCTGTGATGAGGCCTTCGATGTGGAGGGCGGGGAGGGTGATGAGGTAGCTTTCGTTGTAGTTGTCGAGGTGGAGCATGGCATGTCCGATTTGCTGTGAATGTTAGCGGTGTACATGAATCTACCAGAAATACTCACCTTGACATTAATCGTGGTCTTGAAGGACGCTTTCTGCGCGTTGTAGCCCTCCAGCCGGACGCCGTGTTGGTCGTTCCAGATGGAGTAAGCCGTGACGGGTGGATGATGACTGCGCGCATTGCATTAGCTCTCCCGTCCTATACGCGTGGCATGCTTACGACAGGCTGAGCCATCGCAAACGCGTGTGTGCGCGTACCTGACTTGCTCGCTGACGAGCTGTGTTGTGCCTGCCTGGTCCTCCCACTTGCCCAGGAAGAGCTCGCCCAGGAAGGGGTTCAGCGGCTTCTTCTCGCTACCCAGCTTTTCCGACCGACTGGCGTACTGCTGCTTCAGTGTGCTCAGGAACCACTTCAGCACCAGCATGGCCC
The DNA here is from genome assembly GCF_023758015.1 of Alternaria viburni. NCBI lineage: Eukaryota > Fungi > Ascomycota > Dothideomycetes > Pleosporales > Pleosporaceae > Alternaria > Alternaria viburni. Next base: position 53,589 of record NW_026055797.1, read on the forward strand.
GCTTGGCAGGGTCCTTCTCGGCGGCCGGTGCGACGAAGACGGAGGGGTGTTCGGTCCAGTATGAGCTGTTGTGGGTTAGTGTTGCTTCCTGGGTGGCGGATATGACTAGACGTACGAGAACTCGGTGAGCGACTTTGTGGAGAGGATAAAGGCAGGCGCCGTCATCGTGGACAGGTCGCCATTGAAGGACGCGATGGACTATCGTGTGTTAGACAAATGCCATGTTCGAGTCGAACCACCATGGTGTCCTAAAACTACGAGCATGTCGCTATGCGCAAATGTCTCTAGACACGTGAGGATGCTGGGATAATTCCATACCTTGAGGAAGCTCGTCCATGAGCCTCTGGCCTGGGGTGGCACTGCCGATCCTTCTTTCTCAGCCATATTGTGATGCACGTGTCCAGATATAAGTGGAAGAGGTGAGAGAAGTTAAAAGAAAGCGTCGACAGGTGTAGACGCGCGTGTAGGGATGCGTGAAAGGCGGGGGTTGTCGAAGACTAGGGACCTTCGCAGTGGGGACGGAGGGCTGTTATGGAGACGCTGCGGACGGAGCATGTTTAGATTGGGCAATGACGTCGGAGCTAAGCCACACATCCGCCCAAACACAACGAGGTCATGACGAACAACATTATCGCCACGGGGCAGTCAGCCATGCTATTCCATTCATTGGTGCTATGTTACTATTGTGATATCTCGTGTACATTCGTCTAATCATGCTTATTACATTTACGCGTTCCCCATTCCAACGACGCGCTTAGGTCTTGACATCGGGCTCGGTGCGGCCAACGTACTCCTGGAGCTTGAGGAGGTCCGTCGCGAGCTTGACGTTGTCCTTGAGGTAGTCCTGCGCGTCCATGTCGTATGTCGACTCGTCGCTGGTGTGCTTCTCGATGTAGAGACGGATGGTGGCGCCGCTGCTGCCTGTGCCGGACAGACGAACAACGATGCGGCTACCGTCGTCGAACTTGACGAAGATACCCTGGTTCTTGCTGACGCTGCCGTCAAGATCGGTGTAGGAGAAGTCGTCGGCCTCGAGAACCTTGCGACCAGCGACGGTGGAGCCGATGAACTCGTCCTTCTTGGTGGTGATGAGCTCCTTCATGTGGGCGGTGACCTTGTTGGCGCCCTCGGTCTCGCAGCCCTCGTAGTCGTAGCGGGTGAAGAATGTGCGGCCGTAGGTCGTCCAGAAGTCCTTTTGGATCGACGCAATGCTGGGTGTGGTTCCAGTCTGCTGTCCCACACCAGCCAAGATGTTCAACCACGCGACGACAGCCCACAGACCATCTTTCTCACGGATGTGGTTGCTGCCGGTTCCGAAACTCTCCTCACCGCAGATGTTCATCTTGTCAGAGTCGAAGAGACCGCAGAAGAACTTCCAGCCGGTGGGCACCTCGTAGCACTCGACGCCCTTCTTCTTGGCGACAAGGTCAATGGCGCCAGATGTTGGCATACTGCGGGCAAGACCGTAGATGCCTTGCTTCTTGAAGTATGGGATGAGCTCGGCGTGGTGTGCGATGATGGCTAAGCTGTCACCGGGCGAGACGAAGGAGTTTGCGCCGTAGATCATGTTTCGGTCACCGTCGCCGTCGCTGGCAGCACCGAATTGGATTCCGTTCTTGTCAACGGCGTCGACCAGCGACTTGGCGTAGACAAGGTTGGGGTCGGGGTGGTGGCCGCCAAAGTCGGACTTGGGGACGCAGTTTTGTGTGCTGTTGGGGATGCCGAGCTCCTTCTCGAAGATGTCAACACCGTATGAGCCAGTGACACCGCTCAGGCCATCGAAGAGGACCTTGAAGTCGGAGTGCTCCTTGAGGAACGACTTGATGAGGTCAAAGTCGAAGATGTCCTTGAGCATCTTGAGGTAGTCCTCGGTGGAGTGGACGATCTCAACCTCGAGGCTTCCGTACTTTTGTGTACCGATGGTGCTGAGGTCGATGTCGGGGATGTCGGCGATCTTGTACGAGCTGAGGGTCTTGGAGGTTTCGTAGATCTTGTTGGTGACGCTCTCGGGGGCCGGGGCGCCGTTGGCAAGGTTGTACTTCATTCCAAAGTCCTCGTCGGGGCCTGGATGTGTTAGATGGGAGGAGTGTATGGGTCGTGGAGAACTTACCACCGGGGTTGTGGCTGGCAGTGAGGAGGATACCTCCCGTCGCCTTGCGTATCCGGATGATGTGACTGGCGGCGGGTGTGCTCATGATGCCGTTCTGGCCGATGAGAAGCTTCTTGACGCCATAGGCAGCGCTCATCTTGGCAATGGTCTGGGTGACCTCGGGGTTCCAGTAACGGCCATCACCACCAACGACGAGGAATGCGCCCTCGACGCCTTCGGGGATGGATTGCAGGATGCTGGCAACGAAGGACTCTGAGTAGTGCTCCTGCTGAAAGACCTTGACCTTCTTGCGGAGACCAGAACTGTGGTGGAGAATGTCAGCTATCATCCATCAACGCCATAGCTTCATCAGACCTCGCAGCTCTTTTGGGTATAGTCAACTTACGTTCCGGGCTTCTGGTCCTGGAAAGGCTTCAATTCAACGGTTCGGACGCTCATATTGACTGCGTATGTTCTTCGAGCTTTGTGAGAGAAAGACGAAGCAATTGGAGAGTCGGGCGATGTGGCAGCTGGCAACTTTTGAGCTGGTGAGGGGCCCAGCTTCCCCCACCACGCGGGATGACGCCGGCGCTAGCTCGTCAGCGGAAAGACAAATTTATGCGGACAAAAAATCATTAGCCCCGCAGAAGGTAATAATTTTTTGTCTAATTAGAAATAACAGCTAACAGCCTTAGTAATATAACTAGCTAGCAGCAATATAACTACCTAGCAGTAACACTGCAACACATTAACACCGCAATACATTAACAAACGTTGCATCTATCTATAAATTTCTTGCAAAGTAGCTGTTAAAGCAATTTAGATATCTAATATATCTTGCGCTAGATGTATATATAAGATAGGCTAATACTACAACTAAGTAAACTTTGCTGCTACTACTACTACTGCTGCCTCTCTTATACTCTAATGTCGCGTATTACTCTTCTTTAAGTCTCTTATTAATAACTATTAGCTAGTAATACTATAGTCTTATTCTCTTATTCTCTAACTACGCGCTCTTGCTATACCTATTATATTACATCTATTTTACGCTTTGCTAAGACTAACAAACCTATATACATTTAGGCTTAAAGTGTATAAGAGATAATAAGAGAGAAGATAGTAAGAAGCTATTAGATAAGCAGCGTTAAAGCAGAATTATTACTTAGGCTATAGCTATAATAGTATATATACAGGCCTTTATAGATAAGAATAGTAACTAGAGATATATAAATAGAAATAACTATATAAGCTACTATAGCCTTAGAATTACTAACTACCTAGAGAGTAATTATCTTAACTATAACTTAGCGTATTAGCCTATAGTTATAATTACTTTCTAGATAGATATAGAAAGAAGCTACACTATTCTACTACACTTTAAGAGAAAATAATATAAACGCCTATTTAGCTTATTTTTAGAATTACTTATACTTACTACCTCTTAGTAATAAAAGCAGTCTCTTCTTAGTTATTAGTGCTAGACTTACTAGCGCTAAGAGTCTTATAGATAGTATTTTATATATAAGTAGTTTAGATTTAGATAAAAAGAGAGTATAGTACTTAACTAGCGTGTATAACTATAACTTATTAGTTTTAGAAATTAATATAATATTAACAACAATATCTTTATAGTAAACTTAGAACTAGTACATTATAAATAGTATACACGTATAGTGTACTTAAAGTCTTTTATTTAACAAAGTTATTCTTACTATATATCTAATAGAGTACTAGTACAACTACTTATAAAAGAATCTAGATAATGCTAAAGCGCATATCTCTATAAACTAGTGTATTACGCTACTACTACTATAGTAGGTAATACTATACAAAAGAGAGTAAGAGTATACCTAGTAGTGTTAGTCTTACGCCTACTAGTTGTTATTTATTAAGAGTAGTGTTTCTAAAAGTAACGTTAGTGTTGCTATTCTTAATAGCTTTAGCCTTATACTTATATAGTGTTGCAATCTTTCTAAGTACCTAGATATAATCTTAGCGCCTATTACTCTTCTTATTCTTAGCCTTACGCTTACGTAGTATTATATTATAGAGGTAAAAAAATAGCTAGAGCTATATAGTGCGTGTATAGAAGATAGAATAGAAGAGAGTTAAACTTATTACGTACATAATAACAATAGTAAAAAAAAGATAGATACGCGTACAGAGCCTTAGAACTAAACTTTATTATTAGAAAGTAATATAGTTACTATTAGTAACGTAAGCTAGAAACTTAATAATTCTTTATAAACTTACAAAGATTAAATATTATTATCTCTAGCTATTACACTATAAGTCTAGATAATAGAAATTAGCGTAGTTATATAGATTATATAGCTAAGGTATTCTTTATCTCTTTTCTTATAGTAGTAGATAATTATAGATAAGATTTAGAGCTACTAGAAAGAGAAGGCGTAAAGATCTAGAAATTCTACAGCAAGTTTAGAGCTACTAGAGAGAGAAGGCGCTAGAATTAGTATAGTAAGTTTATATAAGCTAGATTTATATAAGAGTAGACTTATATAATAAACTTAAAGCTCTTAAATAGTAAACTAGAGAGTATAAGCTAGAAATTATAATTAAATATAGCTAAAAACTTAATAATTTTATATATTATAAGAAGTAAAAGAGCTATATTATTAGATAAGTAAGGTATATAGAGTAGAGAAAGAGGTTATATAGGCTTATTTATATATATATTTATAAGTATATAAGAACGTATATATATATTAGAGTAAAGCGTTAAGTAAATAGAAAGAAATGTATAGCTACTAAAGATAGGTAGGTTAAGATAAAAGATTTTAATAGAGATTTAAAGTTAAGCTACTAAGACGTATTACGTGTACCTATAGACTAGCTATCTTCTAACAAAAGATTTTATACACTGCACTACTCTATATCTTAAACTCTACTATACGTATAAATTGCAAACATACCTCTAAAAAGGCTTTCTAAGAATAGTAATAGTAGTAAATATTCTATAAAGCGCGTAAGAGACTATACCTTCTATACTAATTCTATAAGTTAGTCTACTATAGTAGCTACTATAGAAGCTAACCTATATACTAATTAGTCTTAAGGTCTATAATATAATAAGCGCTAAGTTTACGTCTTAATAACTAACATACGCAGAATATAACACGCTACTCTTGCGTTAAGCCTCTACCTCTCTACGCCTAAACCTATTAACTCTAACTCTATATATACCTACTTTATACTAGCTGCTACGCAAGTATATAGTAAGTTTAGACTAGAACATCTTACTAACGCCTACGCCTGCGCCTATACGCTTTTCTTATACTTCTATATATAAATAAATAGCGTAAGTAGTAGACACGCTATAAATAGCTACTACCTATACTACGTATACTTATTAGTCTATATACAGCTAACTTATTACTTCTATACCTACTAATCTATAGTAGTTAAGGCCTACGTTACTTTAGATGCTAGCCTTAGGCTAGAGACACTTAGACGCCTATATATAATAGCGCAGCACTTACCTAGCCTTTTATACTACTTAGCTTACTATTTACAGAACTAGAGGCGTTAAGGCTAAGTTTTACCTAGACCTAGATAATACTACGTATATTACTAATTAATCTATAATAATAATAGAAGATAAGTAGAAGAGAGAAGATAAGTAGAAGAAGAAAGATAAGTAGAAGAAAGAAAATAAGTAGAAGAAAGAAGATATAGAATATAATAAACTAGATACTAAAGATATATAGCTCGTAGTAGATAGCAAATTCTTAAACTAGATATTAGGTATATAGCTAGAGGCTTATAACAACTAGCGTGCTGTTAACCTTAAGGCTAATAGTAACTCTGCCTTATTATTATCTATAGAGTTTATAAGTACGCGTTATATACTTTAGCTACTACTATAGTTAATATAGATATTTATATTTTAATTTATATAGCTACTAGGTAATATAGACTCTAGATTAGATATAGACCTAGATAGTGCGTAATAGTAGTATACGTAGCCTAAGTACTCTATAATCTATACACTCTAAATATAGGCTAGAAGAAATAAAATTTATTATATCGCTACTACATCTAAGTATTCTAGGTATCTTATCTATTAGTTCTAGCTATTAGCTCTAGTAGTTAGCTCTAGTAGTTAGCTCTAGCACTAGGCTAACTAGTTAGCTCTCTAAAGAGTCTCTATTCTATCTTCTAAAGAGATAAAAGATAGCTAACACTTATAAATAGCCTACGCTCTAGAAATAATAATAGTACTAAAGGTAATGTAATTTAGCAATAATACAAAATTCTATAAGACTTGCATAGAAAAGAACTAGAGCTACTCTCTACTTCTATATCTCTACTATATTAAAGGCTTACTAACAGAAAGTTTATCTCTAGTAATTAGATACTTTATATACCTACCTATTGTATATCTTTCTAATATATCTATAACTCTCTTAGCCTTATTAGCTAGCTCTTAGCTTATTTTAGTGTTGCTATTACTTAATAAGTAGCTAAATAGGCTAACTATATTATAGTCTTGCTTATTATCTTCTTCTAGTACTTAGTATATAACCTAGATATATTAGCTATAGTTTCTATGTGTGTCTTAACGTGTGTAGAAGTATAGTGCTTACGCTTACTCTTATCTTAAATAACTTTACCTCTTTATTCTTTATATTATAAAGAGTAACCTAGAGCTCTATATTATTATAGACTATAACTCTCTTATTACTCTATTATAGATTTAAGTATACTAAATTCTACGCCTATTTCTTATCTAGTTTATTCTTAAACCTCTAATAAATAACTTTCTCTAACCTCTTAAACTTGTAGTTTAAGTAAGGCTGTAGTACCTTATTTACTACTAGTTATATTACTAGCGTAGGTCTTTAAAGACGCTATAGTAGTACTCTTATAGTTAATAATATCTAAATATTATCTAGGCTATAGAGATAAATATCTAAATTTATCTTCTTAAGACTTAGAGTTCTAGTTTTAAGCTTTACTAAAAGTTTCTATAATATAGCTTTTCTATATAATACTTTAGAAGAGAATAGCTTTTAGCTAATTGCAAACGCGTTTCTATCTTTAATAAGAATACTATGCATCTATAGAGCTAAGCTAGTTATAAAGTTTATTAATATTTGTAATAACTACCTAGAATAAACGTAGATAGAACATTACTTAAAGAGTACGTAGTAATAGATAGCGTTAACAATCTTAGTAGTAAGAAACTATACCTTCTGTTTGTTTATCTTCTTATTCTAGAGGTTAACAGATAGAATTATAAGAATAGTAACTTAGTAGATAATAGTAAACCTAACTTTTATAAGGTAGAAACTATAGTAGAAGTTAACCTCTAAAAACTCTATAGTCTTTGCAACTTATTTATTTAAATAGAACTCTTTATCTAGAAATAAGTACTTTAGATAAAGTTTAAGCTATTAAAAGTCTAACACTATATCTAATCTTACATTAAGCGATAGAATTAGGTCTCTCTTATTATTATCTTACTTAAACTAGTTATATTAGTAAGTCTTAGTAAGGCTAGCAGTAACTATACCTAAGTAGAAAGTATTAGTAGCTTAATGTCTATTAGATACAGAAATAAGTTTTAACCTTCGCGATCTAAGTCTATAGTATCTAATATAGTAATAGCGTAGAATAGGTATTATTATAGAAATCTAGTAACTTAGACCTTCTAGTTAGAGTAGATAGAATTTGTAGTAGAACTTAGTTTTTATTAGAGTTAGATATACTAGAGCTGCGTGCTTGTAAATGCTACAGTAATATCTACTATTAAGAAAAGTAGCTCTAGTATAGTAGGTTTAATATTATAATAGATTAGTGTTATTATATAAGTAATATTATACAGACTCTTAAGTTAGATATTTACTAGATTACTTTAGCTAAGACTTAAGAGATACTACTTAGTGTAAATAGAGGCGCATATATAGAAGAGCTTTTTTACTATTCTAAATTATAAGACGTAGTTATTAAGTAAGAGATTTAAGATTAGATACTATACTTATACTCTAGGTAAGAGACTATTTACAATATTACTATGTTTTAGTACTTCTAAGGTTTGTAAGCCTATTTAATAGTAGCGTAACGCGTATTCTAACTACTAGCTCTTAGCGTCTGTAGATAGTATAGTATAGCTCTTAGTAGTTAAATACAACTAGTAATTTAAAAGGTTCTAGAGCTATTATTAGATATAGTAGGTTAGTAAAAGTAGGCGAGGTGTTATAGTATTTTTAAAGTAAGGTAGTTTCTAAGACGTAATAGTAATAAGACGTAGTTACCTAGAAGCGTCTCTTAGAGAAGTAGAATAGTAGTTTCTAAGTTATAGGTAGAAGTTATACTTCTATAATAGAGTAAGAAGAGAGAATAATTTATAAAGAGGATAGTAGTAAAGAGAAGCTAAGATATAAGTAGGTCTAGCTTCTTATTATTAAGAAATTATAATATATTAGTATAAGAGATTATTACGCATACGTTAATTAGAGTTCGCGAATCTTTATTACTTAGTTAATAACATTATCTAAGTATAATACTACTTGCGAGTATAGCTATTAATATTACTATTAGTAGTAATATAATCTAAGCGAAACAACACTAACGTAGATAAGGTAGAAAATATAAAGAATATAGTAAGTAACTAGAGTAAGGTAAAGCTAATAGAAAGGTACTTATACTTATAAGCTAATTAGATTAGTAAATAATAGAAGGTATAGACTAGTTAAAGACAGCACTATCTAGTAGCTATAGCTATTTATAGTAAGTCTTCTATTAGTGTTTTGTAATTCTATACTTAAGTAACACTAGATCTCTTTAGAGCCTAGAGAGCCTGTAGCGTATACGTCTCTATCTTTATCTAACAGCTTAAGCTTTATAAATCTACTCTATCTAGAGAATAATTAGTTCTAGCTTTCTTATAATAAAGCACGTTTTATTACTATTCTTAATTACGCAGCTACTATAGAAGAAGAGAAGGCTAATTATAAGAAGAGTAGAAAGTCTTGTAGAGCTTATAAAGAAGGTATATAAAATAGAACTAATTCTCTCTAAGGCTACTATTAGCTAAAAACTCTAAAGTAGACCTAGCATCTATCTAGATATACTAACTACGTTCTTAAAGAGCGCCTATATAGTCTTATACGCTATAAGTACCTATTATCTATAAGTCTCTTTATTACTAACTTACTAGAATAGAAGCTACTATTTATAGCACGCTTTCTAACCTAGATAGTAGCTATATAGAAGATTTTAGAGGAAGATAGATAGGTTTTAAAAGCCTAGTAAAGTGCGTGTTAGAGCACGTATAGCAAAGTGTAAGATTATAGTCTCTAGGCTATAGAGCTAAGTAAGCCTTATTAATATATATATAAAGTATTAAGTTAACTACTCTATACTAACTATCTTAAAGTAACTACTCTACCTACCTACTATCTATTCTATAGTCTACTCTAGGTATTCTCTAATAACGCTATAACACGCTAGACTTCTACCTCTTAACTAGATATTCTCTGCAATTCTATTCTATATACGAATTCTAGGTCTCTCTAATAAGAAAGTAAAGTAACTATAGTAGATAAGTATTATATAAAAGAGAGAAGAGTAGAAATAGTAAATAGTGTTAGTAGTGCTAGCTTACAGAAATATAGTAGTAGCCTTTAAGACTCTACTCTTTATATAGAAATAACTACTACTCTCTTTCTAGTTATAATAAAAGATAGAGAAAGTAAATTAGGCCTTCTTACTATAGTAGCATGTCTAGCTATAGACATAATAACTAGAGTACTAGAAATAGAAAGTTCTAATAAGGCGACAACTACGCTAGGCTCTAAGAGCTAGCTAGGTATTAGATCTAAGAATAGTAATAGATATATAACAGAGGAGCTTAGTAGATACATGCTAGAGAAGATAGTAGTAGTAAGTAGTAATAATAAGGTAGCTTATAGCAAGCACTCTCTATAGCTAAGTAGTAATAAAGTAATAAGTACTAGTACTAGCTTATTATATTCTAAGCCTCTAGTATTACCTAAGGCTTCTGCTAAGTGTTAGGTTCTATAACTAGTTACGTTGCTAGGTTCTAGTAGCTCTTAGATTATATAGATTATAGAGGCCTATAGACCTATACTAATAATACTAATAGTAAATAAGTAAATACGTAGGTAGAGATATATAAATCTATAAGTAAAAGAGATAGGTTAGAAGACTAGCAGGTAAGAGATAACGTTAGAATACTACGCATCTTACTGCTATAGGCATGCTTAGACAACGTAGAAATATAAGCCTTTCTATCTATTACCTCTCTTCTACCTTATCTACTACTATATTATCTAGCTCTATTATTACTTAGCGTCTACTTCTATTACGTTAAATAGATTAAGTACATAAGAATTAAATAATAAGACACCTAGGTATATATAGTTTTACTAATAAGAATAGAGTAGACGTTAACTATTTAGAATAAATAAAGTATAAATAATATAGTAAGCATCTAGAGCAATAAGAATATACCTATCTATTATCTTCTACTAGAGATTACTCTTATAGCCTTTAGGTACTTTAAATTCTCTAATATATATAGCGTAAGATTAGTGTCGTAATAGATATAAGACAGCGTAAGCTCTAGTTTTAGCGCTCTCTTCTACTACCTATATATCTTGTTTATCTATAGTAGGCTTAAGAGGCTAGAGGCTATTTGCGCAGATAAAGATATATAAAAAAGTATCTTACTTATCTAATTTACGCTACTAACGTCTATACTTACCTATAAGTTTAAAGCTATAGTTTCTAGTTATAGTTAGAGCACTACTATATAATATACGCTAGAGAATATTAAAGTAGTAGAAAAGATAGCTATAGCAGGTACTAGATCTATAGAGAGTCTCGTCTCTAAGCTATATATATTAATATCTATCTACGCTATAATATAGAATAGTAAGATAGTTCTTATATTAGTCTTATACTTTTAGTAAACTTTCTAGCTAGAGAAGCTATAGTTACATAAGAGAGGTACACTTGCTAACTATATCTATATAGTAAGCACAGCCTATAGTATTAGCTTACTCTTATCTCTAGCTACTACTATCTTTATAGCTTTAGTGTATATAAAAGTCTAACTAAAGATATTCTATATAATCTATAATAGCTACTACATCTATTCTTATAGCATCTCTCTTTTTAATCTATATCTTTGCATACCTAAGATAGAAGAGTATCTTTACCTACTAGACATTTCTATTACTACGCCTGTTTCTAGTACGTACACTAGAAGAGTATTATATTACCTATAGTCTAACCTAGTAGTAGACAGCGTTATAAGCTTAGTATACTCTATAGCAAAGATTACTATACATCTTATAAATATTAGCTATCTTACTCTTCGCTTCGCCTAGCTATAGCTTAGCTCTATTCTACTTAATTTTATATTATAGGCACCTATTAGCTATCTTTAATTATTATATCTATATAATACCTAGATAGAGCTACGCTACGTTCTAGATTTTCTGTGTATAAATACAGGCCTATATAAGCTAAATCTTATTAGTAATAAGGTATATATCTAGAAAGAGCTGCGCGATTTTTACTTTTATATTATAATATCTAGATAGATAATAGAGTTTAGGCTATAGAACGTATAAGTTAAAGGTCTAAGTAGTATATATAGGCTACTAGTCTAGCATATTTTACACCTACTTACCTAGTAGTCTAAGACGCTTATATTAAACTATAAGGCAGGCTAGAGTAGAGAAGATCTAGTAGTAGTAGAGCTAGGTATAGAGCTAGTATAGAAACTTATAGTATTACTCTAAGTGTAGAAAAGAATAGCTATATAGTAGACAATCTATAGAAGAATAGAGAAGAATATATTATTAATTAATCTAGTAGATCTATAATACTATATAGCTAGTATATATACATACATATTAATATTAAGATATAAGAATATATAGAAAGAAAATGTTATTAGAAAGATCTAAACTAGTATATATAGCTAAGCCTATAACTACTAGCTTTAGATACTTAAGCTACTACTCTACAAGAGTATATTAAATATAACCTAAAGACCTAGGTATATAGTAGTAATAGTAGACACTACGTAGACTTATTCTTTAAGTCTAATCTTGCGTATTACAAAGCTTAGCCTCTAGAGATTAGAGAAAGACTATAAGGTTTTAAACGTGTTTGTAGTCTATTCTTAAAAATATCTACTAAACTAGTATATAAGATTAATATACTATACCTAGCTAATATCTTTATTCTACTTCTACAAGCAAACCTAATTATCTATAGACTTAACTTCTATAAACTCTATCTAGTAGTTAACTCTAAATTACTTCTACTCTTCTACTATGTATTTAGATTATATACCTTATAAGATATAAAGTAGTAGATATAGTCTACGTAGACTATATTCTACTTATAGTAATATAATAGTAAAGTAGTCTTGCTTAAATTGCGCTACTTCTTTATAGAGATAATCTACGTACTTAATAAAGACATACTATTACTTCTACCTATAGCTAAGAATATATCTTTAGTACTCTTTACTAGAGCTATAGATCTAGCTATAGATATAAGTTCTAATCTTAGCTAGTAAGCTGTATAATAACCTAAAGCTGCTAATAATGTTAACTAGATTACTATTTAACTCTCTACTAGTAGAGTAGCTAGTAGCCTTACTTCTATTATCTAGAATAAGTAGCTTAGGTAGTAGAATAGAATCTAGCATAGTTAACTACTATTCTATAGTTAAGTCTATCTTAGGTAGCCTACTATTATAGACTTAAGCTATACTATCTTATTCTATACTTACTTATTCTCTAGGTATAGAAGATAAGAAAGGTAAGAAAGGCGTTATATATTAATTAGCTTTCTTCTTTTTCTAATAGTAAGCGTGTTATTGCTTTATAGATTTATAAGCTATAATACGCTAGCGTAGAGATAGATAATATTAGAGTTAAAAGCTAAATATAATAATATTAGTAGCGTAGAATAGTATTAAATAGAGTTTACTATAATAATAGGCACTATTACTAACTATATAGCTGCATAGAGACTTAGTTATTAAGTTAATAGATATTCTAGAGAGTTATTATTATTATTGTTAAATATAGCTCTATACCTAGATAATGTTAATAGGTTACGTACGCTCTACTATTTAATACACTACCTAGGTAGAGTAACTTTAAGATTAACCTTACTATAACCTTATTATTCTTTTTATCTTAATCTCTACTTATACTATATCTTTTTAATATATAAGTTAAGAATGTTATAGAGAGTGCGTTGTAGCAGACGCGTAGTTATTTCTAAGTCTTGTAACCTACCTAGTAGCCTAAACACTACTATAGTAGCTCTAGTAGTACTATAATATACGCGCATCTAATAGCTATAGTATTAGTAGACGTAACTCTCTACGCTATTCTATCTTACTACCTATAGTTACGTTACTACTCTTGCCTAATAGATCTTTAGATATAACTTCTATAACTAGTAACTAGGTAGAGCTCTATAGCTATAATAGTAATACTCTAAACTCTTAAACATACTCTACTAAATAGGTTCTTAACGTCTTTACCTTAGTAATTATCTTTAAGACATACTAATATAATATAGTAGATATTAATTTAGATAATTAAGACTTTAGACTAGTACCTACTTTATAATTTAAATATACTAGTAAGTAAAGCCTATAATTAATACTTAAAACTACTACTAATAATTAGATATTATTAAAGAGAATAGTAAAGCGCCTCTAACTTATATACAGAAGTACAGCAACAGAGTACAGTATATAGATATAGTATAATTAACTACTAGCGTTTTAGAGAGACAGTCTAGAAGTAACTAAGTGTGTTATTTACGCTTTTAGAAAGGCGCTATAGTCTACTAATATTATTATTTAGTGCTAACAAGAAGCTATCTACACTATAAGATATAGAAAGATTTATTATAACTATTATTAGCTATGTAAAGCTGCGTAGAGAAAAGGCTATTAGTACGCAAACTATATAGAAAGTAGTTAGCTATACTATTAACGCGTTAATCTTTTATTATTAAGACTTTAAGACTACTTCTTATAATAGAAAGAGACTTAATTCTCTAATCTAAACTATAGTGTTAGACAGAAAGTTAATAAATAATCTAAAGTAAGAGTAGCGTTAGGTAGAGATATAAATAGTTACAAGAATAGTATAGGCTCTCTACTAGAACGCCTTATTTAATAGAACTAGAAGCTAGAACATTACTCTTATCTATATGCAATCTCTACTACTATATACAGCTCTAGCCTATTGTGTTAGTAATATCTTATCTAGCTCTCTAGACTACTATACTCTTCTATTCTTTACCTATAGTAATATTATAATAAAGCTAAGTAGTAGGCGTAAGGTAGACTATTTAATAATATTTATTTAAATTTGTAACGCAAAGAGCTGTAAGTAAGTACTTACTAAGGCTAAAACTACTTAGTTTAGGCCCTCTAATTGCTAACTTTACTATTATTTAGAGACTAACTATTAAAGAATATAACTAAAGTCTTAAACACTATTAATAAGAGCAAGCTCTAACTACTATACTCTATAAAGATTATGCTAGCTATAGCACTTTACCTAGAATTTATTAAGAGTACATATATATTAGAAGAGGTAACAAAACTTATAGTAGATTATAGAGATAAGATAATTAAGTAGATAAACTCTATTTAGCTAGTGCTTTCTGCGTTATACGCACGTAGTAGTAGCCTAGACTTATTAAAAAGCGTATCTAATAAATAGTTTAGAAGATTTCTATTAACAATAGCTAGCCTTATAAAGCTTTTATTTTATATTAAATCTTATAATATCTACTATAGCGCTGCGTAAGACTTTATAAGATTAAAATATTAAGGCTTTAACAAAACTAATAGAGCTATAAAAAAGCTACTAGAGCATTTATACTACGCTATATATATAGAAGTTACGTAGAGATATATAGGTAAGTAGTAGAACAATCTCTTTTGCGCCTAACTATATCTTAAGCACACTATTAATAGCGTAGAAGCTTCTCTTCTAGACCTAAATATACCTATTCTAGTTAAGATAAAATAAGGTATAAAAGATAAGAACCTTAAGTTACTAGTTAACCTTAACTATAAGTTTATCTTTAGGCTTAGCTCTAAAAAGCAGAGAGTAATAGAAGTAGTAAGGCTAGAGAGCGTAGGTATAGTAAGATAAGTAGAAGGTGTTATACTAACAGGTGCGCATAACAGACTACTAATTACTAAGGTTAATAAGAAGATAGTACACGCTAAATATAGTAGAAGCTAGTAGACTCTAGTTATTAATAAGAAGAAGAGTAATAGAGATAACCTAATAGTAGGCCTCTAAGTAGAGTTAATATTAGTTATATTTAGCCTTCTAGCTAATAATAGTAATAATAATAGTAATAGAGACGTTAATAAGAAAGAGTATAACAATGCTGTGTTAGAATTATTATTTAAAGATTTCGCACTGCTAAGTATAACGCCTAATAAGGCACTAACAGCACTTTTGTAATCTAGCTAGCTAACTATAATATAACTTACTAAGATAACTTCTGTATTCTTTCTCTATAAGCTTACATTAATAAATATTACTAGTAACTAAACTATAGTCTAAAAGAATAAAATAGCGTAGGTAGTATAATTAGAGACTCTTAATAGTAATAGTAGAAATTTAGTAACTATATTTTAGTATTACTATCTACGTTGCAATAAATACTCTTACATTTACTCTACACTAAATTAAAAGAATCTAGATATCTATTAATGTAGCTGTACAGCACTAGTAGCTACGCTAGTAGACACTTTTATAACTACTATAACAAAGTAGAACTTTCTATGTCTAAAATATAAGAAAGCCTACGCTACTTAGAGTAACCTTATAAGACATCTATAAGCACATAATTAGAAGAATAGTATTTATTCTTATAGGTGTAATCTAAATTAGGTTTACATTTCTAGAGAATTGTTCTAGAGATATATGCGTAATTAGCATCTAACTTAGAATAAAGTCTACTACATAGAATAAGTACTTTAGAGATCTAGTTAATAAACTATACTAGGTAGCGTATACTAAGTTCTATAGCGCTGCTACTAGCTACTAAGAAAAGTAAGTTTATTATTCTAGATAAGCAAGAAAGAGTATTATTATAAAAGAGAACTATAAGTGTATAGATATAAAAGAAAGATATTTTTATAATTCTTAATACTAATAAGTAAATAAGGTTATATAAAATTAATTAGTGCCTTAAGTCTAATTTAGAGTTATTTTTATAGTAAAAAGATATTAAAAGATATTAAAAAGTATTAAAAGACTCTATACTAGTCTCTTTTAAAACTACTAAAATAATTTTAATATTAATTTAGAATATATTACTATTAGTAATAAAGTTATTACTAGCTTATAAACTAACTCTATACTTACTTATATAACTTTTTAGTTTATACTATAACTAAAAATAACTAGAAATAATATAATATATAGTAATAGGTATACTACTAATAAAACTTACTATATTTATTCTTTATTAACTATAACTATAATATTATTTCTATCTACTAATAACTATAATATAATAACTATTCTATAGTTATACTTTTACTAGCTTTAGTAGAACTCTAATACTACTACTATTTACGTAATAATATTTACTTACTAAAAATAACTTATAAATACTTTATTTTTATTTTTTAATAATAACTATTATCTACTTTAAACTTTCTATTATACTTAGTATATTAATCTCTATACCTCTACTACCTCTAGTAATTAAGAACTAACCTACAAATATAAAAGCTACTACTATTATTACTACTTTTCTCTTTAGAACTACTATAGCTACTTCTAAAGCTATAAGTTCTTTTTTTATATACTATTATTCTATGTAAGACTATACTAACTACTACTTTCTAAAAATCTTTTTTAAGTACTTTTTTATTAAGACTAATACTAGTATTAATAGTATTAATAGTAGTAATATTATAGTTACTAGTACTCTTAAGGCCTATATTAAGTACTTATATAATATAGATTCTCTTCTCTACTAGCTATTATAGAATAAATAATACTATACTTAGCTAATAAGTATATATCTAAAGCTTCTTTAGTAGCTATATATATATTATTTATAGCTACTATCTTAAAAAAGACTATACTTAGCTTTATTCTTAAAAAGTTCTTTATTACTATATAACTAGTATAAACTTATAATAAGTAAAGCTTTATAAAGTTTAGATATATAAATAAATAAGAGATAAGTTTATAACTTTATAAAAAATAAAAAGACTTAAGTATAGTATATATATATCTTAAATTTTATAATTAAGTAGTAATAATACTTAAAACTTAATTAAGAAGATATTTTACTTTTATTATCTACTTATCTTATAATAATATATTAATATAAATAGTAGTACTTACTAATATATTTAAATTAGAATACTACCTAGCTATTATAAAAAGAGATAATAGCTAGACTAAAGACTAGATAATAATAGCGAGGGCGCTAACCACGGCTGTTGTCTAAGCCTTCTAGCTATCTCGACTTTTTCTCGTTAACGTCCCAACACTCGCTGCGCCCATGCACTAGCCCTGCATTTGAGGCCGAGACACTGCACAACACCTCCAACTGACCACTCCCCGCCTCGCTTCGCCCCAGACCCTTTGCGGGGGTACCCTGGCCGTGTGCATACCATCGTTCCTTCCGTCTCGACTAGAACACACCTTCCTTCCCAACACCCTCAACCGCCTGGTCAAAATGGGTATCCAGGGCCTTGCTAGGCGTCTCGAACCCTATGCGACGCGGCTTTTGCCCATGCACCTAAACGGCTACTCCGCCGTGATAGACGGCCCTGCGCTCGCCTACCACGCTCACAAATTGGCCCTCGCTTCAGCCGCTAGCGCCACCCGAATCCCGTCTTATGCAGACATCGTCGCTGAAGCACGCCGCTGGCTGTACTCGTTGGAGAAGAGCAAGATCAAGGTGTGAGTAAACCACAGTTGCTTTTCAGCGCCCGGACACGGAACCACCACGGCAAGCCAATAAGGTGCGCACATATGTTCTTCACTTCACCGCCATTGCTGCAGGGGTCGCGAAAACTTCACTTATCGTGGAGTCGAGATGGGAAAGTTGCTTGATTGCACTTGACCGTGACCGTTCTATGCACGTTATGCGAGTGCTGATGTGAGCTTATGTCGTCCACTGCTGATCGCACGTTCTCAGGTCTGCCATCTACTTCGATGGAGCCTTACCTACTTCAAAACGAGCCGAGAGACTGTCCAGGATGGAGGCGAACAACAAACGAGTGCAGCAATTCCGCAACAACTACGCTACCGTTTCTTGTCCTGTTCCCATATACCTAGGTTCCATCTCATACGCGTTCCTTGCGCCTGCACTGCAAGAAGCGCTAGTAGAGATAGATTCACCTTTTGCTACATATACCCATACAGTACCGGGAGAAGCAGATGACTGGTGCGCGTCGCACGCGAAAAAACATTTACGATCCATCATCTTTACGAGCGACACCGACCTCATTCTATACGACTATTCGGTATATACGCTCGTCGTGTTTCTACACGATGCAGACATCTCTACTGGTATCAAGGCGTACTTACCAGCAGAGATCCGAAAGCAGTTACAAGTGAAGAGTCTGGTGACGTTTGCATACACTCTTATCGAGAATCCACAAGATAGTACAAAGCTGCTAGCTCACCAAGCTCAAGATGTATACCAGAAGTCTCGCCGGTACATTGACTTCGCCAGCCGCTACATCGTGAAGAGTCCAATGCCTGTTTACCTCGATGAACCAGACTTGGTACGTCCGCCCCAGATCGACGTCCGGCTATCTGAATATGTGCACCAAACCTTCACCAACGACGAAAACCCGCACGTGTACTTGCCTTTACTTATTGAAGAGCCATCCCAGGCATCAGCATGGAACATAGGGTGCGATATCCGTAGACTGGTTTACAAGCTACGTGCGACAATAGAGCATACGGTAGTACAAGAGTACAGAAGAAAAGCGCAAGGAGTATCAGTCCAGGAAGTTCCCATATACCCTCGGTGTTTTGACCAGAGCCCAGTGGATGACCTGGAGTCGCAGATGCGCAGCCTGAGATCCTGGGGTGAGGAGAAGTCCGTCAGCTCACAGCTCCTATGGTCGCTCTTTGGTCTCAGTCTAGTGCTTACCGAACTCAACACGCCGCCTCCCATACCCTTGGTCCAGCGCGTACTGAATTGCGAGTTCGATAACAGCTGGGCTTTTGTGCACCTCACGGCTAGACTGCATGCTGCTCTCTACTCTCTTCGCATGTTACTCCAAATGGTCAAAGTCGCGAGGGCAATGATGGATCCTGACCCCATAATAATCCCTGAGGACCCACAAGAAGCTGAAAACGCCAGGCTGCGCAGGGTAATGTCCAATATCGCCGGTCACATGTCCGACTTCCCCTCGATACCGGACGTGATGGGTGTACCGGGGCAGGCAAAGCGCATCTTGGCCGAACACGACGTGCTGAAGGAATTGATCGAGGAGATATATACCTCTGCTGGTGTGGGAATACCAGAACAACAGCTGTCGAATAAGCAGAGGAAGAAGCAAATGAGAGAAGCAGAGAGAAAGAAGAAGAAGTTTGTCCAGAGAATGCAGGCGAAGCCGCAGGAGGGGAATGCGTACGCATTGCTGGGTGATGGTTGATCGTATATTCCAAAGATCGGCAAGAACAATGGTAATCGCTTCGAGACTGTCCACACTTCTTTCATTAACACCATCAATCAACTATCGAGCTATCAGCTGTCCTTGCTTCGTCGGGCGCGCACGCACAATCTGCGGAGAAACGATGTGCGATGTCTCAAGTTGGGTTCGCACGGTTTCGTTTGCGTTTCGTACAACCTTCGTCGTACTGACTTCACAGCTACAGAGTTTAACATCAACATTTAGCCGTAGTGACATACCGCGCGTTGTAAGCCCGAACGCCGCTTTCGGTCTACTAAGCACGCGACCACCGACCTTTAGCTAGGACATCCACGTCGATCATCCATCGCCACAAACTTGTTCATGATGTCGCCCCCGCCACAACCTGGAGTCGCGGCGCTATACGAACACGCTGTCATGCGTCCGCGTAAAGTCATGGATTGACTGTAACAAATATCGAGGGGGATTAACATCCGCGACGGACGTTCGGCCGAACGATTGAGTACAAGTAGAACGAGCAAGTGCTTGAAAGCGTTGCGCTACTACATGATCAAAACAACTACTTCTTCGCTATAACTTCATACCAGCATCACCACTATTAGGACAGCACAGCATATTTCACACGTCATGACTTCATCAACCTCCCACCCCCAAGCAGACACCCTCATCCGCGCCGGCACAATCGAGACACTCCAACCCGGCATGCCACCACAGCGCTCCATAGCCCTCCTCTCCGGACGCATCATCGCACTTTCCGTGGACCCATCCGGCCTAGACGACTTCATCGGCAGCAAGACCCAGATCATCGACGTGCCAGACTCCACCGTCCTCCCCGCATTCACAGATACGCATACGCATCTGATTCTCGCCGGATTGACCTACTTCGACGTGCCAGTGTACGACGTCAAGAGCCTGGATGAACTGTTTGCAAGATTGAAGAAGCGGGCAAGTGAGACGAAAGAGGGGGAGTGGATTTGTACGGCGACAGATTGGTTGGAGTATAACATCAAAGAGCAGAGATTGCCTACGTTGAAGGAGCTCGATGCTGTTTCTACCAAACATCCCATCATGGTTATGCGCGGTGGACATAACGTCGTCGTCAACTCGGTCATTACACAACTACTGAACGTAACCTCCTCCACCCCATCACCACCCGGCGGCCTCATCGGAAAAGAAGCAGACGGCAGTCTATCCGGCCTCTTCCAAGATTCAGCCACCGTACCCATCCTCAAACTAAAACCCTCTGCCACCCTCTCGGAACGAGTCTCCGGACTAGAAGCCGCAAGCCGTGCATACGCCGCAACAGGCACATCCAGCGTCCGCGACTGCTACGTCCCCCTTCCCGACCTAGACGCCCTCATCGCCACGCACTCCGCCGGCAAACTTGCCGTGCGCGTCCACGCCCTCATACCCGCCGTAGGCATGACCACCGCCTCACAAGTCGAAACCCTCCTCTCCAAAATGGAATCATACCGCTACCTCCAACGCTCCCCCTACCTCTCCGTCTGGGGCGTAAAATTCATGGTCGACGGCGGCATGGAAGCAGGCGCTGTCTCCTCCCCTTACCACTCCATCCCACCCGGCCGCGAAAAAGACGCAGATTGTAATTGCTGCGGCCTCCCCTCCTACCACGGGATGCTCACGTGGGAGAAACCGGCGCTCATTGAAGCCATGACCGCCGTTGTTCGGCGCGGATGGAAGATAGGAACACACGCGTATGGCGACCGGGCTGTGAAATTGGTACTGGATGTATACGAGGAACTCATGCACCGGTTTCCGTATTTAACACCTGGGACTCTGGTTATGGAACACGGAGGTCTAGTCTCACCCAGCGAGCAAATCCGAGCCGTAAACCTCGGTATCGCTACGACGATCCAGCACCCGCTCCTCCATAACGCAGCGGGTGTACAAGAAGTATACTGGGGCCACGACCGCGTATCCCGCACCTTCCCCGCGCGGACATGGCTGGATGCTGGTGCGCTGATAGCGGGCGGGAGCGACTATCCTGTTGGTAGTTTTGCGGCGATGCGGTCGGTTTGGGGGATGGCGTCAAGAGAGACTGTGGTTGGGGTGAGGGGGGTTGAGCAGGCGATTACCGTGGAGGAAGCGGTTGCGTTGCATACTACTAAGGCTGCGGAACTGCTGATGGAGGAGGGGGAGAGGGGACGGCTGCTACCGGGGTTTGTGGCGGATTTGGCAATTTGGGATGTCAATCCGCTGAAGGTTGAGGATCTGGATGTTTTGAAGGATTTGATGCCTAGTCATATATCCGTTGGAGGCAAGTTTGTGAAGACTTAGTGGGTTTGTGTGTTGAAGAAGTGAGAAATATAGCTGTCGAGCGCTTGTACGCCCATAGACATATATGAATATGGTATCTATGATCTCGAAGAATGATACGACGCCCATCTGGATGCCGCTATATTATCAAACACAAGGAAATTCGTCATGCACACATATCCATCCCCCATCCTTTCCTAACTACCTAGCAAAGTAATCCCTCGCCCCATCCCTACTAGGACTATACGGCGTATACTGCTGCTGCCCACCTCCCCCTCCTAATCCACTCCCAACACCCATCGGCGCAGCCCCACTAACCAACCTCCCCTGATCCCCTCCTCCAATCTCATAAGGACTTTCTCTACTATCCACGCCCCTCAGATCAAGACTGGGACTAGGACTGTATTCGCGCAACGCACTGGGTGTCTGGTGGTAGCCAGCAGGGTACAACACGCCCGGATCATCGCGCATAGTACGTTCCGAATCGCGACTCGTACTTCGCCCACGATCGCTGTTGTTGGTCGAGTTGTTATCGCGGCCCCAGTGGGAACCGGGTGTATCAGGCCTCCCCACCGTACTACCGCCGTACAAACTGCCCTCCCCGCCGTGTTCATCACTAAACTCAGGTCTATTCTTGTAATTCTCGAAATCCATATTCGATTCCGACACGAATTCAAAGGGGCCGGTACCTCCTCCTCCTCCACTCGAGATGTTGGAAGAGGCGGCGGTTTTACCCGGGTGTTCTTTGGACATGCGTTTCATGGTGTAGACATCGGAGAAGGCGGCGGTGTCGCCGATGTCGCCGTCGAGGCGGCCGCGGTAGACTTCGGCGAGGAGGTGTTTGGATTTTTCGTGGACCATGGGGACGGTGAGCTTTTGGTAGAGGGCTGGGTGGCTGCGGGAGAAAATGTTAGTAAAGCGTCTTTTGTCGTTGCGAAGTGAAGATGGACTTACCCGAATCGCACGGCAACGCGATCCCGCCGACGCGATTCCTTGTCTATTGGGGTTGGGGCTTCGGTGCCCTTGGCGCGTGTGCCTTGCGTGTAGTATTTGAGCGAGTGGTCGAAGGCGTTCTTGCAGTAGAATTTGAATGCGATTAAGCCGAGAGGGAGAGGGGCCATGGCGGCCAACATGGTCCATTTGTGTTCGTAACCACGGGCTACGACCAGCAGTGCAACGATGCAGTTGGAGAAGAAAGTGCCAACGAGCATGCGGTTGAAGAGCACACGCCAGAAGGCGCCACCAGATTCGTTCTTGGTGCAGAAGACGTACCTAAGAGAGATTAGCTAGAGCATATGAGGAGAGAAGGGATGAGTCTTACATCAGAAGATACTTCTTCATCCAGCTATCGAGCGTAAAGTAAATCGCCACAATAACCAGCGTAATCGGCTGCAACGGCGCAAAACACAACGCAACCGTCGAGTAGAACAAAAAGTAATTGTAGTAACTCGCATAGTCAAACGGCGGCGGCGCAGTCCGACTAATCAGCTCCCTAGGCGTCGGGTTCAAGAACTTGCGCGAGAAACTGCCCCACGCGAGGTTGACCGCTTGGGCAAGATCGATAGCAGCGCCCAAGTTACGCTGGACGAGCCAGGTAACCCAAAAGGGCGAGACTTCGCACAGCGTACGCATGGTCGTGTCGAAGAACTTGATTTGGCGTAGGATATCCATGAATGGAACGTGTTCCTGGGTGGCGAGATTGACAATCATGACAATCATACCAAAGACAGCGCTGAAGAGCGAGAAGACGAACAGGTTATTGAAAACAAAGAAGGCGTATAATTGTGCCGTGACATGGCGCTCTCGGGATGTCTTGGTCGTGTCTCCGGCCTTGATGGACAAGCGACGGAAGATGATGGGGAGGAAGTAGTAAAAGAGCGAGGTAAGTGCCGGAGCTGCGAGACCTTGAACGACGGCCCAGAAATCGGCGTGTGCGGCTAGTTCGGTCTGGAAGGTAGGCCATACAAAACCCAGGTTGGAGAGCTTGGACAGGAAGACGGCGATCAGGGCGTTAGGGATGAAGTACAGGAGCGTAAGCAGGGTGATCCAGAAGTTGTTCACGGTCCTCCTCCAGCGTCGCGTCTTGGGGTCGAGGGTAAGGTTTTTCCAGATGATGTCCTTTGGCTTGGGTGCGAGTCGGACGGTGGTGCCTTTGACGTGCTTGCTGCGGGCTGCGAAGGCGACCATGTGCGCAGAGTCGATGCTCTCGTAGCTGGCGAATCCGTACGAAAGAGCATCACGCTTGTCGATTGTCTCCCGGACCTCCTTGATCTTGCTTTCTAATCGCTGAATGCGCGCTGTGAGGTAGTCGATTGCATCCACCTTTTGCGCCTTATCGGTAAACTCTGGGTCTTTCTTCGAAGGAGTACATAGCGGTCGCTCGGCGGGTAATTTGTTCGGGTTCTTCAAATATTTTGCCAATATCTTCTCCAGCTCAATGACCGCCTCTTCGTGTGCCTCGATAAGATCTGGGACGTCCTTCACGTTGCGTCCGATGGACGCGCGGGGCACCTCCGGCGTAGTCTTCAAGCTATCCGTAACCTCGACGATGCCCTGGTCACTGCGAAAGCTGCGGTCGATATCCGTAACCATCAACGTCCGCGCGTGCAGACTGTTCTGGTAGTCTGGGTGCTCGAGATACTGGCGTCTCATCCGGTGTACAGCGCGGTACATCCACCACAAGAAGCCGCAAACGATGATGTCGATAAGGTATGCCAGCACTACGAAAGCCCAGAAAACCTGACCAAATAGATCTCTAGGTGTCATCAGGAAGATGATCTTGCCGCTCATATCTCCGTCGAAATTCTTCTGAAATTCCACCGACTTGATGACGTTGACAGGAACGATAATCCCACAGCCAACGATGGCGAGTACGACAAACATGTTCCTGCACATGCGCGCAAAACGCAGGAAGATGGTCGCATCCAGTCCGATCTTCTCCACATATTCGGGTTCATTTGTCTTGAACACAGGCTTGTACCACGCGAACAGCGATTTGTCGAGAGGCGGCGGTCGGTGTTTCTCGTCGGTGTGGCGGAGACGGGGCGCGTAAACGATAGTATTAAAAGGACGTAGTAGGAGGAAAAGTATGAAAATGGCGGCGGTGATGCCAAAGGATGTGCCGATAGCGACGAGGACGGAGTCTTGGGATACCTGGGGGTGTTAGAGTCGCATGCGAAAGATGGGGGCTGCATGTACCGAAGCGCCCAGGGCATTTTCTGTCATCAACTGCTCGAACTTCTGCTCTATGCTCAGGTCCCGCCGGAGCAGCACGTTCGATACTGTGGATGCCATAGCGAGGGACGGGTGTAACGTGTAGCGAAGGTGTGGTAGCGATTGTGGTAGCACGTGTGACGGGTACACGTGGTATTGGGGGTCGATCTTGGGTCCGAGAGCTCAGCGCATGTCTTCCTCGTGTTCCCCTCTCTCACTGGGATCCGAGTAAGATCTGCTGTATCGTAAAGATCGCCGTTGGTCGTATTCGGGGTTATTCGGGTTACTGCGCTTCACAAGGAAAAATGACGAGTGGGTATACGCGCAAAGCAGAAAGAGTGTACAAAGCAAAGTGTAAGGAAAGCCAAGAGTGAAGCAAGCAACGGCAGCAGTAAGCAGTAACGGCAGTGAGAGAGAGTTCAGAGCTACGAGCAGTGCCTCGCGTCCCTTGCCCGTGAGAGCGGATGGAAAAGGACCGTCGATCCCTGTCGTGCCCTGTCAAGATGTCGGCGCTAGAGGGAGCTGTGACGCCTCGCCAAAGAGGAATCCTTGCCGACTTCATCAGGCACGCGCCTCTATTGGACGCCCCGACGCGCCGTTTTAACGCCGGGTACGCGGCTCTGCCATGGCATCTTTGGCGGGTGATTTTTATTTTTGGCTTACAGGGCCTGGCCAACGCAGGTCTTGGATTTTCTAGAGAGATCGCCCCTTAGCTAGTAGGGTCGGAGTAGTTTGCGGAGAACAAGACAATGGTCTCGAGAAGCTCCCGTACTGCAGCTACACACCACCCACTGTCAACGTGTGGGTTGAGACGATTTTCTTGATGCGAGTACAATCTCCTTAGCAGCGACTCATCCACCAAGACGAGATTGCGCGCAATGTTTCAACACACTAACCACCCACTCGCGACACTTCATAAGACGCCTGACAAGGTAGAGAAAGGAGCGAGAATTCCACCGCCTCCCCTCCTCCTCCCCTCCACCTCCCCCACCCACCCATCTGGCCAGCTGCCCTAAGATTTTCCAGAGAGATCGCCCCTTAGTGAGCTCGGAGTAGTTTGCGGAGAGCGGGAAAATGAAGCTGCGATGCTTTTGCACTGCCACGCGTTCTCACAACATCGATGAAGTTTATGTATCGTGACGTTGATGCATAACTCGACGAATAACAAGCGGAAATGTGGCGGTGCGTTGCGCAGGCGGCTCTTCGGATTTGATGAGGCTTGTCCAGTCCACTCTCGTCTCAAATATGCATGTTTCGGACGATATGAAATGGGCCACGTTTATGCTTGGAGATAGATCGTGGGTTACGAGGAGTTTTATTGGGTGCGCCGATGATCCGTGAACTCGGTGCTGCCGAGATCCTGCCAGCGGTGAAATGCGATGTGTGTCGGAAGTGGGGAAGAGGGAGAAAGAACACCGAGCCATCTCGAAGGTGTCTATGATCTCTAAGCTCTTGGTTGAGTCGCATTGAAGGGACTGAATCAGAATCGAGGATACTGGACCATATCATGTCGGAATGACTGAACCAGTGGGAATACCTCAGCCTGAACTAGACATACCACATCTAAAAGCTGTAGATTGCGTTTGATCATCTCCTCAGCCTAGGTACGCTTCCGATTCAAGCAGAATGATCTTCGCAGTGCTATGAATACGTTCCGAGTGGTGGATCTCGATGGTGTCGATTTGAGAGGACTTTCAAAGGCCCTGTGGTAACAAACCAGGCACCTACCACCGCAATCGACGGGCTTTCCGCAAGTTACCCGATTCGGACATGCCTGCCAAACCAACCAGAGCACAACACCACCAACAAAGCTCAGAACGAAGTGGATATATACTTCAGGAACCACACATTGTGTCCGACTTTTGAATTGATCCTGCCGTAATCTTGGAACGGAAATTCTGCAGTCATATCTTTCTTCGGAGGGGAGAGGAGGGAATAAAAGATTTATCACGGCACCCACCGAATCAGCCAAAAAAAATAATCAACAACCACCTTCACACGATTACACCCAAAGTTGAACAAATCACTGAATTTCGCTTTTACCCCATCTAATCTACCCTTACTGACAATCATCGCGTTCATTCATTCCTTCATCCAATCCATCCATCCATCCACAAGCGATGCGATAGCATGAGAATCTACGTGCCCGCGATTATTTGTATCGCCAGGTCTAATTCCAGCAAAACGTCCTTCCACAACTCCTAGTTGCTCCCCGCAGCCTTCACAAGTTCACTAACCTTCCTCGCCAGGTCATCAGCCTCAGCCCTCGTCTCAGCCTCAGCATACACACGGACAGCGTCTTCCGTACCAGAAGCCCTTGCAAACGAACGACCCTGGCGGACTTTCTGCACTTCCTTGTCGATCTGAGCCTGGAGACCCTCTGGGCTGGTGAGTTTGCGCTCGGCATCTGTAGTCTTGAAGATGGTGCGGTCGTTGACGAGGACCTTGAGCAGGCGGTTAGGCAGGTCGCTGTATGTAGAGAGCCATTCCTGGCAGCCCCAGTGCTTGTGTGCGAGGACGACTTCGACGAGGAGGAAGTCGGAGAGGGCGTCGCCGACGGACTGGTTGATGAGGTTGATGCAGGCGCGCAGGACGTCTAGGGCTTCCTTCTCGCCGGGGTTGCGGGGCTCGTGCTTCTCGATGGTGTCGAGGGTGTCGTGCGAGAAGATGACGGTGCCGTGGCCGTTGGCTTCGAAGTAGACGCCAATGTCTAGCTTTTCGGCTGCGTGGTGCAGGTACTTGACGCCGGTGGGTGTGCAGTCGACCTTGAGCTTGAGGTTGTCTTCGACGTACTTCGTGGCGGCCCCGTTGGCGTAGGCGGTTTGCACAACTCCGATCTTGAGCTTGTCTGCCAATCCGCTTTGACGGACGGTGTCGCCGAGGAAGGAAGCTACGAGAGTCGCGATGCGGTCGCCGTCGAGTAGTCGGAAGACATTCTTCTCATCTTTGAAGTAATACACTACACGGTCAGCATCACCGTCGAGCGAGCAGCATCGGTCACCGGGTCCAGCCTTGGACGAAGGGGGCGCGCGCTGGTTGGTCTTGACGTAGTCTGCACCGCACTGTTCGCGAATTAGCAAACTTCCGGTACTCGTAGATATGTTTGCTTACGTCGACGTTCAGGCTCTCGGGCTTGATAACGTTGTCGTTGATGACGGAGATCTCAAGACCGCCTTCTTCCTTGGTGGGGAGGTACTTGATGAGCTCGTTCAGCTTCGGTCCACCAACACCATTGGCACCGTCAACTGTAAGACTGCCAGAAGGCTTCTTTCCACGCAGCGCAGTCTTGAACGCCGCACCAAACTTCTCGTAGTAGCCCTTCTCGGTAGGTGTACCGTAGGCATCCTTAGTACCTTCGGTGTTTAAGCACCTAACCATGTAGTGTAGTTGTGGCGTGGTCAGGAAGCCGTAGTCCTTGACTTCGGCACCGGCGCTGTTCAGGCCATCAACGAGGCATCCGAGAAGCCTTGAACCCGAGGCTCTTGTGTCGCGGGCTACGACGACGCGTGCGGGTATGCTGAGGTCGATCTTATTCTGGGCGGCGATTTCGCGGTAGTATTTCGAGACGTCTTCGGGGGTGGCCTTGTTCGCCATCTCGGTGCTGATGACCTCCCACTCCTCTTGCAGCATGTTACCCTGGGAAGCTATTAGCCCAAATCTTCCCTCGTATTGAAAACAGAAGTGTACCATTGGTTCGACAAGCTTCACACCATTATCCTGAGGAGGATTATGCGAAGCGGTGATCATGACACCAATCCATTTTCCCTTGAGCGCCCGCGACCGCAGCGCCGCAATGAGACCAACGCGAGTGAGGACAGAATCGAGGACATCACTGCTATTGTAAGCGTAGTTCGAAAGTTTTGTGCGTGACGCGTGTTGGTGGCAGGGTCGGTGGTGTGAGGGTCGCCAGCTGCGGCGCGCGGGGGTACTCGATATTTGGTAACGTAGCCATCTATCGTATGAATGCAGGGGATGGCTTACGCTTTTGTTCGGAACTAGGATCTATGTTAGCATCCGAATTCTTCAATCTCTCAAATCATCATCTCCTCAACTTACACCAGCAGTTCCGTACGTGTACTTGAGGCCCTCGGGCGCAGGGTGCTTTTGCGCAGCGTCGGCGATGGGGTCGGACATGATGTGTGTAGTGTGTCTAAGTGAGGGATGCGATAAATGATATGTAACGATATGAAGAAAGCGGGTAGTGTAAAATAGTGGTTCAATTGAAGCGAAGAGGAAAAAGACGTAGAACGTTCGATGTTGTAGCAAGCTCAGCTATGAGGCTCCAACGACCCCGCCGGCCGACACGAGGCTAGCAGGGATCATGAATGCAGGGATGACGATGCAGGAGCGGTGACGCTGCGTGCCTGGCTAGCCGCTTTCCAACGCTTTCCACATCCTCAGCCTTCGCGCCATGAGATGAATGCCTATCGTCAAGAGCATGAGGTTGCTTCACCTTGGAAGCTAAGAGACATCCACCACCACCCCTCCTCCGCCCCTCCGCCTCCCCTCCGCCTCCCCCGCCCGCCCGACGATGCAGGACCGACGATGATGATGCGTGCCTGGCTAACCACGTTTTTACCAGCTTCATCCTATTAATAGAGTGAGAAAATACCGTCATTCGCCATCGCTTCGACCAACTTGTGAGGCTGCTCGAACTCAGCTATCTGGTAACCTATCTAATGTAACGTCATTGAGGTGGTCTGGCCAGACGCTCCCTATGAGGTGGTGAAATGTCGCAATTGCGGGGTTGTGCGAGAATGGTACGAGGCGGCGAGCTTGACCGCTCCTCTTACAACGTTGCCACAACGTGCTGTGTTCCGGTGTACTGGGTGGGGATCGTCCGACACTACCCGTCAACGTCGAACTACGTCGAACCTTATGTGGTATTTGGCGTCTGTCTTCAACAGAATTCGAGGTCATCTTTACATCTTAGTATCAACGGGTTTTCTTGCTGTATCCTACAACGTCATTTGATCGAAACTCTTAGGAGACGCGAAGTGCTTTACGCTCTGTTTAGTTAGGTGTCACGTTGTTGCTTTCAACCATGAAGATTAGTGTCTCGAAGCTGCATGTTTAGTTGTCATATTATTGCTCTCTATAGAAAGATTTTATTTTAACTTATCAACTTGATCATCGTTGCGACTATGTCGAGGTTGAAGCAGGCTTTATTTTGTATACTAACAGGTTCGAAGCTCTCTCCATACCTGTAAACGTACGCGAATGTGTAATATATTGCCATTTCCGGTTTCCCAACTCGAAGAAGAGCTTTCACAATTAATCACAGTGGCACTTTGAGCAATGCCACACAACAGCATGACAAGGCTAAGTTGCAGGCTACCGTTAAGATGCTAAATGACATTTTACCGTGCTATTGAGACTTCTTGGACATTGAGTATAGCGTTCGATCGCACGCAAGTTGTCACTAAATGTACAAGAGTGCTGAGTAAAGAATGGTAATCCAGGATGTAGTCAAGCCCCTCTAGTACCATTCAATGCGTACTTGGCGCAGGCTGGGGTATTTGGACAGGAGAAAGATATGAAGCTGAGGAAGTTATGTGTGAGCGAGCACCCTTCCTCATGCACGGCACATTTCCACAAAACAATATCACGTCAGTTTCGTGAGTATCATCGACATCATCACATCACAAATTTCAAGCACATCAAAATCCCATCATGGCACATCTCTCAGCGACTAGATTACCTCCCCTTGGCATCCATCAACCACAAGAGGAAGAAACTAGACTAGACCGACAACCCGTCTCTCATCTACTAAAGAAACAAGTAATCGGGAACAGAGACTCAGCACGAGCGAGCAGACAACTGATTGGCCAAAAGAAAAGAATGGAACAGTCCAACAGAAAGAGACGAGAGACCGATCAATTCCTCAGAAACCTTGTGGTCCCAATCCAGGAAACCTGCCTCCAAACCCACCGGCGAGTACGCTGTGTCCAGGAACCGGGCTACCAATCTCGCCCAAGCTCGAAGGAGGAGCCTGTATCGCACCATCACTAAACTTGATATGCGACAACCTGCCACTAGCATCTTCTTTGTACTCCAGGCTCCCACCACCATTGGTATGCGTGACATCGAGGATATCGCACGCCTCCTTGATCTCATCCACGCTCACAGCAGGGTCCATGGCACCGCGCGAAGCCTCGACTTGGCGATGTACTTCCGACGCATCGACGTAGCCGTCTGCGTCGGAGGCGCGGGGAGCGAGGGTCTTGCATGCAGCGCAGATGGTACGGCGGAGCCAGACTATGCGCTGCTCGTTTGCGTTGCGTTCGAGGGTGCGCGTCGTGTTCATGGAGAAGGGGCTGTTGAAGATGTTGGAGGTGGGCGAGTTGCCCCAGTTCGCACCAGAGTGAAAGCCTTGTAGAGGTGGTGTGCCCCAGATGCTGCCGCCGCCTGGTGCTCCGAACGAGCCGTATTGCGACCCGGGTATGTCTGCGAAGCCGAATGATGGCGCTCTCACTGAGCCGTGTTGTTGCATGCTTGGGCGTCGATCGGGTAGTTCGGGAATGTCGTCATCGTCGTCCAGCAGCGCTTTACTGCCTAGGTGATTTGCCAGTTCGTCTACATCAGACCCCTGCTGTCCGTTTTCATCGCCCGCCTTCACGCTTGAAGGGCGCTTGATAGGCGTTGGCCGTTGAATGGGCTGTGCTTGAGGACCAGTGATGGGGCTCTCGTTGGAGAGTCGTTCAAAAGACCCCGAGCCCTGCCGCGAGTGCGTCGGCATGCCCATCGGGAAGGCGGATGGCATTGGCGCTGTGAAGCCTGGAGGCGCTGGGAAGCCAGGTGGTCCTTCCATCGGGAAACCGCGGCCAATTGGAAGTGCACCTGGTGTGTGCATGCCAGGAGGTGGGAATCCACGGAAGCTCTGGGGCGCTGGTTGAGGGAAGAATGGTATGTTTGGACGTGGTCCCATCATTCCAGGCATCATTGATCCATGGCCAGGGAAGCCGTTCAGCCCTGGAGGCATATTCATACCCAGTCCTGGTGGCCCTTGCATACCTGGCGGTGGTCCCATTGGAGGCATCGGAGACGATGGCTGCCCATGTGGGGTCCCCAGACCTTGCTGTTGAATTGGCGGTTTCGTCAAAATCGACCTTGGTATCGACTGGTTCGGCAGCTGGGAGGTTGGGGATGTCGACTTGCTTGTTCCTAGCGTAGCATGAGGAGTCTTTGGCGATGAGCCGTGGGATGTCTGGTGCGATGTTTGGCGCGGTCGGTTCGGAGTTGGAGCCTTCGGTACAGCTGGCGTGACCTGCGGCGATGGCATTCCCGTAGACGAATTTTGCTTTAGCAATTGAGGAGGTAGCGCAACAGCTACTGGCTGTGAGGCCTTTTTCGCACCAGCAATAGCGTTGTGGGCAGCTGCAGCGGCGGCTTGATCCTCCTTGCGCGTTTGGCCCTTGGTCTTCGAGTCCCGTTCCTTGCGGTCCTTGTCCTCCTGTGCCTTCTTTTCTTTCGCTTCTCTCTCCCTCGCTTCCCGCTCTTCACGTTCCTTCCGTTTTGCCTCGTCTTTGGCCTTTTTCTCAAGGGCTTTCTGTTCGCGTGCTTTTCTCTCTGCCTCCTGTTGCCGCTCGCGCTCTTCCTGCTGTCGTTTCAGACGCTCGGCCTCCTTGCGCTGCTTCTCCTCCTCCTGAGCTTTGCGTTCAGCCTCTTTCTTCTTGCGCTGCTCTTCTCGCTTCTTCCGCTGTTCCTCTAGTCGCTTCTCCTCCGCCGCCTTGGCCTCGGCTTCCTTGGCTGCTCGTTCGGCTTCCTTGCGAGCCTCCTGTTCCGCCTTCAGCTGCCGTTGTTTGTCCTTCTTCTCCTTGCGCTTCTGGGCTTCCTTTGCTTTCTTTGCCTCTTTCGCATCTTTCCGCACATCCTCCTCTGCCAGTTCTTCGAGTAACTTTTGCTGTCGTTCCGCGGCCACCTTTTCTCGATACGCCTGGAGTACTCTCTGCTCAAACATTCGCGCTGCGAAGATCTGGAACATTCGCCGGCCTTCCTCCATCCGTTGCTCCTCGGTCATGGCGCCCTGGGCGGGGTTAGTTGCAGATAGATAGTCCAGCCTAGAATACGCACTTCCTCATCCTCTTCGTCCTCCTCGTAGTCGTCGTCGTCGTACTCTTCCTCGTCTTCGCCCTCTTCGTCGTAGTCGTCTTCGTCGGGCGGAGGCGCGCTGTGGCTGTGGCCGCTGTAGGATCGGTGCTGGGCGCCGGGGTGAGCCTGGACTTGAGCATCTTCTTCCCGTTGCATCCTACGCTCAGCGAGCTGCTCCATCATCTCGATGAACTTCTTCCCATCGTTCTTGAGCAAATCGTCAGCAACCGTAAGTATGCCACCTAAAAGGATGAATCAGCATGCTCCCAGCACGGGTAGGGGGCGGGCATACCTTTGACCTGCAGACTGCTGCCGAACTGGAGGAAGTCTGAGGGCTCGGGCGGCGGCAGACTGCGCTCGCCTGAGCTGTAGCCGCCTTCTGACGAGATCTCGCTGTCGTACTCGGAGTCTTCCTCCTCTTCCTCGCCCGAGTCGTACTCTTCTTCGTCGTCGTCGTAGGGGCCGGGCGGGGGGTGGGGGTTCAGCATGGGGCGCGGGTGGTGAGGAGCACTGGACGCATAACCATAATTAGCCTCGGGAATGAAACTACCGACGTCTTGCTGGTGGTGCGCGTACTGCTCGAGTTCTTCGTAATATGCATCATAGAGAACCTCCAGCTCCTCCTCGATGGCGGTGCGCTTCCGCCCGCACACGGTGCAGCTGCACGAGTGCTTCTGCTGCTCCTTCATCTTGCGCAGGACCGCCTCCTTTTCGATCTTGACGAGCGACTTGCGCTCGTCCTCGCCGAGGGACAGCCAGAACTCGCGGATGCGGTCCCGCTCGTCCTGCATGGTCGTGTTCCATATGCGGTCGCCGCGGGCGCCGGAGCGCGCGACCGAGTGGGCGGGCGACATTTGGTGGGCGGGTGCGGGGCTGAGGCGTGATGCGACGTGCTGGGTGTAGGCCAGCGGAGGGGGTGCGGAGGGCGCCTTCTTCTTCCGCCGCGTCTTCTTGCCCGCTTGGCTGCGCATTGGGGCGTGGCCGTAGCCCTGCGGGTAGTCGCCGTTTGTGCCGTACGCGTGCTCGTACTCCTCGTCCGAGTAGTACTCCCCCTCGTCGTACGCCGCCTCGTCCAGCTCCGCGTCGGCGTACTGCTGCTGGCCGGGCGGCCCTCGGGCAGGCGACACGCCATTCCGCGCGGGCGCAGGCGCTGGCGGCTCCTGTGCGGCTCGCTTGGCGGCCTCCTTCTCGCGTCGCTTCTGCTTCTTGCGGTTGACGGCGGTCGGGGTGGCATCGTGGGCGTGCGTCGCAGTGCCGTTGGGCGGCAGTTGAGCCGGGGCGGGCCCGCGTGTTCCCTGGGCCATGGAGAGTTATGCTGCACGGCTGTTAGAGCGCGGGTCTGGGGAGTCGAGTGGGTGACAGCTCGGGCGATGGCGCGGGAGGGCTAGCGTACGGCCACCGGGGAGCAAAAGTGCGAGGTGGAGGTGGAGGAGAGGAATTGGAGGGGCGTCACGCACACCAGGGCAGATGGGGGGCTTCGTGCTGTGTCGCGGCAGACAGGCGTTCAGGCTTTGGGGTATGACGGTCGTGTGCTCGGGCTCGGGCTGCTAGCACATGCCGCGCTGTCGTAGCCTCTTGTTGATGGTCGTCGGCCCATTGTGGTACCGCGTTGCGATTCGCACCTGCCGCAGGTGCCACGTCTTGGCGTCTTCTGGAACGGAAGGAACTGGGCGAGAGGCTGTGCAGTGCAAGTGCTCCGCGACGGCCATTCATTCGTATCTCAACACACTCGCTCTCGCACACCGCACCCTGACCACGCCAGTGCCAGCGTCCCCCGACCCCAGCCCAGCCGTCTGTAGCTTTAGCTCGTGCCTGTCTCCGCTGTGATCGTCCCCAAGCTTCATTCTTAAACACCGGCCCGTCCACTTCATTACTGCACCACCGCTTTTTGCTCCCATTGCACCCGTTGCTGTCGCTGGACTCACGCATTACTTTCGCCTTCACCTCGACACCCACCCATCGACACTCACCACCCCTCCGCTGCTAGTCTGCTGTAGTCTGTCGCTTCTCTCCCCCGGCGCGCCATTGACACTCGCTCGTCGCGAGCCATAACATCGCCAATCACCATTGTTGGGCCCGAGATCACCTCGCTCGCGCCATTACACTCGCATTACCCCGACAACACCCTCGACAACACTATCGCGCTACAAGGCTACTTCACTGTATCCTTCCACCCGCGCACCGCTCCCCTTCGGCTTCCACGACACCACGACCGCAACTGCGAACGCGCTCCAGCCAATAACACGACCCAGCATCTCCGGACAAGACTCCCGCTGAGTGCGGCATTTCCCCAAACACACCCCCACAATGGCCCAGCAGCAGCAGAATGGCGAGCCTGTAATGCGCAGGTACGTTTGATCTTCACTTTCTGGACCCTGGTCAGAACTTATCTCATGTCGATCTCTCACGACCGTTTTCTTACGCGCGCAATTGCTTTTCCCAACGTTATTTCCTTCCGTCCGACTCTCTTTTGACGACACGAAATGTTCATTTCGTCGGCAATTCCTCCGTCAAATTCTGCTTTACCTTTCCCTCCGCAATGTTTCGTTGCATACCCAGAGCTGAGGCACCCCGGTTTGCGCCATAGCTTGCATTGGCGCACCCGGTCCGACGACACGACCAACTAAAAATAGGCCACCCTACATGTCCCCCATGTCCACTTTTTATCGACTCGCGCTCAATTCTTGCTCTTTTTGGTCATGCACTGCACTTCATCCTCTTGTTTGCGCCGACATCCACTCTCGGTCACGCCGACGCTGTCACACCATGCACCCTTCACCCACACAACATGCTGATCTTGTGCCTTTAGGAAGTTGGTCATTATTGGCGACGGTGCTTGCGGCAAGACTAGTCTTCTGAGCGTCTTCACTCTCGGATATTTTCCAACAGTACGTCCAATACATCGACCGATAAGCCGTCCCCCAATATCCTAACCCGTCCTTAGCGCTATGTCCCAACCGTCTTTGAAAACTACGTCACCGACTGTAGAGTAGACGGCAAGTCCGTGCAACTCGCCCTATGGGATACAGCCGGCCAAGAAGACTACGAGCGCCTCCGTCCCCTCGCCTACAGCAAAGCCCACGTCATCCTCATCGGCTTCAGCGTCGACTCCCCCGACTCCCTCGATAACGTTAAGCACAAGTGGGCAGAGGAGGCCCGCGAACGCTGTCCCACCGTCCCCATCATTCTCGTCGGCCTGAAAAAAGATCTCCGCGACGACCCCCTCGCGCAGGAAGAAATGCGCAAGAAGAGTCTGCGGTTTACTACACCGAAACAAGGCGCCGATATGAAGGATATGATTGGCGCGAGGAAATACCTAGAATGCAGTTCCCTGACAGGGGATGGCGTGGACGATGTTTTTGAAGCGGCGACCAGGGCGGCGCTGCTGAGTGTGGATAAGAAGGAGAATCCCGGGTGCGGATGCGTTGTCCTGTGAGACTTTGAGAAACCGTTTCTCTTGCATCTTATATCTTCTTCTTATCTTCATATCACACACACTGCATTGGGCGGAGTCACGACACACTGGAGTTGGTACGATATATTTGGGGCCTTCAATTTTTTTCCATTCTCAATTCTTTTTCACGTTCTTCTTTACTGGGCGATCTATTTTGTCTTGACTGCTTATTTGAGCGCTTATAACTGCATTACATACAACTTTTTGATTGAGCTGGAAAGAGAAAATCGCGGCTGTGGGGGCGAGTTGGAAACATACGTCACGAGGCTCTATCTGAATGTAGATGTTGGCTTAATGATTGACGAGAAAGCGCCATCATCATCCACTCATTCATCGCCGTTAGCTATTAGTTGTACATTCTTGAGTTATCATTGGCAAGCTCAGCAACTAGAAGACAGTAATTCAGCATCGAGAAAGCATGCAAATCCAGGATCCTCTTTCAAATAGGTGAGGCAACAATAAACTTAAGCCAATAATGGCATTGACAATCCTTTTGCTATACACATATGGTACATCCCCGTCTCTCCACAAACGGACCTCCCTAATCCCTCGTCCACCCATGATTCCACCCCTCCCTCGCCGGAAAATCTGTTTGAACCCTCCCATACTCCACGGGCACACTCCCCCAAATCCCCCGTTTCAACATCGCACTGCGATACAGTCTCCCCACCTCCCTGCCCTTGCTTCCCAACCGACTCGGATCCGCGCCCCGACCTCCAGCCTCCTCCTCTTTAACTAAATTGCCATTGTTGTCCATGAGACGCAGATGCTCGCATGCAGACCGCATGGCCATGTATTGCCGTTCTAACTCGCGTTCTTCGGCCCAGCGCCGTTTGCGTAGGAATAAGAGCCAGGCGCGGTGGATAGTCCAGTGGCGGAGGGAGCGGTTGCGGGAGAAGTGGAGGGGGCGCGGGGTTAGGGGGTGGGAGAGGTGGTAGCGGATGTTTGCTGGGGGGGGTGTTAGCTGGGGTTTTCTGGTGGTGGGAGGGTTGGTGGATTGAATTGGATGGGAGGGGGTAGGTTTGTTGGGGATGTAGGAGGGGGAGAAACGTACTTATCCTAGGATCATTCCCCGGTCCCTTTTTACTCCTCTTCTGCATGTTTGGTGTAGATGAGAAAGCTGCTCGTTGCGACTTTTGCTGCTGCTGCGGACATGTCCATTGTGCGGTTCTTTGCCAGATGTTTGTCGCTTGCGTGATTTGTGTGGGTTTGTAAGGTCGGAAGACCGGTCGGAATGCGGAGAGGTTCATGGTGGGTGGCGTGTGAGGCGCAATGGCGGGGGCAAGGCGGAGGTGGGTTGTTGGTGTTGGTGATGATGGTCGGACTGGAAATTCGCGATGCGCGGAGAGACCCTTGTCTGCCAAGAGGAGCTAGTGGGTTGGGGAGGATCGACTCGAGCTCATACTGGACATTGCTGCGCAACAACAAGGACGATTTGTCGACGAGTTCGACCATGCACAGAGAACCAGGACTTCGAGATTCCAGCTCTGAGCGACGGCATCGTTGTGATATACATGCTAACCTCACTAATGACAATTGCCTACACATGCGTCCATACCTTCTACAACACGCCCGAGACTCGATGATATTTGATCGAGGCCGGTAATTGAAAGTCCTTCAGGAGAGTAGCGCGTAAAGGATCGTCTTGAAAACCGCTTTAGGTGTCTCCAGCGTTGGAAAGACCACATCTGCTCTCACTTCGAGGGTCGGGTCGACCGCACCTGCCTCATGTGCAGCAGCCGAGTAAACGTGCATCGCGTCGTCATGCCACTGACGAAACAAAACTCATCACCAGTTCTCTCACCTAGGTAGCTTCACGCACGCACAAACAGTACTCACTTTCGCGCAAGTTCTACATCATCAGACCTTCAGCTGTCTTCCTTCATTCCATTACCTGCAGCTGCACTTTCCTCCCGCCTTCTGTACCTGGTTCCCCCGTCGCACCTACCTCAGGAATCTATACGTCACCAATATGAAGTCAATCACATATACTCTCTTCGCCATCCTGGCCCTGCTCATGGTCACCGCACCCGTTCTCGCCACTTCAGGGTCAAAGCCCGATAGATGCCCTCACCGCGCTGCAACCCGATGCTCCCCCGGTGGCCATGCTGTCCAGATCTGCGTCAATGGCGTTTGGCAGAGGAACTACAGGTGCCCTTATCCGCAGTGGTGCGAGACCGCGTCCGCGCACTGCATCGGACGATAGATGGCTGCTTGGCAGAGATGTGGTAAGCGTCGAGACTTCACCGGTGAGGCATTCGCTGACCGGAAGACCATAGTTTGAGCATGTTGCGGTATCGTGGCGGCTGATACGATGGAGCTGCTTCATTAGGGGAGGGCGCTGGCAAGAGACA
The DNA here is from genome assembly GCF_023758015.1 of Alternaria viburni. Taxonomy (NCBI): domain Eukaryota; kingdom Fungi; phylum Ascomycota; class Dothideomycetes; order Pleosporales; family Pleosporaceae; genus Alternaria; species Alternaria viburni. The sequence goes on from NW_026055797.1 coordinate 92,771, forward strand.
GCTGTGGATCCGGTAATATCATTCAGCACTCATTGTCATGGAGGATCTATCATGTTCTCAGGACTTTTGCGAACGAGCTACCCTCCGTTTTCCTGATGTAACAAATCATGCTCACAGAGTCAACGGATGCGTTCGCTGTACTTCTTAACAAACACATGCATACTTCCACAGTCTGTCATTCACGTGTAGCAGCATGAATTGAACATCCCTTAGACCTACATAACAGCCCTCTTGCTCATGTCCACCTTTCCTTAGCTATCTACCACCACAACATCTCCATCACTACACAACCAATTCCAACCCAACAACAACTACAACTGCAACAACTCCTCACCAAAACCATCGACAACATGAAGTCACCCACATACCACATCCCCAGCTTCTTCGCCTTCCTCACGATCATACTGCCCGTGCTCGCTAATGACGCCCGCGGCCCCAAGTGCACGCCCGGTGCACCAGACCGCTGCAGCAGAGAGGACGACTACACCCTTTCACACTGTACCAATGAAGGTACGTTCTGACTGTACGAAGTGCATGTGAGGCATATACTGACTTCGTACCTCTACCTCTGCAGGCTTTTGGGAATCATACATTGTGTGTCCTTGCGGCAAGTGTAAAGATGGGGAATGCATCTATCCTCCCGAGATGAATCCGAACTGGCCGGGAGCGTGTGGTGGCGGGGATTGAAGTGGTGAGTGGAGTGTGCGTCCGGAGGATCGTTTTGGGGGGACGGGGAGAGAGTGCGTGGAGTGGGCTGACTGACGTGAGATTTAGAAGGGCGGAGGTATTCAAGGGCGTTGGGGCGGGTGGATATGGGTGGTGCATACTTGGATGGTATTAACAAAGGGATCCATGGATGTTCAAATGGCTGGATATATGGAATACTAGTATGAACATCATATTCTTTGATATGGCTGTGGGATCTAAGTTTTTGTTGGGGAGGAGACTTATGCAGGATAAGTCGAGTAAACATGGTTTTTGACGATGCACTATATGCTTTCGGCGACACACTGAACAACTTTGATTGATGAACTACTCACAGATCTAGCGTAACAACTCTCATAGGCGATGGGCAAGGTGAAGGATGCCGCCTTCTCTACCGCTCTTGCTAGCCACCTGTAAGATCAAAATGGCTTCAAACCCCTAAGTAAAGGTAAAGGCAAAGCATGCCGGATTCTCCACCGCTTCCCCTCGTCTCCTAACGTCTCCTGACGTCTCCGTAACTACACCGACCTGCATACTGCGTCTCTTACTCTTTCAAACCTCCGGTAGCATATATAGTCCCCTCTCTGCAGTTCTCCTTATCTCCTTCCTTCTCTTCTATTACTCACACATCTATCTCCAAACCCAAACCCTCAAAACACCAACTCACACACCAACCAACTGCTACCCACCTCAGCACCACCATGAAATCCCCCCTCCACCTCATCTTCCTCCTCCTCAGCTTCCTCATGCTCACCCTCCCCGTCTTCGCCGTCGACAAATGCGACAAGTGCTCCAACAACGGCGCCGAGTACTGCAACCGCGGCAACGGCGACCTCCTCGAATGCAAGGACCACTGCTGGCAGAAGAAGTGGTCGTGCCCCAAGGGCCAGCAGTGTGTCATGAAGCCCGGTCCTACTTGCATGGCCTCGGGGGATGTGTGTAAGATGTGTCATGATCAGTATAATAACTGCCGTGCGGTATGTATTATCTCGATTTCGAGCTCTTTGCCAGAAGGGTTTTACTGATGAACGTCCTTTGGCAGGGTGACTGCGACAAGAATTGCTACGCCAAGTGCCACAACGATGTCTGTAATGCCTATGATGGCAGGTGCAAGGCTTGCAACCTTCAGTGTTGAGCGGCTGCTTGCACTACCTCTTTACTACTTGACGAGAGAGAGGGTTACCGAGTTTCCTTGGCTAAGGATCTGATGACTTGTGCATGGCTCGGCATGGGATATACGGATACATGTTTCGGGGATCTTGAGGATTTAGAGGGACAAGGGCCAGATATACATTGGGAATGATTGTACTGCCCAGGTGGGTATCTAAATGACATATATGACTTGAAACTCTTGATTAGATCAGATGATGTGACTTTGAGTGCGATTGGAACTCACGTATGCTCGGCTGTCTGATAAACGCGGAGGCAGTTGTTGTGGCGGGGTAACGCGCTAATCGGATTAGCGCAGGAGCCTCAAACTTCATCTGAGGCAATCCCTCCTCCTCCATCACCGCAAAATCATTGAACTATTGCCGTGCCTCCATTGTGCCCTTGTGCTGCAGCTTCTGTTATTATCGTCACTTATCGGTCGAGTCGGGCTCGATGCGTCCACCATTCCTTGCCAAATCGTTTTCTGGGATACATTGTATCGTCCCCTTCTTGGACTGAGTAGCTGGCTTCATCTCAATACTTCGGTAATTGATGGCATAGTCGCAGGCTCTATTAACGCGCGATCTACATTCTCTGATTTTGCTGTACCGAGCAGACCACGAAGGCAACGACGATCCGTCGAGCTTGCAGAGAGGACTACCGGAGCGTGTCCCGTGCTGTTTGTCTCATTCAAAACTCTGAAGTAGACGCTTCATTATTGTATACACGTTGTCTTACAAGCTGAGCGAACACGTCTTTTCCCCTTCTTTTGGATGGAAAGCTGCGGCGAAAGTCTACCACTGCCAGCGCAATCGCGATACGTACAAGTTTCTTTCGTCTCAAGTCATTTACCAATGGACCGTTTACGAACGTCGAACTGAGACTTCGCAGTTCAAAAGAAGACATCTCGTGGAAATAGTCGTTGAGACTGTATCTGTTTCAGGGTGTCGAATAGGTTAAGCGCGCACAGACTCCGCGTCAGTAGCTCTCTTTTCTCCATACTCTGTCATTTCGTCCAATTCTTGCGTCTACTATCTCTTCCTATTTCTAGAAAAGACGCGCGTTCGAGCGCCGGCGCTTATCATGGATCATCTACCATCTCTTCTAGTGGATACCTACAAACGGTATGAGTTCGCTATCTAGATCGTCTACCCAGGTTGGCTAACCACTTCCTTTCATCTCAGATACAAAAGTGGTACGCAAATTGTAGCTACCTGGCTGGCAACATCAGCCGCCAAAATCCAGTCCATTGACCACTTGTTGATCAAGAACGCACGTCTCAAGGGACAAGCTCGCGCTGCAGCCCGACAAAACGGAGTGAGCGAAGTACCTCTAAACGCATTCAAGACTTTGGTCGACATCCTTGCGAAGGCTAAGATCACTTTGCCGACTGATATCGAAGCTATCTTGTGGAGTGTCATCACCGCTCGCAAAGAATGTGCAGGGTTCTACCGAGCGAAACCAGAGCGAGAAGCTGGTGATGGCATTGATGATGAAGGCCATCAGTTCTTCATCGACATCCTCGATTACTATTACCACACGCTTAAAGCGCCGACAGCAGGCAAGACCAAGGATGGACGCGAGAAAGGAGCTTTTACGAACAGTCGCACATCCAACTTCTTCGAACACCTCAGTCTGGTTCAAGAGCATGCTGAGCCATCGGGCTACGTGCCTTCGGTGGCGACAGACACGCAGAGCCGAAGCTACCGTATCAAGGAGTCCGCCAACCGAAAGAGTGAAAAGGCCTTTGCGCTTTTCTGTTTCCTCAAAGATATGACAGCAATTCGTTTATTCGTCCACAAAACCTGGCGCGGATACAAGGAACGTAGCCTGGCGCTCACCACAGCAGCGACGACCGCCAATGTCGCAGTTGACATCTTGCGACGGGTGAACGAGGCCTTCCTCAGAGACTTTCCAGAATTCGAAAGCCACCACAAAGTGATCAATTTCCTTGAGAGCTTCGAAGAACAAGGTACCAGCGGCATCACCCGGAAAGACGAGATGGGCTGGTACGATCTCGATGACTTCAAACTGTCACCGCAAACCTTCGTCTGCAAAGATACCTACAACGTGTATTTCCGAGACCATCTCTTCGATCACGACGGCAAGAAGGAAGTGATGGTAGATTATCACTCTGGCAGGAAAACTGCCAGAACCGAGCAGACTCACATGAGAAGGTGCCTTAGCGTCTTCTTGAGCCTCTCTAGGTCAGCCGATGTGGGCGCATTCACACGAGACCATGATATTTTAGCTCGCGCAATTCACACAATCGACGAGGAGCAGAAAGCAAGCACCTGGATCATATTCGCACTCCAGATGTTCGTCGACATGCACCGTGAGCTTGGTGCGGAAGTGCCTCGTGCGCATAGGGATCTCCTGGATGGTAACGCAAGGATGAGTGGCGCATTGAGACGGTACATCGACTTTGCAGAAAACCACGACGGCGAATGGGGCCGATATTTGCACACACAGCTAGCCTCCTCATGGCATCGCCTTCTTGAGACCCTTGAAAGGGTTGACTATGTCAGCGACACGTTCAAGATGCACAACTCGTGGCTCGGGGGAGGAACCTTGGTGGATGGTCCGTTCTACCTGGAGAATCAACCAACCTATGCTGGATGCACACTAGAGCGTCATAAGGAAGGTGTGCACCTGTTCGGTGTTGAGGCTGCAAGACATTCCGAGCAACTCTTGTTCGCCTGCCACATCTACAATGCCGGACTCAAGAACGGGCTGCTGCGACGGTGGCCTGACATGGAATATCTTATCGCCAAGCAAACTGAGACGCATCTCTTCCTAGGAACCCGTCCGGTCGGTTACGAAGAGTGCGATAAGCGGCTGCTTTTGATGCGAGGCTTCAGCCCCAGTGTGCTTGCCAAGCACAAGCGCGCCGGCAGGCCAATGTATGAGTTGTTCGAGACGATGGACACGAAGAAAAATTTAGGCGGCCGCAAACTGGAAATATTCTCCGCTTTCGTTAGACAGGCTTCCGCTTTTGACGGCCTAAAGCGGGTGATGCTGAAGACGGACGAGAATGGCAAGAATAAGAACGAGCCGATCTGGCTTCTGGAGCGCGTAGTCCGACATCGGCTGGAGAAGGAATCGAAGACGTCAAAGCATGGCAAACGCCGTAAACAAGAACTCAGTCCTCTCCAGACGCTTGAGACTTATCGAGACGCCATGAAGGAGGATGAATTCCTTCTCAACTTCGACATCATGACGCTGGATCTCATCGCCAACAAGATGATCCATGTCATCAAAGCCTGGTTGCGAGACTTTGGGGACTTGAAAGCTAGCTCGGTTCCTGGATCCAAAGTCAGTCTGAAATGTATCCGCGACATCGCAATGGCATCTGCGATGTTGTCATCAGCAAACAAGAAGCCGGAGATATGGGACGTCCTCGATCACATCATCAGTCGCGTCGGCAACATGTGTTACTTGCGCGCAGAGGCTCATCGCGGTACCGTAAATCTCCAACCCCGCAACCCGGCATACGAAGGCCAGTTTCTTCCGACTGCTGCTGTCTTTGGTGGTCCGAACTCGCCCGAGGTTCCGGAGGACTGGGAAAACAAGTGGGATATCGTTGCTGGGAAGGGAGCGTATGACTACCACGTCTCTACTACGGCGCTCTTGACATTGGAGCAGAGAGCCGCCGATAAGGCGCGTGAGGAGTTCTTGGAGAAGCTCATTCCTATCAATTATCCGGACTACAGCCAGGAACAGATTTGTCGGGAACTTGGAATGGAGTACAGGGATGTCACGCGATCGTTTCTTGTGCATTAACGGGAGTCTTTTTGTCTACATATCGTCTGTCTTTTGGTAGTGCGTAGATTGGACGGATGCGATCGTTTCGTGGTCGCAGTCACGACCCATGTGGAAAGTGAAAATAACGTGAAGTACAAGGTTACTGGTGTGAAATGAACGTGCCCTGTACTGCGACGAGCGTAAAGATTGCAGGGGAAGAGGCGTTTTTGTTTTGTCCACCCGAAGAGGGATAAGACGAGATGAGATGACGTAATCACCGCCGATCACACGCGCGTGGCTGGACGCGACCCCACGCTTCCAACACGCGTCAAGATGCTCACGAATCGTGATGCCGCCCAAGAGAGGTGCGTATATCGTCAAGAGCCTTGAGACGGGCTGGATTGACGTGATCAGCTCCCAAACGCAAGGCTACCGATGACGCAACAGTCAGTCGCAATGCCAACACCGCCAAGAGAGTCGCGCAGGAGAACGCGAACTTCCGGACTCCAAGAGAGTGGCCAATCGAGGCCAGAAAAGGAATCAAGAATGCGCTAGAATCTTCGCTTTTGCCTGATGCCGGCCAACCGGTCTCTGACGAATCAGATTCCGGCGACTCGGACCTCGCCGATTTCGAGGTTGACGGCGATGGCTATGATGCAGCCATCAAGGTGGAAGAAGAGCACGAGAAGCGCGTTGAAAGAGCGCACAGACATCTAGCAATAAGACTTCATCGAGAAGAGGAAGTGGAAGTGGGGGACGTACGAGGCGAGTGGGATCTCTACTCTCCCAACTATCTTGACCTACAAGAAGTCGACAACCGAGCGTTGATATACACTGGACGTTTCAACTTCCATCAATGGAAGACCGGGAAACTCATCATTGGAGAGCATAGCGATGACACAGCGCTCTCCTCGATGGAAGCCACTGCAAAGCTTTCCCTCTACGGTCTCAAGAACGAGTGGCACTTTCCTCTCAACCTCCCCAAACTCCCGTCTCTCGAGTTGCTGCCCCTGCAAGGCATCCGCAAAAACTACGAAGGTGCCGGTAACCCAGAAGTTCGACTCGGCATATCCTTCCTAGGAAACGGCTATTTGAAGATAAGGATACCGGGCATATACATTGCCGGCAAGAAGGAATGGAGAAGACACCTCACGTTCTATGGCATCAGCCGCACGTATCCGCCACGAGAGGTGGAGAGCCCTGAGCCGCTGCGACGACCTGCCACACCGCCGCCGCCGGAGGGGTTCAAGTACGGTAAGAGAGGCAATCTGGTTCGTATATCGAAGTCGCGACAAAAGCCAGCGCCGCAACCAGCGCCCGCTGAGCCGGTAGATGATCCTGATGATGAGCTGGTGTCTTCGGATGAGGAACTGAGGCAAAGGCTGCTCGAAGAGTTGGATGATAGCTTGTTCGTCAATTGGCCGGACGACAACTAGGGACTACAGTGTTGCTGGCGTCTCTATATGCCTCTGCAGAAGGCTTGTTTTTCACGACCCTTGCACATGCGACAGCACGATCGCGGATTTCTGTGGAAACCATGTCACAAGTACCGGGTCAAACGTGTATCGAAGACAGTGGATGTATAATTCTAGCAGATGCCACATTCAGCCTGGCTTGCTCATGTGCACGCGAGGAATGGCACAAACACATGTGCTTCCCTCTGAAAATGATTGCTTAACACACAAGGCGAGCGCTTTTGACAATCAGCCGTCTGGGGTGAAAAGCCCTTGATTAGCCACGAAAGACATCTCTCTACTTTCACATCTTTCGCCATCAGAGATTACGGAACAATGGATGCGTGCGCAGACCTCAAAAAGCCCGAGCAAGCCATGGAACAGCATCAAGCCTTGCTTCAACTGGCTAAGCAGATGAAAAGAAAGATTCCCGAAGACCGCAAGAGCAGAGACGCATTGCTAGCGGGCTTCCTACCCGCGCCTGGACTTGAAACAGCGAATTCTGATAGCGAGGATAGTGATGATAGCGAGGATAGTGATGATAGCGAGGATAGCGAGGATAGTGATGATAGCGAGGATAGCGAGGATAGTGATGATAGCGAAGATAGCGAAGATAGGCTTTGGATCAACACGTCGTTCTTACCACCGGCATATCCGCCTTCCGTCGTCCCTCTCAACGGCCTGCAGCCTATCGCGATCCAAAAGCTTCGGCTTGAACGACAACATCGCGGCCGCTATATTGTATTGCGATCCATCACGTCTCCAAAACGTATGGCAGCGATTGAGGTTCTGGCGGAAGACGAGCATGGGGATGTCATACCATTGCAATTGTACCAGCAGGAAGATGAAGCAACCCGCCCAGCCACAGACATTATCCATGAGAACTCGGTTGTCCTCATCAAGGAGCCGTTCTTCAAGTTCACGGCACGTGGAGATTACAGTCTGCGAGTGGACCACCTTTCCGATGTAGTGTTCCTCTCAGACAGCGACATCATAGTACCTCAATTATTTCAACGACCGCAGGTCAAAACAGCAGACACGTTGAGATTCGAGGGAGATATCCTTATAGGCGATGGAAAGAACTGGCAGGCGATTGATAAGTGAGTATTGCAGGCAGCGAGCGAGTCAGTACGCTAACATACAGGTTAGGTATTCAGCTGCCTTGCTGCAATCACCTACACCCGACGAGATCAAGGTGATGAAGCGAAATCGATCGTTAGCCTACCTCAGAACCAGGCAATATGAAGCGGCGCTCTCGGATATCGGAAATTACAATGAAGAAGTATCAGACGAGGCTTTGCTTCGTGCCTCAGAAGCACTTTACTACCTGGCCCGTTATCAAGAGTGCTGCAACGTGCTAGAAAGGCTCTGCGAACTGTTTCCGAACAGAGAAGACGCCGTTCGTGCGCTTGCTCGTGCTCGGCGCCGATGCGACGAGCATGCTAGTGGACAGTTCGACTTCAAACACCTCCAAGACCAAGCAACAGAAGTCCGACCGCCGCATCTAGATCACGCTTCGTACACTAAGCCAGTAGAGATTCGCACGGTAGAAGGCAAAGGTCGCGGTCTATTCACAACCCAGTCTCTCAAGGTCGGCGATTTGGTGCTGTGTGAGAAGGCCTTCAGCCACGCTCATCTTGATGAGGGCGAGAGAGGCAACGCAAGCTTCACTCGCTTAGTCAATCTCGAGAGGAACTCGGACATCACAGGCGTCAAGGCCGACCTTATTCGCATGATCGCGCAGAAGCTGTACAAGAACCCTTGTCTGGCCCCTGGTTTCACCGAATTGTATCATGGCGACTATCAAGCGGTCGATACACAGCGCATGGATGGTCGACCGGTAGTGGACACGTAAGTACCGCCCCATCACTCAAGTTAATTGACGTGGCAGACTAACACCATCCTCCTTCAGCTTCCTCATCGAACGAATCACGGCTCTCAACAACTTCGGCTGTGCTCTCACGAGTCTGAACATATACAAAGACCGACTGGCACAGAGGAGCACGCCAAAAGAGAAACTCCATGACTGTGGCATCTGGATCACAGCCTCATACATCAACCACAGCTGTTTGGGCAACGTCTGTCGAACATTCATTGGAGACATGATCATCATACGCGCGACCAAGGACTTGGATGCGGGCACAGAAGTCACATTCCCGTATGTTTTTCCGGAAGGGAAATACAATTCGAAAATGGTCGAAGAGCTAGATCATTGGGGCTTCACCTGCAAGTGCCCGCTCTGCGAAGATATCAAAACCACCGAATCTGCGGACCTCACGAAGAGGCAGGACTTGTTGAACCAACTAAAAAAACTCTTTAAATCTCCGGTGACAGGAATCCAGTATACGAACGAGGTCGAACGCTTAGCCGAGGCGCTCAACGAGACGTACGCTTGTCCGGCGGAAGAAGTGCCTAGGCTCATGTTGTGGAGTCCGTACCACGTACTGACACGGATCTACATGGCGCGCCTCGTTGAAGCCAAATTGAAGCGCCTCTTTATTGGCAAAGCATTGGGGGCCATGGGTAAGTCTCTTCAAGCTATGGGCTTCCACTTGACCGGGCTTGACCGCACGTCTGCGCCTTTGATGATCACACGATGGGGTCATGTGGAAGATCGTCTGGTAGAAGTCTTCCTGCATGCGCGATCAGTGTTTGAGCAGTTGGGGTTGTTGACCAAGATGGAACAAGCGGATCGATATGCGCGTACAGTGTATCGAGTAGTGGTGGGGGAAGATGCGTCATTCGATGAGACGCACCCTAGGTCTTCTTAGGTCTTCGGATGAGCGGTTTACATGGGCCGTAGGCTACGAGACATGGCAATTGAGCCCATAACACACTTCTCCTTCACTCCATGTACCAAGCATGCATGCACCAAGCATGAATGGAGTCACTCTCATAAGGCACGGCAGCTTGCAGCAAACGCCTAAGCACAATCATCTCGTCTAAGCGCTTGTCGAGCACCACGTGTTGCTATATGAACATGACCATGACCGCGTGCCTGCTGGATTATTTGATCGATCTCAACCCTTACAGTCGAGACAGGCAGCATCCATCGCTCCAACCAGTCAGAATGGGTAACTGTCTATCTCGCTTTACGAAACACAAGACAACATCCAGACTCCTAGCTCTCTCACGCGAACTCCGAAACAACATCTACGCCCACATCCCCCGTGATCTGACCATCAAATGGCTCTGGAACACCCAGGGCACCACCAGCCCCAGCGACTCAATCTACGACGTCATCCAGATAACCTTCCACAACGCGCCTGAGCACGGCATCCTTGCAACATGTACCTGTCTTCGCGAAGAGATGCTAGAGCAAGACCAACTGCACAACGAAGAGCTATCTGTCTCCATCACCATGCTGACCCGAGTAACAAGACCAAGGTCCACAGAAGAAGTAGAAGAAGCGCAGCAGAAGCAACAAGACGCCACCCGCGCACGCATCAAAACCGCGTTCCGCAACGTCCTCCACGCTACCATCTGCATACGCGACATGACCAGCATCCCGCCCTGGGGCCCAAGCAGCACGATGAGGCTACTCCGGTGGTCTATAGGTAACATGCACAGGATACAAACACTTCGCCTTGCGCTGTGCCATTCCACTATCGTTCGGGTTGAGAAGCTCACCCGGGAGATCTTACCGCGCAACCCACGAATTCAAGAGTCCCCGATTATCTTTGTGGATCCGGTGGCGTTGTTGCAACGGGCTTGCGGGCTGCGCATTGGGTGTCATTCTATGGAGGCGGCGCCTGAATGGTCACAGAATCCTTTCAGGAGGGTTATACGACATGATCTTGATCAGGTGTATGTGTACATGTATGCTCGGTCGGGGGTTGGTAGCGAACGCCTTCCGTACTGGACGGTGGAGGATATTGTGGAGTATTTCCCTGTTGCAGAGTATGACGAAGCACTGCTGCGGGATGTGAGCGGAGAAACGGCCGATCGTGTACGAGGGTATCTATCGCAGGTGGTTAATTGGTTTGAGCAGCGCAGATCAACGGGAAGTGAGGATTGGGTCATAGTGTAGAGGTGTTCCACGTCACGCAATGCCCACCGATTGCGGAAATACAACAGAATATCATTCAGGTCCAATCCGTCGGGTAAGACCCCGCCAGTTCAAAAACACCAGTCCAGTCCCAACATAGGTATAGTATCAGAAAATCCTCGTCCAAACTCTTCATCGCCTTACAACCCCTCCCTGAACACACTCCTCCGACTCTCCGTCGGGCTGTTCTCCACACTATCCACACTACCCGCCTTCCTGTGCTTGCTCACGCTCGGCATGGTAGCCGTAGCACCACCCCGATAGCTTGTATCCGCATCGAGCACCGGCCTGGGACTGACACCCCTCAGACTCGCCGCATTGTCGTCGCCAAACGGATTCCTCCCACTCTGCGCATCGAGATGTTCATCGTAGGAATCGCGTGTGCGGCTGCGTCCGCGACTCGGCTCGACATTGTTATACGGCGTAGGATTGGCATAAGGATTCGCAGTCTGCCCACCATGGGTAGACGCCGGTTCATGAAGCCCAAGTTCCTGCTCTTCATAGTATGCCTCGTCGCCCACGCGCGAACTCCACGCCTCATCAGGATCAAGACGACTTCCCGCGCCGCGGCCACCGCCGACGCCGCGCCCGCCGCTGTAGCCGGCGTCTTCGTAGCCGCTACCCGTTGTGTACCGGTTATTTCTGTTCTTGAACTTGCGCACTTGGGTGTCGAACCAGCCTTTGATGCCGGTGGGCGCGGGACCCGGGTAGTTTGAGGTTGCGCCGGCGTCAGAGGAGCGGCTGAAGGCTACCATTGGGTTCATGGAGGGTGGAGGTAGGCCATTGCGGGAGGCGTTCCATCGGGCGTAGAAGTACCAGCCGAAGTAGGAGAAGGAGAGGAGGAGGAGCAGGATGATGATGAAAACTAGCCAGCCGTTCATGGTGGCGGTGGTCGTGTGGGTTGTTGTGGGGAGGGCTTAGGGTCGCATGTGCGGTTTGCGTGTGGTGGGCGCGATTGCGCGGATCCGATGGGTTTGCTGTCGCTGAGGCAGGAGGCGATGGGCCTGATGGTGTCCCGACAGGCGTGGAATGCGACGTCGGCTGGCTGCGCCGCAATGTCAATTTGTTGGTGTAGCTGGCAGGCGCGGCTGAGTTCCTCCAGCCCAGGCGGCTGCGTAGTATCGCCAAGTGATGACGTAACCCTTGCTGACGCCGCTGCCCGAATCTAACAACTGTTAAATTTGACGGAGAAATCCTTTGCGATGTTAACAATGACAGGAAGTAATGGCGAACCCCTATCATTAAAATCTGTTCCGACAGAAAAGTTTCAGATTGATGCGTGCTTTTCGTCTCACGACGAGGCCGTTATTGAACATGACGCACGCGGACTAGCGCCTACCGCAACGAAAAATGGGGCAGGTGGGATTGCGCGATTGGGCAGCCAGCCTATCACGCCTATCTCCATGGTGTGGGTGACATTGCATGTGGCAGGAACCGGACGTTCATCGCTCGGTTCGACTTCTGGCCGTCTATGAACTGATCATCATCTTACTCATTTGCGATCGCACTACAGTGAAAAGTCCGCCCGAGTCATTGTCTACACTAGGCTGCCGTCATGAACAGATCTGGCGGGGACGATCAGCATCGCAAGATCGTGTTCACGACTCAAAGCGTCCATGGCGAGTCAGAGGCTGTTGTTACGTTACAAGAGCACAAAGATCCCACGAGACCGCCTTGGTTAATCAACGTGTCAACACGACCTCGCGATAAACAACTGCCGTTCACCCCACCAGAAAAGCGCGAAACCCATGTTATCATCTCGAGTGGTTCCGGTCATGGACTCGCAGATGAGTTCTTCTCCAGCGCTGTTCGCCCGATCCTCAAAAGCATATACGGAAACAAAGGCGTCGAAGAGTTGAAAGTACACACCACTGAATCGCCAACCAGCGTCTTGGAACTCACCGATGCCGTTCTCTTTCCAGCCGCCAATGAAGGAAGACCAATCCGCATCATCCTCCTCTCAGGCGACGGCGGCATCGTAGACCTCGTAAACGGCCTCTCATCCAAAACACCAAACCCACAGACCTACATCCCCCCACAAGTCGTAATCCTGCCTCTCGGCACAGCAAACGCGCTCTACCACTCCATCAACGCGGGAGGATACGACGCGTGGGGTCTCCCGGCCCTAACATCATGGAACACAAAACCCCTTCCCACATTCACAGCGACCTTCTCCCCCGGCGCCCGCCTCCTCGTCGACGAAGGCCGCCAAGAGCAAGAACTACCCAAAGATCCGCAGGGCAACGGCATTCTCCACGGCGCCGTCGTAGCCTCCTGGGGCATGCACGCTTCCCTCGTCGGCGACAGCGACACAACCGAGTACCGCAGACACGGCGTCGAGCGCTTCAAGATGGCCGCAAAAGAAGCTTTGTATCCCGCTGACGGATCTGCGCCACATCCGTACAAAGGCAAAGTCTCTATCCTCCAAGGAAAGGATCGCTGGACCGCTCTACCGGAAGAAGAGCACATGTACATCCTCGCAACCATGGTCTCGCACCTCGAAAAGCCGTTCTGCATCTCCCCTGCTACTAAACCGCTAGACGGGAGTATGCACCTTGTTCATTTCACCCCGAGGAGCGGCGATGAGGTCATGGGTATTATGAACAAAGCGTATGATGGGGGTAAACATGTGGAGGATGGGGATGTGAGGTATGAGAGTATTGATGGGTTGAGGATTGAGTTCGAGGGGAAGGAGGAGGACGGGAGGTGGAGGAGGGTATGTGTTGATGGGAAGATTGTAAGGTTGGAGAGGGATGGGTGGGTTGAGGTTAGGAGGGTGGAGGAGGGGGGTGGCAAGGGGGTTTTGGATGTTGTTGTGTTAGGGCAGTGAGACGGATTAGGAGAGGGTGTTTATGATCTGTGCGCGCAAACATGGGCTAGAAATGAATGAACGAACTGATGATTGATCTATATTTCCAGGGCTCAAAAATATCTAGAGTCGCGCCCTTTTTAGTCACTGGTCTACTCCTCGGAGTGCACGTGAGCACTAATTCCAACTCAAAGTACACTCGAAATCGTATAGGAACCTCTCATGCTGAATATCTAACACCCGGTTTTAGCGATGCTCATCGAACGCGACTGCGGCCGCAGAGCAATTTGGTCCCCCCGCCGTCTCCCCTTCACTGGGCCCCCCGTTAAGAAAACAGCCGAGTTCGAAACTCTGGTCGTTCCTCACTTTTTTTTGCACTTGTTATTGGCTTCTGGGGGTTGACCAAACGTTATGGTGCTGTCGCCCCGCCCCGCCTCTTCACTCACGTCGCTCTTCTTGCCTTGCTGCGCGCCGACGTCCTTCGGCTTCTACTTGTGTTATCCACTCTTGTGGGAGATTCAGTGTGCTCTTGACGAAACTTTCTTGCTCTCTCTCTGTCAACATGCGCCTGCTGACATGGAGGAAGTGCGCCTTGAATGCATGCCATAATTCTGTATCAGCATCTGTATGGCCGTATGCAAAAGGTCGAGGGAAGTACGGATCGTTGCGCCAGAACGCATGGACTGCTTGCGCGATACCAGTTGCGTCTTGAGCCATAGGACGTACGCAGTCGTAGTCTAGCATCCAGATGACGAGGTCTTCACCCAGCAGCTTGAACATTTGTGTTGGCGTGTCGCCGCTGATAGATGATGTAGCCGGGGCAAGCACAAACTCAACATCATTCGCATCGACTTCAGCCTTCCAGTAACAATGCGCGAGCGCCTCAGCCAGAGTCTTCGCGATGACAACAGCATTCATACCCAGCTCTTCCATCTGATCGACGCAGAGACCGTAGTTGCGCAGGTTGAAGAACATGCCAGGCGGGCGTCCTTCTGGTCTCCGTTTGCCCGTGTACACTCGAATGAGGCAATCTTCATTCTTCTTGCTCTTCCTCGTAGCATCCTTCAACGCCTCACGGCAATACTTGTCGATGAGCATTTCGCGAATAGGCAGTCCTACAGCGGGTATCCTCTCCTGCGTATAACTCCTACTCACCTCTTCCCCCGGAGGAAAGCAAGTGAAATTGTTATCCCACCAGAAACTATCAGCCTCCAAGACCTCGTAAGATTTCGGTATGCGCACAGGTAGCGTGTGTGTTTCGTCTGCTGCGATAACTCGTCGATGCATGTTGTGGTCGTTCAAGACGGAGCGGTTTGTATGCATGTGTTCGCGTTTGATGACCCAGGGGTCGACTCCGCGGATCCAGATGCTGCCGCAGCATCCTCGGCCTATTTCGCGGAAGGGGCCTCTAGGGTTAGGGCGTGTGTTCATGTTTGTGGGTGTGTAGTTGAACTGTGAAGGTGTGTGGTTGAGTTGTGAAGTTGCGTGGATGGTGGAATATATACTCGCCTTTGACTCACATAGACGTCGTGTGGGCGTACCCCGCAACATTGGAGTTCGATAGCCATCCCATGGTTCACGATGGGTTGTAGACGAATTACGAGCCACGTGGTACCAATCCTCGGGAGAAAGCTGGTACGATTACTACGTCTTGTCCACAGCGAGCTTTGGTGAGCTCAGTGTCGCGTGACAGTCCTTGCGCATAGGCGAGCATGTCGTCGATGAAGCGTCGTGTTGTTGTGGTTCGTCCTACGTGAGGCGCACGGCATGACCCACGGTCGAGGTTGCGATAGCTCCTGCCTTCTAGCCAAACAAGCGTCAGGGTCTTCAGGGTCTCGACAGAGGCAGGAACAAAACTCTGCAATTCGCTTCGAGATGTTTCACCTCCCACGCTCACCATCTTCGTTCTCACCCACTCGCATTGTTTCCATCTTCTTTTTTGTAGCCAGATCGTTCGAGTGGACACCTCAGAACGTCTCGAATGGCACCAGAACACGCTCCCTTGGTTTACTGGCAAAATGGTACCAGTCGCATTCATGCACCATTCTGCTTTCATCGACCCTTTGTTGCATGTCGATAAGGGATCTGTTCTTAGCTGCTACAAGTACGACCGAACAGGCTACCACGATCGTCAAAAGGAAGTACACTCTTGACTCTTTATCAATGCGAGCACCTGCGCTTTCACGAGAACGACAACCCGCGACTGTTGAACCCTTGGCTACACTCCCATACTTGCCGGCATCCAGGGGCTCTGCGGGGTCGAGGAGATTTGATGCCTCAGGTCTTGTTGTTTCCGAAACATGATTATGCCGTCACGTCGAGGATCTCAATCTAAGCCATCGCAACTTCGAAGGGTCCATCGCCGCCGCGAACGTGGCATCGAACTAGAGGAACGACAATAGGATCATTTGTCCTAGGCTCAGCCACTTGAATGCCAGTCGTCGCGTCCGCCGAGGAGCACAACTTGGCGCAGTCACGCTACGCCTTCGGATGGCCACGATTCCGGCGTTAGGCAAAAGCAAAGAAAGGCACGAAGGACACCAGCACTGGCGTCGCGGCATGTGTCGAGCTTTGGCTTGGTGATTCGAAGCCATGTACGGCTTGCGACGGTGAGAAGCTGATGAAGTTCAGATTTCCTGCCCCCACCAGCACCTGCATGGAGCTGACAGTTGCCGGCGACCAAGCTGCAAGCCTATAATTAGGCTGATCCACAGCGGGCGCCAACCGCCCTACAGGGCCGCAATGATGAAAGCGATCGAAAGCAGACCGCATTGTCAAGCAAACCGCGCTCGCAAGTCATTGATCGCATCAACAGCGGCAGGGTAGCAGAAAAAGAAGATTACTCGTGCATCTTGGGTGTTTCTGACATCACATGCACGTGCATGACGCGTTTCGTCACGGCGATCTTGGGCTGACGACCCGGCCACGGCTCAGCGCCTGCAAACCTACTTACACAAGCAGGGGTACCGTCAGCAACGTCCTTATTACTACCCACCTTTGCCGTCGTGGCGCAGCCTCTTCTCTCAAATCGCATCCTCGAGCAATTGACGCAGAAACCTCACACTCACATCGGCCCTACTCGACACTGATCGCCCGCCATGAATATGATGCGCAAGAAGACGCAGTATGTGCAAATCACACCAATACCGTCGTTCATACCGCGCCAGCTCGCAATCGACTTCCTCCACAGTCACGGCGAGATCATCGAGCTGAACCCCCTCGTCACCGGCCACGAGCCCATCAAAGCACCGCGCGACGCTCCCGCAGACGAATACTACTCAACATGGTACGAAATATCGCAGCGCATACAGTACATACCCGGCATTGGCAAGATGGGGAGCGGCGCAATCAAGTTCCGCGGTGTCTTCCACGACCTGCCGTTCGGGCTTCAGACACACACGTACGCGCCTGCGAATGTCGACCTGCGCCAGAAGTGGCACATTGGCGGCAACCAGATTGGCGAGCCACCTGAGCCGAAAGAGCTGGGCTCTTCTGCGCCACCGGAGGGCCTCTACATCCGTCAGGATGTAGAGATCAAATGCAATGTCGCCATGATGAACTTTGTCAAAAAGGAAATGAAGGCAGCTTGCACGATCATGATCGAGCGGTTGGTCAAGAAGGCGGAGCTGCTCGACTCGGGCGCACTCCAGGCGATGATGGAGAATGGGCGCATGAAGACGGTCAACCCAGCTGATCGCTCTACTTACGGTCACACGCCACCACAACCATCG
Organism: Alternaria viburni; assembly: GCF_023758015.1. NCBI lineage: Eukaryota > Fungi > Ascomycota > Dothideomycetes > Pleosporales > Pleosporaceae > Alternaria > Alternaria viburni. The sequence goes on from NW_026055797.1 coordinate 110,411, forward strand.
CCGACCCAACCCTACCAGATGCCCATGTCACCGCACAGGCAAAGCCAACAATGGGCGCAGCCCGCACAGCAGCCCGGCCCTCCCGTCCCACCGAAGCAGCTTCTGGGCACGAACGACGTTGTAATGGAACTACCAGGCGACTTCTACCACCCTCAGCCGTCCCCATCCCACCTCTCACCTCACGATAACCGCGCGTCCTCTGCCTCCGAGCCATCGCAATACTCGCCAAACCCGCAAGATGCACGCTGGTCGACCGCATCGCATAGCACCGCAAGCTCACGCCCCAGCTCCTATGCGCCGTCAGAGGGCATGAAATCGCCAGGGCTAGAACAAAAGACATTCGCTGCCGAATTGCCGACCATGGAGGAGACAAGGGAAGAGCACAACAGCCATCAAAGGCGGCCAAGTGGCCAGCAGGGCCAACAGGCATATGCATACAACCCACAGGACTATGCGCGGGCGCCCGGGCAACAGCAGTATGCTAACCCGCCCTACCCGGTGTATGGGCCTCGGTAATTGACGAATTCACACTTTGGTGTTTTTTGGACGTACACGCACAGTAATGTTTTTGAGAGTAAGGTGCCAGTAAGGAAGGGCGGCTGTTTGTCTACCTCTTTATCACGATTTACGACTTTCTGCGGAATGCTTTTCAGATATCCCCTTCCGTTAAGTAATGCAATCATATTTTTTTCATGTCCACAGGCTTGTCATCAAGGATTAAGTGCCCAGTGCTATGTAGCGTCTCGGTATCCAGGGTGTCAATTCGCGACCAGACACGAATCGCCAGAACGCCCTAGATATAGATCGGTGCTAAACGCATCCGCCATCTCCTCGCCATTTTTATTACTTTACTATATTTGCGTTGGGGTTGGAATGGTTATTTGACTGAGGTGTACAAACTCTTGATTGAGATGTTGAATGATCTTTCAACACAGTTCATACTCGGCGGACAGTGCGTGGTGTCATGTGGATATTGCCACAATTACATGATCAACTAGATTCCGTATCCATGGCGCTCTCACATCCTCTCCCTGGCGTCCCCACACACTTAGAGATACGCTTAGGATGACCAAGAATCCGAGTTCATCCGTGACACCCGCTGGCTTCCTTATGTTGACTTACCCCCCACACTCCTCGAACTGCAGCTGTTTTGATGTAGATGCCGTTTAATATAAATGACACTAGAATCCGACTTTACGTCAAGTACCTTCCAACGACATCGCTATCTACTCTGCCGACTCCCTCATAACGATTACGAGCTATTATCAAAGGAGTGACAAGTAACCGGGAAGGTGCTGCGACAAGCAACGGTGACTAATATCCAAAGACGGAATACATCGTAGACTCCCGTTCGTCTGTTAAAAAGGCAGAGAACGACTGAGATAGCAGCGTAGATCGCAAGATAGGGTTTAACGTCTCTGTTTCTCTACAGTATGTTTCAATACGTAGCTTGCGTAAAGCTTAGGTCCGATAACACAAGTACCTGCCTTATGCCATAAGGTCGATCGTGTCACCCCCAGCGCTCCGCAGTACATATCCACATCAACTGGCCTCGACAGCAGCAAAGGATAGCTTGTATGTATGTGATACAAAAACCATAATATAATCAGCCTGACGTCACAACATAACAACAGACCCTCGCTACTACGCTGCGTGCCTACGCCCATGGCCCGTGCGTCAATACACGGTCACGTAGACTTGCTACTGCCCACCTGACAGAAGCTCCACTTCATCCACAATAAACCCAGCTTGATACCTCTGCATTGATCTTGGCTAACCTGCAGTAACCATCTACACTGACTCTCGCAGACATGTCACGGCAACCAAACATGCGAGACCGGCCAGCACTGCCAGGTCCGTACGGTCCACACAACCCTCCACCGCCTCCGTCCGAGCCCCCACCGAGGGGACCTAGAGAACACGAAGCCCGGGGTAGAGGTGTTGACGATGTCGATGGCGAGAGGATGCAAGGTCGACGCCGTCCGCAGCTCGCTGTACGGAAACGAGATTACGCACGGGCGGAAGAAGAACTGCGAGTGAGACAGCGAGATCGAGATCGTAGTCGTTCGCCTGCCCGGCGTCAAGATCCGCGAGATGAGCAAGATTGGCGTGGTGAGCGAGCCCGGTATCGAGAGCGGTCGCCGCTGCGTCGTGACGTCGTGGACATGGAGCCGCAGCGAGAGGACCGGAAGCCAGAGAAGGCGGAGTATCAGCGGTGCTTTGCTTGTAACAAGAAAGGTTGGTTGTATACCTGCAGATTCCCAACTCTTCTTTGCTAAGACTATTAAGGGCATAGGGTTGCAGATTGCCCAGCCGCCTTCACTGATAAGAAGGGTTGTTTTCGGTGTGGAGAGCAGGGACATATTGCTCGGGCTTGCAAGGTTCGAGTTGGCCAGATCAAGACTGATGCTAAGGTGGCTGCGGATGAGGCGAAGGCTATGGCTGGCCGATACGGTGACCGCAATGACGATAGGCATCGGTCGCCCAGGCAGGATGCTGCCTTCCGAATAAGTCGCGCGAGAGATACCAGCCGACTGGAAGCTCACATCCAGCAAGCGTACGGCCAAGATCAAGATGCGCAGCAACATCATCAGGAGCACTTCCGTGAGGCGCCTTCGCGTTCAGAGTACTTTGTCGAGGACGAAGTGGACTGGGACGACGACGCTTTAGAGACGGCCCACGTTGCTCCTGCGGTGAGGATGAGTACCGGTCGGAAGATGCCACAGCCTGAGTATCCGAGGTATGAGGAGCCGTACCGCCATCAGCAAGTCCCGGAATCCACTTCTACAACCTCTCAACATGCGCCAGTTCAGTCCACGCACCGCAGACCCAGCCAAACGCCGAGCACAGCAAAGTCGGCCAAAGAGCCCAAGTTGGGCCTACCGCACCTCCAGAACGCAGAGACAGATGAGTTCCCGCTGACAGTGCACGACCTTCGCGGCTACGACTATCGCATCTTCGCCACGTATGCCGCCAAACCCAAGGCCCAGCGCTTCATCAACGGCGCCAACGGCAAGATCGCACCGGGAATGTACGGTTCCGAGCAGCGCCACGACCTGGGGCTTTGCTTCACCACGTACCTTACGAAGAAACGCTGTGAGATGGGTGTCAAGTGTCCCTGGCGCCATCATCCGCTTTCGAATACTGAGAAGGCTTGGATCATCAAGTATGGCAAACAGAAGGGAGAGGAGTTCATCGAAAACGTGGATCGGTGGTGGAATTTCCCCGAGGCAAGTCGTATCATGCCGTGCTGCTTTTGGGCTTCGCTGACTGTGATAAGACACCGGTGCCGGGTACTTCCATGGAGGGCCTAGGTGACGATAAGAACTAGGTAGCTTTCCTGATTTGAAGTTGTTGGACACCGGGAGCTTGGAATGGATAGGCCCTTGCGCAACGATTGGACGACTGTGAGATGAGTCAGTCCAGGCGCGCTGACCCTGGTTGGAGTAGGCTATGTGAGAGCCCCGCCTCGTGTATGATACCAGCCCCGTATGTCATCGATGCCTTGAAGACCAATGAGCATCATGTTAGCGAACGTATCAAGGTCATCCGGCTGCGCACCCCTCAAGACATCCGTGAAGTCCAGCTCCTTGATAACAAAGTGACTCTTGCTATTCCATGCCATGGCAAAGTCAAAAGCGCTCGTTGCTTTCCACAAATGCGCAGAAAGCGTGACGCGGTTCTTCAAAGAAAGCTCTTTCGCGCAAGACCTCATCTGCCCGCTCAGCAGAGTGTATATGACGGTTATGTGGAAAGCTACCAAGGCCGTGCGTCTGGCTGACTCACGGAGGATGTACGACTGCCAGGCTGAGCGAGCGGCTGTACTGGGATATAGTGGAAGGGTGGCGGGAAGCTCGGGATCCTCTGCTGCGATGGGTAGGAGGACAACACCCACATCTTCCAGATGCGGTATCAGGGCGTCGGATCGGGCGTAGAGTCGTATGTCACCGCCAAAGATGAGCATGATCTCATACAACATCAGAGCCTGTGTACGAGCTAGAACCTCGATGGGCGTAGTCGGTATAGAAGTGGCTATGAGCTCTTCTGCGCGACTTGTGATGAATCGTGCCACGTGCTCGGCATTGTTGTCGTTCATGGTAACGTAAAGGGCACATGCCGCGTGTGCGTCTTGTAATGATCGTGGCATATGGTCTTCGTAAAGCAAAAGGTGAGCCCATGGTGTGCAACATTGCTCTACCATCATCTTTGGCGCTAGTTTGACGAGCTCGATTGAGTACTCCACTCTGGACTTTGCGAAAGGCGATAGGTGTCTTGCTGAGAAGGGCTGGTTCACTGGGGGATAAGACTTTTGTAAAGTCATCTGATCTTCTTGATGAGCTGGCGTGTTGAGCATGTCCGTAAGTGCGTCGAGAGACTCTGTTGCGGTGCAGAAGTCGAAGTCTAAGATATCTGCGGTGGGGTTGGCTGGCATGCCAGGTAGATCGAAGTCGAAAGCAACACAGCCATCGTCAATCTCTGGCATCTCTGTTGGCGCATTGGATGAGCTCAAGTCAATAGGTGTTGCAGATGAGTCGTTTTGCGGAATCGCGGCCTGCGACCGAGGCTGTGGAGGGTAGATGCATGGCAAGTGCTGTCTAGCGCATCGTGCGCAATGAGGCTGCTCGAGACCGCACTTCCGCTTTGCCTTTGCGCACTCTGAGCATGACTTCTGCCTACCTTGTGAGTTGGTGGTGCGTGAACGATCTGGTGGCATTTCGAATGTGTCTGTTGCTGGCGAGGAAGGAGGTGAGGCTTGCCGCGCGGCCGCCGATCTTGGCCTGCATCATCGTTAGTCAGCGCTAGTGGGTCGCTCCATCCCAGCTCGGACGACTCCTTAATTACTCACGACTGCACTCTGTTCCGATCAACGAAGGCATGAGCTAATCTACATCTTCAAAGTTAATACACAGCGCTTCACTGGGATCAATCGACTGTCATCTTCTACTTTTCAACATGCCAACTGACGTTCGCTCTCGCACCCCGCCGTGCCCGCTGCCATGGCCATGTACTCTTCGCACAACTACTCTTTGCTAACGAGATCATGGTTACTTCAATTCTTCACGGAGCTGATGCGATAGTGTGCTGCACCGGGAGGCTTGTTCAAGCCGTATAATCGTTCTGCATGGGGACCCCCAAAGCCGCACGATCTTTTTAACGGCGACCCCTCCCTACAAGTGACAATTGGACCTGCTGAAACAGCTCTGCACAACGACATCCAATTACCGGCGCCCATAGAAGCGAAACCCTTCCACCTGGTTCGGTTTGCCTTTGCAGGCTAGTCTTTCTTCAGCGTCTCGGTCCCGCGTCCCCGCTGCCAACTTTTGAAACGGTATACCACGTATGCCGCCGCGCACATCGAATAGAAGACCGCAGCATACGCGGCTTGCTTTCCGATCTTAATGGCGCTCGTCGGTACGGTGATGTACAGAGGTACCAGAGCTTGCTGTGACCGGCCCATCCAGCGCTTCCAAACTCGCTCGACTACGATCACCAACGCTGCTGTTATGCCCCAAAGACCCCCGAAGATGACCGGCGCACCGTACCCGCCCATCATAGCGCTTGTAAAAGTGGCGAAGACAGAACCTGCAACCACATTGCCGATACCCGCTTGCATGGCGGCTGCTGCACTACCTATGACAAAGTCAGTACTCTCATTCCACGGCGAACCAGTGGATCTGACCTACCAGCGACTATGCCACCCGCTCCAAAGCCTATGCCCGATAATATCATGGCTGCGAGCGCAAGCAGTACGAGCGGAACGACGACTAGGGCGAAGTCCCAAGGATGCTGCCTGATCCACTCGCGAGCTGCTTCCGCCACACCCTTGACTCCGAGTTGCTTGACCCTTTCGATTGCACTGGCTACAGCATCTCTTGCTTGCATGGCGCATAGGGCGACCTTGTCCATGACGTGTTTGTACATGGCCTTGATGAACGTGTTCGCGCGTCCGAGTGTAGCGCTGCCATTGCCAGAAGTATTCGCGTTGCTGTCTGGCGTAGCATTTGCAGAAGTCTTGTCTTGTTCACCCTCGTTGGCCTTGTCCTCCGGGCTATCGTCTGCATCGCTGCCGACGTCCTGTTCTCGCTCGTGGGTTGTATCCGATGTCTCAGGCTCCTGGTCTGAAGTAGTATTTTCAGCGGGGAGAGGGAAGCGGTCGCGCAACCATCTGGGTATCCAAGAACGATCTGCCATGTTGTATGAGTGGGCTGTGGTGTTGGTGTTGAGGGGGCGTGCGGCGTCAGGTCTTCGAAATTTCCCTTTGCACCCGGGGGAACTTGGCGGTGAACGCGCGAGACATCTCACCGCGATACCAGACGGGGAAATAGCCAGAACGTTCACGCATCACTTTGCATGCCGTAAGGAGAAACAAGTCCTTTTATGCCAATTATCATGCAGGCACGTTGATGACATAACTCATAGGTACTTCGCGGATGCTAACCACAATACACCAACTTCGAGCACAATCACCATCCCCTTACTGATCCATAGGTAGACGGCCTGTCTCTTCGGCGATGAGCTTGTCGACCTCATCCTGGATGAAAGCACGATGTATCGCTCTGGCCTTCTCCAACTCGCGCATCAACCTATCTCGCTCCCACAAAGTCCAAGCCGCCAGATCGGAGCATGTCTTTTCCGCCTTCGCGCGAGCCTTATTTGCCGTTTCCAGCTCCTGCCTCAATCTCGTATTCTGCTCCAAGATAAGCTCAAACGCCTCCTTGGTGATGCGTTCGCAACCGGGTGCGGGAGTTGAAGAATCTGGTTGGAACATAGAGGATGTAGCGGGACATTGTGGGACAGGGAAAGTCTCGGCGGTTAAGTATGGATCGTTGCTGGCGCTGCTGATCGAATTCAACCAGTCGTTCACTTGATTCACACCATCCGCGTGATGTGCGGGACGGAATGCGAGACTGATGGTGCGTTCGTGACCCTGGAGGCTCGCATGATCCGAGAAGATGGCTTGGATGTGGTGCTGCTATATTTTGGTCAGTGTTGTTGTGGTACGACGAGGTATCAGTGAAAGACTTACATGGACAGCAGCCTCCTCCCCCTCGTCCTCCATTCTATCGGTATCAACACGATTTGGCTCCATGCCTACGCATTGGCGTGCTCCAAGATGGTTGCGGTGTCTTTAGGGGCTCGGATAACGCGACTACGTCAGAAAAGGCGCAGTGAAGACGGAGACGCGTCGGTGACTGCGGACTACACTCACGTGCTTGCTGAGTGAGCGCCTGCGCTAGTGTCTACTAGCGCAACTCTCAGTATATTCCAGCCCCGCCTCCCTCTCCCACCTTTCCTCTCGCTACCTGTGTTGACTTGATCCGACTCCACGCGTAAAGCATCAGCTTACCGCACGAGCTGACGAGGACTCCACGGCCGACTGGGAGAGGGCAGATTCGAAACTAAGCTCTTCACGATCGGGAATCTAGACGTCGCAAGCCTCCATCCGGTGAGCTGTGGCTATAGGTGTCTCAATCTAGAAGTGCGAGGGGATCCCGCCGCGAACCAAACAAACAAGCCTTTGCGTGAACGACTTCGCGTCCTGTGTTGTAACTCAAGGCATCCACGGCCCACTAACATCCTCCCATCAGTACGTTATATCTCCCCACCTTATCCATGTCGTGAATTGCATGTGTTGATATTACCTTGTAGCTCTTCTCGTTGTCATGTCGCTCAGCAGTCTTAGAGGCCGCCCGCCCACGCAGTTCCTACCCCCGGCTGGTGCCTACTACGACCAATTCGACATCATCGCGATATTTGGCCCGGACGTACCGAGAGAGGGTCTTTGTAGTCACTGTCTACAGCCTGAGTGCGGGTCTTCTGAAGATCCTACCGGATGCGCGAACGCGTGTGGCATGTGCGGATGTAAGGACCAGCACGCGAAGGGGGTAAGTCGTCCTTACTGCCATAGAGATCTCATCACTAACTCGTTCCAGCTTTGCGCTATGGCCTACTGCTCGTACAGGTGGCGCAAAGATCACGGATGTACTCCAGACCTAGGTGGTGGCGCCTAGTTAAGGGGAACCCTAAGAGACAAATCAACACTTATTTAATAGTTTTAATTAACTAATAATACTATTACTAACATTCTTTTACTTATTTCTAATATAATATATACTATTTACTCTTTCTTGCGCCTATACTTATAACCTAGGTTATACTATAAACTTAATATAGTACTAGCGCTAACTAAGCTCTATTTTTATCTTTAAACATTTTCTTTATAAAGTTTATATTTTTTTTATTTATAATTATCTTTATACTATATTTCTTAAAGAATATAGTAAGAGCTTATACCTACTATTTAATAACCTCTTTTAATACTTTATAGTTACTATTATTAAAGTAGATAGCTTATTTAAGAATATACTAGCTAAATTATAAGATAAAGTAAGCTTTCTTAATATTAACTTAAGCTATAGTTCTATTATTAGTAACTTATACTTTAACTTTATAGTTAAAAAAATTTTCTAAACTACTTTAGATAAGATTATAGCTATAAAGCTTTTTTACTTTTTTTTAAAGCTATATAAATAGTTATATATTACTAAGAAGAAGAGCTAAAGTAGAAGTTATAAGTAATTAGTTAGAGTTACTAAGAAATTACTTTAAAATAAAAATTTACTAGTAGCTATTAAAGTATATTAATATAATAATTTATTTAGTTAGTAATATATATTAAGAAAAGAAAAGTACTTACTATTAAAATAAAAGAAGTAAGTAATAGAGAATAAAAGAATACTTTAATAGTAGTTTTATTACGCCTAGTATATATAGTACTAAAGTATCTTAGTACTAACTCTTTATATATAGAAGTCTTAATAGATACTTATAAATAAGTATTATATTAATAGTATATAGTACTAAAGTGTTTCTTTAGTAAAAAATTAAAAATATTAAAATATTAGCTAAAGGCTTAGCGCGCTAAGCTCTATAAAATTTACTATTTAATTATAAGTAGGCTATAAGAGCTCTACATCTTATACTTATTCTTATATATCTATATACTATTGCTTACAACACTAGATTAATAAATTTAAAATATATACTCTAGACCTAAATAATATAATTACGCTATAGTCTAGAATAAACTAGGTTATAGATCTTTATAGACTTAGAATTATAGAGACTATATCTTATATCTCTATTAATGTCTTACCTAATATAAAGAATACTAATATTAAGAAATACTACGCTAGTTATACTATATAATATAGTTATTATATTTGTACCTATACGCTTATTATATAGGTTAACAAGAATAGAAAGAAAAGCGCTACTATTTAAGTTAAGATAACCTCTAATAAGATAGTAGTAGCTTCTACTAACAGCGCTAAAAGTTATCTTCTAGACTTTTAAGTACATAATTTACTCTTTATTAGTTTACCTCTTACTAGAGCTATCTACTAAGTTACTAAGAAGCCTTCTTTCTATCTACTAATAGCAATTCTAGGTCTTTTACTTTAGCTACAAGCTCTACTAGATAATAATATATAGCTCTAGATTACTTCTTCTACTAACGCTATTACTATACCCTCTTTATTATTATTAGAGAACCTCTACTATTCTACTCTATTTCTTTCTTATATCTTACCTATAGCTATTATTATCTATATAATTATATACTTTATAATATATTTTATTTACTTTAGCTAGCTATTCTATAACTCTTTAATTTTTCTTAAAGTTAGTAAGCTTTATATAGTAGCCTACTAGTATAGCGTTAAATTATTTCTATTATAGCTTATTTATAAAGTTAGTATTTACTTTAAAAAATATCTATTCTACTAGTAATAGTGTATAGCTAAGTATTTAAAGTTATTAAAGAAGGCTATTTATAGTAGCTTTCTTAGTAGCTAAGAAAGTCTTTTTAGTAATTATTAATTCTAAAATAAATATTAGCTATATCTTTAATACTAATACTATAACATACTATAAAGTTAGCTAAGAATAAAAAGATACTTTTTTATATTTTATATTTATATATTAAGAAGAGAGGTAATAATAAGAAAGAAAAAACCTTTTACTAGTAAAGTAAACTTACTTATAGTAGTTTCTATAAGGTAGAGGCTCTTATAAAAGATACTTTTAGGTACTATAAAGCTATAGTAGCTAATTTAAATACTTAAGTTTAGAAAAGTAGTAGTAATAATAAAGTCTACTATAGTATGTGCGTTATATAAGTAATAAAGACGTAGTAGTAGTAACTATCTTATATTACTTTTTTCTAACTTAGAGTATAATATATACTCTAGTTCTTCTATCTTATTTTATAGTACTATAGTAGTAACGTAAATAAGTAACTTACAACTTCTAAATTTTATATGCACCTATCTAATTAGGTTCTCTCGCGAAAAGAGAAGTATTGTCAACACAAGAGCCTGCTCTATCCCCTACAGCTAGCCTACAACTTCACTACGAGAAGCTGTTGCATGAGCGCGACCAGCGAGAGCTTCAATACATTGCTGAGAGCAAGGACAAGGACAGGATGATCAGGACGCTCAAGGCCAAGCTTGGATGGTCTTTGGATTAGATGCTGGTGATTGGGTCGTGCATTGGGCGACACGACACTTGATGATGTACCAGGTGATATATGGTCGCGCAATGAGAGAGAGCTGATGGCTTGGTATTTTTGGGATCAAGGACTCTCGAAAAGAGAAGTATCGTCAACACAAGAGCTTGGGATCAAAGACAACAGGTCTGGAGCCTACATCGACGCCAGGTCGCCTATTTTGTATGCTTTCATGCTGATGTAGGCTGCAGGTCTGTTCAGCTATTTCTTAGTTAACGCGGGGCAAAGCACTTCTTCGATACTAGATAATCCTGCATACGGTTCAGTACTGTACATCTTCTGCTTTCAGTGATTCTGTTTTCTAGTTTCATACGTGCTGGACACATACCTAGGTCAGAAGTCGTGGTAACTAGAGGAGCGCGTCAGGTGATGTCACAGCCACGTGCTGCTAGGTCACAGATGTGCCTACCTATCTGGGTACGTAGGTGAGAGCAACACGCCAAGCCGAGACGCGTCGTTGTCAACAAACAGCCAAACACTCGACTTACCCATGCCCACAGATATCACCCACCCCGACACATCGCGATGGCCAATCTATATCTGATGCAAGCCTTGTACGCCCCGAAGCCGCCGCAGTCTACCCCTAGTCCTGGTGTTTCTGCGCTCGACGACAGCGCGCAGCCACGACAGAGTCAGTCTGCAACGCCCGAGCAGGCAATACATGGTGAGCGCCTCAGGATGATGAAACGTGAAGGTGAGAACCCCAAGGACCCGTTTACAGCCTTACTAACCAGAGCAGAACCGCCCGAGCCCGACTCGCAAGTCACTGAGCGCTGGAAACCGACCGGCGCCAACGTCCAGCCAGTCCGTATCAAAAGCGAACCCTCGCACTCCGACGCTGCGGACAGGTTTCTACAATCGCTTCCGTCCTTTCCCAGCAGCATCGCTGTCACGCCTTCTTCGCCCTCATCGATGTCATTGCCTGATGGCCTCACGTACCCAGTTGAGCGATACCTACCCCCAGCGGGATCATACTACGACCAGAACGCTCTCCTCCACGTCTTTGGCCCGATCTTCTTCAAATACAAACCCTGCATGATCTGTTGGACCTGTCACCCCGCCGCAGGCTATTCAACCACGTCTTGCGGGAAGGTATGCAAGGTCTGCGGAACCCGCCGCCACCCCGACGAGGTAAGAAATGTCCCTGATATTCGGTAGCAATGCTAACATCGGTGGTAGAGCTGTTCCCTGCTCTACTGTAATAGAGACTGGTATCGTCAGCAGGAGATTCCATGCGGTCCAGAAACCGTTCGAGATCGACAAATTCGTCCCGACAAACAAGAGCTCGCTGTCCTCTCTTATATCGGTGTCATGTATCTTGCACGCGGTCCAAACAACACTGTTCTTGTAAACCCAATGCATCCGATCGTCCAGGACTTCTACAAAGATAAGCCAAGGTCGAAGGCAATGATGCGGAAGATATATGAGGCGGACCCGAGGCATCGCTCGACGTCCATTCCATCGCGCAGTGGACCAAAGCTCGTGGCGAACGCCCCTCAGCAGCAACCGCTTCCGCCGCCGATGGGCCCATACACCATGCCGATAAGATCCGTGGACAACAGCCTCGACCCGCGTCTCCAGGGTCGCTCCTCCCATGGCGCGCCTGTCGGATTGACACTTTCGCAGCCTGAAACCGCCAGCAGCAACAGCGAGACCCCGACTGACCCAGAAGACATCGAAAAGAAGCTTCAGGACCAGGAGGTCGAGAATCTGAACTTGAGAATGCAGGCAGTTGTGAAGGATCGTGAGATTCGGAAGCTGAGGGCGGAGCTTGAGCAACTGCGCGCTCAATCTGCTAACACTGGTGGCGCATACTAGACCATTAGCGTGTAGCCTTGTTCGCAGGCTACTGTGTGCGGCTGGGTCGGCGATGATCGTAGAAGGATGTATATGTAAATGTTCAGAGATAAATGCAGCCAGGTCAGACCAGGCGAATGATGAAGTCCATGACGGTGATAAAACACCCTATATAAAAAAGCACTCTGGCGGCTATATTAGTGCATAGATGAGAGTTCCATGGTTTCCCGAGGCGATGTAGGCTCCTAGGTGATATACGTTGACATGGAAAATGATGTCGTGAGGCGCGCCGGTGCGGCGGACAGCGAACGTGGAGATGGGATGACTAATCTAGCGGCAAACCTCCATCCCTGATCTTCCGACGACGCGTCTCCATCACTCTTTCCACACGCTCGTCCAACCATGTATCGCAACGCATCGCAGCAGCCACGCACCATCACAACCACGCACGTCAATGACATTTTCCTATATCGTCGCAGTAATAGGCTTTACATCGACAAGAATGATTACATGACCTTCGAAAGAGCTAGTGGCAGGTGGCCATTCACAACTATCGCCATCACGGGTTGGTTTGCGCATCAAGCCTGCGTAGGCGGCGCAGGTTCGCGTGAATGTCTCGGTCGTTGCTTAAACTGCCAAAGGCCCACACTTCCCGCAAATTTCGACACACTCACGTTAGATTGCTTACATTTTTAGAGTTTCCCATCGTGTGACAACGGACATGTAACACCTTCTGGGACTGGCCCATCTGGGCTTTACCAGCTTGCTCCAACGGATCCGTAGCTGGGTGGGTGACCGCAACCGACGGTCGCTCATTGGGCGAGCATCTATCAGCGCACGATTTCTTCTTTTTGCCCTTTTCTTTTTTTCTTTTTTTGTGCGGCCGCCTTTACTGCTGACTTGCGCGTCTCTCTTCGCTGTCAAGTAGTCTCGCAACTTCATCGCGCTATACGCGTCAATTCCTTTTGTACTGTATCAATTGCTACGACACGCAGAATACTTGTTTCGGAGTAGAAGAGTTCTGGCAGAGGTATCCTGCTCGTATACCTTGATTAGTGTGCATGTGACGTGTATGTCTGGTAGAGCTACAGTAGATGTTTGATTCTGCTCTGAAGGTATCGTAGCGAGAATCAACGCTACAGGTATCTAACTCACGATAGCGACGGCACATCGCCTCAGATACCACCCATCCCTCCGATCCATCGCCGCAATCGACCACTCCTCAGGTCCTGGGCCGCTTCGCGCCCGTGGAACCGCCGCCACCAATCAACTCCGCAATCCGAGCATCTTTCGCAATCAGCTCAATGCGAGCTTGCTCGAGAGCTTCAGCTAAGCGCCTATTCTCGGCTTGTAAGAAGCGGATCTGCTCAGATTCATGCGCGAACTCCTGGACAGAGGTGCTCGCTTCTGCAGTGCCATCGACAAACTCATGTGTGACTGGTTGGTCGGCGATGGAAGCGATTTCACCACCGAATACCTCCTCCTCTTCCACCGCCACGCGTCGAGCCAAAAGGCGGGGATCGCGAGTGGGGTCTACGCTGTGGGTGGACTCCAACTTCGAACGCCCAGCACCTTCTGCGGCTTGACTGACATGCTGCTTGGCAACGCTTGACTTTGACCGCTTCTGAAGCGCTTTCGGCTTGGGCCAAACAATTCTCGCCGGCGAATGTTGGGGCATCGAGGTCGTTCGGTAAAGCTCTCGCACGAGCGGATGATTGTCCTTCAGGACAACAGGGTCTGTGAGCTTTTTGAAGCTGTGCACGACGCCGGCGGCGACAAGGTATACCAGCTCCCTGACGCTGGGACGCACGCGCATTGTCTTGACCACATTATAGCCCCGAGCCCTCCACCACGCCAGCGTCGCGTATATTTGACCACAAGTCTGCCCGGGATGGTCATTCTTCTTGCAAACCCGACACTTCTTCCTACACTTCTTGTGGGTATCTTCATGTTTGGCCTCCCAACAAACAATGCACACGCGTATCTCGCCGTTGGCGTGCACGTCGAACACGGCTTCGCCGAAATGGCTTCCGAGGGTATACTCGTCGTAGTACGGTCCAGATGGCGGCAGGCAGTTGGCTATTGGTACCTTCAGACCCTTCACCGGACCAATGGGCTTGAAGACATTGGGCTCCGTCTCTACTCGCACGCTGAACAGCTGTAGTTCGCGTTCGGTTGGAAGGTCGTCTGCGAATACAATGTCAGCTAACCTGATCAAGAGAGGGAAGGCGTGTGACCCTGGCGCATACGAGGTCGTCGCGCCCCGTCATGCAGCCACCGCAGGATGCTTGAAGGGTATCGCGCTTGCTCATTACGTCGAGGTCGGTCACACGAAAGTACGATGTACACTTATACTCACACTCAACTCCACCATCTGTCCGCCTTGCTGTCTCCGAGGGCGCGTTCCGTTGTGGGTCAGGATCACTATCGCGGCGGCCATACACGGAAGTGATGTCGCGTTGTTCCGACATCGCGTCGATACTGGACGAAAGAGGTCGCGGCTTGATCGTGGAAAGATGGAGTGTGGGCGGTGTTCGACGCGAAAGGTGCGGTAGAAGATGGGTGGGAGGTGTTGGGCAATGTGCGACTATGGCGCGATATTTTCATATCATGACTTAGCGTCACGCGCAGAAACTTTCGACTTGTCTCTTTCACTATCTGATCAAATTTGAGACGATGTAGGTCAGGATACAGGTCAAGCGCTCGAACGAAGCCGCCGCACTTCCGTCACCAGGATTGGGTCGCAACGAGAGCCTGACAATAAAGGTCATATCAACGAGATCACATTGCGACGGGTGGACCGACAGCCACATCAAAACGAGGTTGTGTTGAACGTGTATCGAACAGCTTCATGATCACTGCCAGTGGATACAACAATACCGACATGTAATCTTTCGAAAGGGTCTCGGTGTTGCGACTACGAGAACGCGCACAATGACGGCCCGCCTGTCACCATCATACAGACTTCCAATCATAGCCCCGACATCTTGTGGACACAAACGCTTTTCTCGAGACATAGCCCATGTGCTACGCTCATCAGGAGTCTGGACCACACGATATTTCTCTCAGCATTGTTGTAGCCAATTTCCGCATCCTCACTGCGTATTGGCTCCGTCCCCGCTCTGAGTAAATAGCATAAGTCACTGGCAAATGACGCGCTAACGCTACTGAGATCGGACTAGGCCGACTGCGCGGTTTCTGCCTGGACCCTCCAACCGCTGCCTTCACTTTCTGTCTCGTCGCCTAAGCCATCCTCATCAACACGTCAAGTCGACTTTTGGACGTTGGATATGGCGCCGCGCGACCAGCCAGACGGACCTCACGGGCCAGCGGCGGCCCTCAAACCGGAGCGATCGAATGACGAGGTCTTTCTCGACCAGTTTGCGGACAGTCCTGACGGAGGCACGAAGCTGTACAAATTCTTCCAATCCTATCCCGCGATTGACTACTTTCCTTCGTTTCGCGAAGTAGAGCGTCTCGCTCAACACAAGGTCAACGAGATATTTGGGGCTTTTGAGGATGTGCGTTACATTCTTGAGCGACACGAAGATACTATTCGCAAGAGGTGGTGCAAGAAGAGCACCACGAAGAAGAAGAAACTTCTCCTCACGGCAAAGCCGGGCATGGCAAGCGAGCATCGACCTGATATTGCGGCAGAGCTTGCAGCGACCACAATGACCACAATCTCTGACCTTGAAGATGAGCTTTTTTTCGTTTCTGTCTGTACAGCAAGAAACAGCGAAGCCTGCCTGGTGCCGTTCCTGAATCTAGAAGACCTTCTCCATCCAGGGAGCTTTCTTACATTGCTCAACTCTCGCGGTCGCAACCCAATCGAGACCTTCAGTCACACGGAACTGCACCACTGTCCAAGCGCGTGGTGGCCAGATTCGGCCCTCCTCCCATATTTACAAAGATTCACGATGGTCTTCGCTGGACGTAACACACGAAACACCTACGGTCGTATTCAGCGCTGGAGAGACTCCAATGACGCTTGGAGGTCTATCTACAAAGGCCAAGCAGTTCATCCAGGCAATGGGCTTCAGATCCTTTGTATACAGGAGATCATCTACACATTCTTGCAGCGATGCTGTCATCTCTTAGTCGGTGATCTCTTAGCTGATGGGAAAGGACAACAGGCACAGCATCCCAACATACCGCCGACAGTCCCCGTAGTAGATGACACACTCAACTACACTAATCGGGCAGAGGTTTCACTGATGACTCCATATGGTATTCCGGGGCAATTGGACTTCGGCCGCTTACGCAGCTTGATCAGCTCCAAGGTTGGCGAGCTTGAGGACCATATCTGGGCTTTGCGAGAAGACCCTGGCTATTTCAGTGAAGTCTTTCACGACTACGAGAGGCACATTGTTGAGTACAGTGTCTTCATCGATGGTAATGGAAACGCTGCACTGAAGGAGCAGCCTGATGCCGTCCCCGGTCTTATCCTTCGCAATCTCATAACTGATCCCTATTGTGCCTTGTTCTACTGGCATAGATGTTTACACCTTCTGGATCGCCTGGAGTCTACTGCACTACGACACAGCTTCAAGTTCGACTCGCACGAAGAACTGCCAGAAGACTATCGCGAAGACCTTTTGAGACTTTGGACGGTTCTCAATGCAATCCAAACCGATCTTCACGAGTGTTTCAGACAACACGTTCTAGCCACACCAACAATGAGAACCTACATTTCCAAGACAGCAGAAGACCCGGATAGTCGGAACTATGCATTCGAGTTTGAGATGTCGCAAGCAAAGGGGGATCCAGTCACCATCCGTTTCCTCGAAGTACTATCTCGAATCATCGTCCCACCCGACCCACCCAGGCATGGGTTCGTAGCAGAGTTGGACGACATTGAGAGACTTATCATCAAGGATCCTGCCGCGAAAGGTCTTCTGTCACCGTTTGTGTGGGCTGACTTCTCCCAAATGTCTGTCTCATCCGAATGCATTCAGCGGATCCGGTTCTACCAGCCATGGTCAATGCAGCTCGAGTATGAGATGATATATCGTAAGCTAGAATTGGGGTTGGAATTTGCCATTTTCACAGGAAGATGGAGACCTGTATGCACCATGCGAAGTTTTGAGGATGTTGCTTTGAAGCGTATGGCAGATCCTTCAAACGGGAAATTTCACTATCCGATCACTGAGAGACGTAGCTGCGCCACGACATATGCTCTACGCCTAGCGGAAGAGAATCTTGATGACTTCTGGAAGGCTGCCGACTCGTTCTGCAGGAAGTTGACGGGATCAAGCTTCCCGGATTTACTAGAGCGGGATATCAGCCACGGTCGGTCTCTACGCCGCACTGCACCGTGGACTGAGCCGTCCGCCCGAAAGGAAGTCACGAGATTCCACGAAAGTCACAGCGAGTCTTTCCACCAGTACACTTACAAACCGCTTCTCTCGGAGTCCTACCGGGGGGCGGAGGCGCTGACGTCGGTCAAAAGAAAGGTCAAGACTCGCGGCACCGTCGACTTGGCGAGAGCTGAAGGCAACGATGCTCCGGATTCTACAGACCAAACAACTGTTCCAATAGGCGTGACTGTCGACAAGCGCTCTCATCTGGTCTTCAAGACCCTGTTCTTCTCTCCTTCCGCAAGAGACGTACCAGGCGAAGTCTCATGGAAGGACTTCGTTCACGCTATGGTCCAGCGTGGCTTTGAAGCTGAGAAGCTCCACGGTTCGTCATGGCGCTTCACACCAACGACTTTGAGTACAGAGCGTGCGATCCAGTTCCATGCTCCACACGGCGCGCTCAACAAACTACCTTTGACATGGGCGAGGCGGTACGGCAGGAGACTCGAGAGGGAGTATGGGTGGACAGGTGAGATGTTTACTCTTGCCTAGGCTTGAGAGCGCGCATTGGATCGACGTCTGGCTATCTGAACGACACGCATAACTAAGCGCTGGAGCTGCCTCGGGGTTTGGATTGACTGATGGCTCAGTGAAAGGTACGCGTTGGAGGATATGAGATACGAGATCACGATTCAAGACAGATGCGCGGCCGTAGCGACTCCATATGCAGGAACAGCCAGAAAGGCACTAGCATACATGCTCCACACCAAGTAGTCAAACTCGATGGCCATCAATACCACATGCCAAATACGTTCTGTTCCTCCCAATTCCTGTCAACCCGGAAGCTACATGTTTGCTTCAGCTTGACGCCATGTCTCTACAGTCCCATAACAACCTTTCTTCAAGCCCCACTCAGCAGGCAAAGAGCATGTCTCGTTTCAAACCAACGCTTTGGCAAAGATCTTGCTCTCTCGTCTTCCCCTTCACATGCCCGGCTCATAATGATCACCACCAGTCGACATCTTCCCACGGCGCTCCCCTTGGCGAATCCTGGTAAGTACACGTCTTCTGTACCGCGGTTTCATCCGATTGTAGATAGCCAAAGCCGCGATGTCATCGTCTTCATACGCCGCCAGGACCCTCCTATCGTACTTCTTGAGAGTCCCGTTTTTCCAATTGCGCTTGGCGCGCGGGTAGTCAATCTCGATGAAGCTTAAGTCATGGCGTGGCCAGACCGCAACGGCTTTGGCAATCGCCGCAAGGGCCTTGGGCTCGTCCCATCCGGTGTAGTCGATGCCTGTAGCTTCTGCGGCTTTGGACATAGCTATTGGGACGAAATGTTCGAAGCGCGCAAGGAGTGCTTTGTCTCGAGTATGATGCGTTGGAGGGCTTCGTTCGCGTGAATCGGGGTAGTCGTTACTGTACTCGTATTAGTGAGCCTGGTCGGCTTGGGAAGCGATGGTCGCTTTCATGTCAGTGTCCGCGGTCTCCGTCTTGATGAAGGGCATAAGCTCGGCATTTGAAACATCAAGTGCGGCTTCGATGTCAGTATCTTCGGTCTCCGCCTTGATGAAAGGCAAAAGCTCGGCATCCGACGCATCAAGTGCAGCTTCGAGAGGACCGTATAGCGCATCCAACCCGGACACGAAGTCATTGAATGCCAAGCTTTGCTCCTTGAGAGGAGATCGCGCGAAAGCCATCATGTCTGACGCAGAGCGAGAGCTTGATGGTGGCGTTGAGCAAGATTTCATTATTCTCATCCAAAAAGGTAACATTGACTAGCGCTCTTGGCGCGCAAACAAAGCTGTTCAAGTTTTCCCATCCGTTGCCATGAACACAATGATCACGTGATTACGCGGGACGCTAAGCGCACAGTCCGCGCCTTCCTACTTTGCTACCCCGCGATGTCAGCTCTACTCGTCGTCTTCTCCAGTAATCAAAAAGTGAGTGAAAGATTGGAGTTCATGGGAGTCTCTACTGATATATAGCAGATGTATCCGTACATGAATCCCAATCCTCAGCATTGGTATCCGTATCCCAATGGGCCACCACCTCAACATCCACCTGTAAACTACACAGTTGTACCGAGTCAACAGCCACCGCCGCCTCCACCGCAGTACCCGTATCTGCAGCCCCAATACTTTCCACCACAACAACCTTTTGCTCCGCCTCCACAGTATACCCCTCAAGTACAACAATATCCGGTACAACCAGTGCACTACGCTGCGCATCCGCCTCAATGGCATGCGCCCCAATGGTATCCACCTCAGTGGCATCACCCACACCCGCAAACCGTTGCACCGCCCCAACAGTACTATCAACCGCAGCAAACATGCTATCCATCGCAACATCAATACGGCCCACTGCCTCAGCCGACGAATCTTCCGCAGCCGCAAATCCATCCTCTCCCTTCGCATAGCGGGCCAGACTACGTACCTTCTCAGCCTATACCACAGTACGACGCCGCAACAGTAGCGCCTGCACAGTGCGCACCTGTATCTCCTCAAAGACAGATGACTCAGAGTCCGTCAGAATCTTCAACCCGTGGTTCTTCTCGGCAGTTCGACTTCGACGAAAACTATCAAACGAGCGGCGATGTATCTAGATCATCTTCACCAGAGAGGGGCTATGATAACTCCTCGCCGACAAAGACTGACATCGTCTCCCCAACTGACATTGCTGCACCGGATCTTTCGACTGTGTCTTTTGGAAGCCTGCTCGATACGGAGGGTACATCTTTAGCAGTTCTAAACTGGGAGGCCTGGATGGCAGCTCAAGCTCGCGCAAAGAGGGTCGCAGACGAACTCATCTTGCCGGAAGGGGGGATCCCTATCATACCACCTCCCTGCGATAAATTCTTCGACCCTATGCCCTGGAAGACTTGTCATCGACGACTACGACCCCATCATATCTATCCCAATAACGAAGACGGTTCGCGGAACTACGGGATGCTTTGGGCAGAACTCTACCTTTGCAGCAAGTCGAACCAGTTTGGACTCTGTTGGTATACATTCGGTACCCCAGACAGGTGTCCACTTGGCGCAGCTTGTAGATGGGAGCACTATCTACCCTGGAGAAAGCTTCGTTTTCTCATCACCAGCGGACGAGTCTCTGTCGAGCTCGCTCGCCAACTGATGGCAAACTTGAAGTCGGATGAAGATCCGGATCAACACCCAAAGGCTATAGACAACATGGAAGCTATCGTTATAGGTCTTGGTGAGCGCCTTCAACCTAAGGTTCTGCTCAGCCGGCGTGGCTTAAACGCATGGTCGTGGGAAGATGTTCACTGAGCGCCTGCTGTCATGAGTTGATCTCCTTTCCCACTCAATCTACTCATCTAATCTCGTCTCGTCGCTGCAGTCTGACATAAAAGTTTCTGATGGTTTACTGTGCGCTCTACCGTGCGTCTTGCATAGTGTTCGGGCTGTACCTCTTCTAGTACGGTATTTCATGTTCTCCTTTCCCGTCAAACTCGGCCTGATTCTTTGTTGCGCTCTATGCTGTCACATGTAGTTGCTGAATCCCACGGCAAGCAATAATACCTGCTATTTCCTGCGTTTCAGCTGTACCTTTGGTATGGTGTTACTCGATGTTTTATCTTCATTCGTCACCATCAGACCTTGGAGTTTGGTGTCATTTACTTCTTCCTTTATTTTTGGCTATGCGGAAGCGCATACTTTTGTTTCACGTTTTGATGGTGTGCCATGTCTTCGCCATGCTGTCATCGACTGCAATGTAGAAGAGTTGTTGTAGTTAGTCCGCCACTTTTCGGGGCAGTAAATGGCTTTTTCAATTCGACAAGAATCTCATAGTTCGCGACGAGGCAGAATTTTCCCTCAGTGGACGCGCGTTCGCAATAAGTTCAATTACAATCACAGTAGCTTTTGTTGTGCTTGTTCATGCTCTGTACATCCTCTAACCGTTAATGAGGCTTCATACATTCTGTGTCAGGGTCCTTCTATATCCTAAGACCCGGGCGTGAGTTCATTCGCATCGTTGAACATAATAGTGTACTGATCGGTGAATGCTCCATTCCTGGAAGCTACTCAAAGCCATCGAGCAGATACCACGATTTCAGCACCTGTGATATTTGATAAGGTGTCAACTAATGCAGTCTTGACTCTTGCAGTCGTTACATATCTGGCTGGCCAACATGGGATGGTCCTAATGGGTATAGTGACGCGCCACGCTAAGCGCACGGCTCTCGCACAGTCAGTAAATACACGTGGGGCTTCCTCTTATCCTTTTCACACACACAAGGAAATAAGACACAATGGCGAACAAAACTAAATACGAGAAGTTTCTCAAACGAAAGAACCGCAAACAACGAAGCAGCATCAGAGACGCGGAGTGCAACCGCAAATCAAATATCAACAACCAAAAACGACATCCCAATCACTTTGGAAATCCAGGTATGAGACTCATTCCAAAAGCCGCCTTTTGAAGAACACTGAGAGCTGACCGATTTCAGAACCTTTGATGGACACCGCATATAATCCAGACCACGACCCGTTCGAAAATGGTTACATGGAAAACAAATGTGCCAAAGATAAGCACATCCGCTTGTACGCACACGACGGCAAGTGCTACAATCGCGCTGTCATCATGAAGGGCCCCACTGTAGCGGAAAACGACATCTCATCGATACCCGTCGACGTCCAGCATCCCCTCTCCGCCGAGACCACAGCAAACGCGAAGCCGGAGAGCGATATCAAGATGCTTGAGGCGCAGCATTCGGTGTCATACATGGAGGGAAAGGAACGAGCAAAGGACACTAGTAGAATTATAAAGCTAGAGCAGCCTCCATGGCGCACAAGCCTTCCCCCACGGAAACCGGAGCATGACTATGGTGTCACACAAGAAGGCGTATCACTCCACGGCAGGCTGTCGCCTTGGCTCTACCTTTGCGATCACACATGTGACCTGGGCTTATGCGACATCACCTTCCGCCTACCTTCTGCTTGTCCGTTTGGTCCGGCCTGTCGCTGGAAGCACGAGATACTCTGGGACGAGCTGAGCTTCCTTATCACTAGCGGTCGCCTCAATCTCCGCCGAGCTCGTACCATGCTCGCCAACTGGGAATCGTCTACTACGCCGGCTGATGACGTTGACGTTTGGTGCCGCATGAACACCATCATCGATCGTCTACAGTATCTTGAGGCGCCAGCGGAGATTAAATACACATATCCGCATCTATTCCCCGTCTCCGATTCTCATGCTCTCTTCGAGAGGCTGAGTGACGGATAGCGAGTTGAGGGATAGGTCACGACAAACTCATCAAGACCACAGCGCAAAGCTCTTTCTCTCACCATCTATAACGTCTAGTTGGTTAGCAGCGCACCTAAGCATTGCTTGCTTGCTGTACGCCGCAATCGCCAACACAGGACATGGGCCCTTCTCGCGTCTACGAGCTGGACTTCAAAGCCTTGCCGACCGTGCAGGGGAACTTATCCATCCTGACCGCCTCTGGTAGTCGCTTACAGCGCCTGCCATGCTACCCGCTTCTCGCGCAGTCGTTAGCCTGAAGGCTTCACTTCTGCTACGCGCGCAGCTCACTTCATACTATTTAGATCTTTGCATCTCGCTATGATCTTTGGGTGTGTGAAAGTAGTCATCGTGTGATCTGGTACTGTCTTGATCGCTTTAGGGATCTGATAGTTGCCGTGATCATGCGATGCACCAACTGTAGAGCCATTGCCTGGTACGTATCGGTCTTGCGCTTTGTCACTTGTGGATACAGCCGTTGCCTGATGCCAATTGGCCTAGCGCTCTATTTCTGTGCCGGGTCGATCTGCTGTGCTTGCATGGCTTGATCTTAGACACAATGGACGATGGGGAGGAAGAGATGGGGGTGTACGAACAAAATGACATCAAGATCATCGCCGTGCGACGTCTGCGGAGATCATCACAGCATGTATCCCATCGTAAAGTACACCACGAGCAATATCATGCCCTGGTACATTCCGCTCTCTCTATAAATGTCTTTGTTCAAATCGTGCTATCTATCCCGTGAGTCGTACGCGATGCCTGCCAGCGCCACACGAGTATATCATTCCGATCTTCACACGCGTTCGGCATCGTCACCGCCAACATCTGAGATGTGGAACAGCAACATGACATCCCACTTCTCCTTGAAGATAGTAACCTTATCGACAGTCTTGTGACCTAGTCCCTTCCTATGCTGTATGAGGAGGTAAGCGACCCCAGAACCATTCGGTGAGCCTAATAATGCATTGAACTCCACCGAGCCTGCGCTGTATGTTGTCCCCGGCCATGCTTTTACAACAAGTCTGCCCTGTAACGTTAGAAAGGTAACGGCAAAGCGCGTGACATCGTTGAGGACGTTGTGTCGAAGTACGTAACGTAGGTTTGACTTCTCGTTGGCTTTCGACAGCCATTGGAGATACGCTACATCCGACCAGTGTTTCAATTTCGGGATAACTGAGTAGCATCCTCCGCACTCTTCAATCATGGCTCGGGCTGTGTAGTTGTCATACGCCACTATAATTCCATCCGAGGGGTTGATGACTTGGCAAAACAACGCTTCCGTTGCTGCACAGCCTTGACCACCCACCGCTTTCGGGTCCTCGCGTTGGTGGCCGACGCAGAAATTGGGTCCTTCATTCTCATCAAAATCCCCATTTAGTCCAATAAGCCACAGAATGTCGCAGAACCATTCCTTTGCGGTATCTGGGTACGTAAATTCGTCCTCTTCGTACCCCCATTCTTGGAGATCCTGCACAGCTGTGAATACACTTTCAGTCGATTCTGATGGTTCTGCGATCATCACTTTAGATAGCTGGGCGCCTTTGACAACGAGCTTCTCGAACTTTTGGCTGACGCGCCACCAATCAACTTGCTTCGCATCGTTCGAGCTACCCGTGTCTACTTTTAGCGACACCGCAAGCTCCTCAAACGGTGATAAGTTTGGATGCGCGGCTGGAGCTGGGCTCAAATCTTCCACCGGACGGGTTTGAGGATTTGACGTCATCTTTTGAAGGAGTCTGTGAAACATATCGGGATGAAACTGAGGTGGCGCTCGGGGTAGTGAGTAGAACTGGCATACTGGAGCGATTGTATACCAAGTGGACGCTGTGATGAGCGACATTGTTCATTGTTCACAAACAGCTGTGAAATACGTGTTGTCAACATAGTCAGTACATGAGACTCACCGTAAACCACCGACTTTGTATTCTACGCATTTCACGGGCGCGAATGGATTGGAAAACGATATGCGTTTGCATCTTTCCCCATCTCTTCCCGCTGGCTGCATAGCGCGTGTTCAGTTCGGTCTGGATAAACGGTATTGACATTTAAGCGACGCACGTTGCTGTCTCGGAGCTCTTCCGGTTTTGACTAAAGATTCCGGTGATGGAAGTGCTGTCGTGGAGAGGTCTGATCGTGCACGTCGTTCCGGGACTCTTCCTACACGCAAAGTGGTGTTGGAGATCAACTGAGCCACTGCGCAGTGTCGCATTCGGCTGATGTTAATGATCTTTGATAAGAAGTAGTCGTTCCAGCTTGCTTGACGGACGATCTCAAATCTACGTGTCATCGAAGTTTCGGGGTCGGAAGTGCCGACGCCATGCCCTGGAAGGGACTAGGCGCACTCAGACCAAGGTTGCCATCTTCCCGATGTTCCGACGACACGTCTTCATCACCCTTCTCCCTCCTCAAATCTTGCGCATCGTCACTTTTCACCGCCACATCTAGGCGCACCCAATCCATACATCAGGGCGCTTACTAAATCGTTACGGTGAGTTGTGTAGTCATAGTATCTTCTTTGAGGTGGGGCAACGGCAGCGGTGCGGTTATAATGGTATAGATTTTACTAATTGTCATCGAGAAAACAAGAAGAGGCGCTGCCGGGAAGCCCGTAGAACGGCATCGCAGCAGCGACCTCGTGGGCTATTAGCTGGGTGGGTGACCATTAGCGAACGCCCAATTGTGAGTACTTCGATTTTTGCCCTTTTTTGCTCTTTTTTGCCCTTCCTTCCTCTTTTTGCTCCTTCATTCCTCTTGTGCCAATTACAGCGAGCTATACTTCAATGTGTTTTCACTGTTCTCGCTCACTTTTTCGTGAATGCCTAGAGTTATACGTCTGCGTAGAGGATGCATCTGGCGACGTTATACGATGTCTTTCCTACTACATGTCTCTAGTACTATCAAGGCCAACTCCAGGTTCTACTACTGTATACCTCAAACGTCCATTAGACCTCAATCTCGTACTCGCGGCTCTTGACGTATGCATCAACGCCTCGCCCGCTTGTTCGATTCGTTCGCAATACTGGTCTCCACGTTCTCTACCACCTTCTCCAACTCACGAATCCGGTTCTTCGCCTCTTCGAGGCTTTGTTCTAGCTCTGCCACCTTCGCATCCCTCTCCGCGATCACTCCACGCAGCTGCTCAACCGTCGTCGGCGGCAACGCCTGTTCTTCCGCCACAATCTCCTCTTCCGCAACCTCTTGTATAGCCCTGGGTAGCTCTTCCTGCTCCTGTTCTATGCTGACATCGGCCCCTGTATTCGGCTTCGCGATGTTCGGAAGTGAGGAATCGACGGATGCAGTACCTGTAGTCGGCAAAGCAGTCGCCAGAACAGGCGCTGCTTCCGTCTCGTTGACGGTCTCTGTGCGTGTTGTAATCAGCTTCGCTTGGGTCTTACTCGTCTTGTCTGCCCTCGCCGGAATGGTGGCCTTCCTGAAGAGTGGTTCCGGATCATCTCGACCCTCGTAGAACTCTCGCACCAGCGGATGATCCATGTTCGGACGAATGGGCCAGGCCTTATTCTCCTGGAGATAGATGATGCCTGCGAGAACGAGATAAGCCTGCTCAGCAGCCTCGGGACGGAGTTGATAGCCCTGCGGAGGCATGTGTCCAAGTAACTCCCAAAGTGTCTTCGGCATGTACGGAGCATGACATCCGCTTCCAACATGGTCACCAGTCCGACATAGCGCGCACTCCTGATCGCAATCGCGGAGGCTGTTGACGTGCTTCTGTTTCCAGCAGGACATGCACTTGTTCGATTTGTTCATGAGATTCTTGCCGAACACCTTTTCGAACTGCATCATGTCGTAGTAAGGACCGGCCGGAGGTAGGTAGTCCTGGATCGAACGAGATAAGACCTCGACAGGCTGGATGCGCGACTTCTCTACTCGTCCAGATCCGTCGCGGTTGATCTCCATGACGATGTTCGAGCTCGCCAACTCGTCGGCGTTAGGCAACCGATCTATCAAATGTTGTCAGCTAGGTACGACTTGCTAAAGACTGCTGTGTCACGTACAGTTGTACTTCTCGTAAGAGCCGTACCCGGTCGCAGATCGTGCGGCGGGCGGCTTTTTCGCATGTATCGCCTGGCTCAACAGATGAAACGACATCCTAATGGCGACTTGTGTAGACTATTCGAAGGATGGACCGGAAGGAAGGCGCCGTGCAGCGTATGGAAGTTGCGCGAAAGACTGGCGGCGAGAGGACACTGGTGCGCTATCGTTGAGAGCCAAAAGCTTTTGCACCGTGCGGAAAGGTCTGCGTTAGCGAGCGCGCCCTTTCACTGCGTTATGGTTTTTGATAGAGCGCTCTTTCACTCTCTTCGAACGTCGAGAAAAGTGACCGCGGGCGTCGGGTCATAGTCAGCCAGACAGGGCAGCAGACAGACGTCAGGGCAATCAGGTACCCGTAGGAGCTACGCGGAATCAGCCCCTGTCCAGACCGCTTGGTTCGTCAGTTCAATATCGCTCTTTATCGTGGCCACACGACGATGTATCAATATATGACATTCATACATTGGACCAACCACGCGCGGGTGTAGTCACCTTGAACGACTTCCCTTAACCATCCGACTATCCTTCGAAAATCCCAGGGAAGCAATTCATGACATTAACGTATGAGGCCGCCAGGTAAATTCATAGCTTGACTACAAATTGATATCGGACTCGTGGCTACCTCACGTGGAGCTTTGACGACTCAACGTCATTCACGCATAAAACTCGCCAATGTCCGAAGACCTCGATTTTGCTATATGAGAAAAAGCATCGCCATCATCCCAGCAAGTGTCGCGCGTCCTTATGCTCGCACGACACGCCGAGGAAAGGTCAACTACCCCTTCTTCGAATCGGGATAGAGCCTTGAGTTATATGTATACCGACGCGCGTCGCAATGATCGCTCATCGAAATACTAGCAGCGAGTGTACGAATCCACTCGAAGCATGGAGCAAATAAACGAAAGAGGAAGGTCTATAACTCTTCCTCAGTTCAGTCCATGAGGGCCCCACGGGACCTCCTCATCCGCCGCCAGCGCTGAAGCGTCGTCGTCTTGGTCTTGTTGTACTTTGACATCTTCTTCTTGGATGCCATTGTCTTGTACCCCTCCATTCTCAGCATCCTTGCCATTCGTATCAGCTGCTGTGTTCTGTACAGGAGGGGGCTGGGTGGTCTTGTCCTCAGCGCCTTGCGTTGATGAGGTAGCTGGTGGCGATCTGAAGCCCTAGAGATGGGGGCGGCCTGCTGGGCTTTGTGGTGGTTGAGACGGGCATCCGCAAGCCATATGCGGCGATCGAAATCCTTGTCCACGTACACGTTCCATACTTTCGGATACGTGTGTAGCCAGTTCCGAATACCTTGGTCCATCGGATGGACCTCGCTGTAGGGATCCAGTTGCGCGGCCGCCAACTGTAGCCCGACCTGATGGATAAATTCTGCAGCTTGTCGGAATTCTTTGTCGTCTTTTTTTTCCTTTCCAGGGAATTCTTCATGAAGTCAGTAATGGAATCTTTGCGACCAGGCATTGACTTACGTCTATTGGTTGGCGTTGGATATACTGGGGCCTCATCGATCGTGGGCTCTGGGACGGAGAACTGGTTGAGGATGCCGTGCTGGTAGCCTGCGGTGGCCTGAGAGGCGCTGGGTTCCTCGGTTTTGAGGGCCATGAGGGCAGACAGAAAGTCGTCGAACCCTATCTGGTGGGGTGCTGGTGTGTTGTTGGTGGTGTTTGGTTCATTTCGACCGAGATTCGCCATTTCTACGGCATTGTTAGTATAGCACATGAACCTTTTGAAGGATATCTTACTTGTGGTGGTATCGTGATCAGTACAGAAACTTCATGGGTCCAAAGGTGGGTTTGTCTTTGCGTGCGCGCCAAGCGCGCTAGTGCAGATCTGACGACACTGGGTGCGTTGGCCGGGCTCTGGTCCTTCATATACGCTCGTGGAAGGAGCGAGGAAGGACTTCATAGTTGACAAAGACTCACCCACTCAAGACTTTTGCAATACGTTCGAGGTGAGCGAGTTAGTAGCGCCTTTTATGCAAGTGTCTTTACAGACATAGTAAAATCGGTTCTCCAATACATTGGTATCGTCTTCACTCTTAGTACTACCGTAAACTTAGCCTTCGCACCTACAATGCCGCTTCTGTTTCACGTACGATGTAGCACTTGTTCAGGGTATTGCTACTTGGATTTGCTAACCAGTACACTCGCTGCATCGCTCCATGGCTACGTATAGCTCATACTCTTTCTGTTGGCAGAGCATTACACTGCTGACCAAACACCAAACTGAAACGTACTCTCCGTAGGTTTGCATTCTTCTCGGCCGGCTTTGTACCCATGTGTCATCGAGAGTACTTCCGGTCAAGGTCAATCACGTGCTGTCACAAGACTGATTCGTCGATTGGGTACCTAGCGAGTTGTGTTGCAGGACAAAACTCGGCATCGTAGACAGCTGTCGGCGGAGATGAAAACTTCCTGTCACTTCCTTACACCGCTACGAAACAGATCTGTTGTGTGACCCTATCCGTCACACAAGCGACACTACGGCCTCTTCGGCTCCCATTCCCGCATACACTGTCTTCCCATCCAACAAATATCTGCATTTTTGCTTCTTTTATTCAGGGTCTTAACAAATCAGAGCGTGGACCGTTCAGACACAGCCGCGTTGACACTCTCTGAGTCGTTGGGACGCTAGATATTGCGTCACGATCGATCCTTGGCAGTCTATAAGGTGTCCCGGACGCCCTGGTTTTTGTGGATATAGGGTTGAATCAGATCTCTGGATCAGCACGTAGCTGCGGATATCTGATGGGCGCCTGTGAGTTGAGTCGCCCTTGAGCTCAATCTACTGGACAGGCTCGATCCACGTCTGTTGCTGTACCGATCCACTGCAAGGCTGAGTTACGAAGAGGACGACTCGACCAATCCGCCACGCTCGAATCCCGATTTTCCATAGACCCAATGCTCTTGTGTATACACCGTATAAGCTTTGCAATGAGGCTCTGCTGCTGTGATAAATAGTGGCTCTGACCCACGTTTCGATGTGATTCACCACCCTCGCGACCTACCACTTTGATAAACCATCATTCCTTGCATCGATCCCTCCAGCATGTCTTCACTATCGACCGAGGCCATCATTGCAATTGTAGCTGCTGTAACGGCTTGCTCTCCATTCTTCATCATTGTCGGTCGCCGCATCAGTCGTCACTACCAGAGCGACCGTAACAACCAACGCGAACGCCAGGGTAAGATCGTCTGAAACCTCCAACCTTGAAACACGTCACTGATTCTTCCCCAGATATCGAGTTGGCCTTTACACCCACAGGGATCTCCGAATCGTCCAGCATGTGATGCATACTATTCTTCGTCCCGGTGTTGCATATAATCCTGCGCGATGATCGGAACACGCCTCGGAGAATATCAACTACAACGCTCTTTTCTCTGTTCAAGTTCGACAATATACCCTTCCAACAGAAGACATCACATGCCCACAAATATACCCGCCATCACCACAGATACACTCTTCTCATGCAACAGACTTATACCATAGACTGCAGTAGACAGTATCGCTTGTCATAGTCATTCCCATAGTCGTATATCTACGCTAAAACACCACACCCCAACATCCTAAAAACATTCTTCCACCTCACACTCCACCACTTCCTCTCTCCCCCACCTTCGCCCCTATCCAATTCACTCCTGTCACCGCCCAAACTACCCAAACTCCCCTCACTCCCCCCACTCCCCTCACCATCCCCCTCCACACCCTCATCTCCAACATCCAACTCCTCACCAATACCAAACTCATCACCTCCAACACACATCCACCTCTCCTGCACCCTATCCTCAACCCCTACCTTCCGCCCATTCCCATGCCAAAACGGCTTCCCTTTCTTCCCTTCCCCTTTGCCTTCCTCTCCAGTCCCGTTGATACCGTCCACGTCTTCAGTGCCGCTACCCGGACGTATCCAAGGCCCAGTCACACCGAACATCGCGGCTGCTTGACGGATTCCTTCGTCGCGGTAGCCATACCATTCCCGTCCTTCTTCTATGATCGTGCACGTGGGAGGCGGCTGAGCGAATGGTGTACTTCCATTTGAGTCTTTGGAGATCCGGCGTTGCCGTTGTTCTAGGACGAACTCAGGGAGGGTTGTGGCGAAGATGGATATGTCGTTTTTCGGTTTGCCGACTACAGTGTCGATTTCGGGTTTAAATGAATCCGCATGAGGTAAGCTAGAAGATACCGATATAGTTGACGGTGAAGATATATTCGACGCGTATTTTGGGTTGCAGACTACGTTGCCAATCCCCGCTCCGCACGCCATACTCTCCAGTGAAGATATATTCGATGGATATTTTTGGTCGCCAAACACAAAGTCGAACATATCATCTTCAGATGACTCCGCTTGAGGGAAGTTGGCGTAGATGGAGGTGCTGCGGCCGCGCCAGCAGTGGGATGTTGCTGTTGAGCCCATGGCTACGTTGTAGTTGGGTGGGGCGGGACGTGTGTGTGTGTGTGGTGGCTTTGTATACTCCAGGGGTTCTGGATGCGTATCTGCCTTGTTGAATGGAAAGGTGGAAGGTATTTTTGATGTGAAAGTAGATGTGTTTTGGGATGGATGATGTTATCTCAAGCATTCTTCACTCTTCTTTTATATGAATTTGAGATTGATGAAAAGTTATCGTTTGAAGCATACCATGGTCCTGCGACAAAAGAGGGTGGAGACAAAGTAAGACCAAGACCACTGACGGTCAACCCAAACATCACCCACACAAGAAGATATTCGCCGTTCGATCAAGTCAGCGTCCTTGCGATCCTCATTCTCAAGCTGGTACGACAATTCACCCTACCCGCGCCCCACACAACCAACAACAACACGACACATGCAGTTAAAAAAATAGTATTCCACTTCTTAATCCCACTCTTCTTCCCATCCATCTCTTACTGTATCCGACTAAAGAAGACTGATATCTCGCTTTTGACTTTTCCACGATGGGAAACCAAGTTGCATGCGTGCAACCTACCAAACATATGCTAAGCTAACAAGAAAAACGCCGGTACCGACCCGACCCAAGAATATACACAACGAATGAAGTTACACGGGAATCAAACAAACTCTGACAAAGAGGGAACATGTCTTAACGACCCGATCGCTCCTTGGTTTGCTTTCTGCGGTCCTTGATAGTTTCTGCGATTACGTTAGCATTCGTCATCATAAAATTTGACCTATAAAACTCACTCTCGTCGTAAATCATAAACTCGTGCAGCGCACTTCCAGCCGGTACCATAGGCAGTACAGGCACCTTCTGATCAGTAACAACCTCCAGCAGAGCTGGGCCATCGCTCTCCAACAGCCACTTGAGGCTGTCCTCGAGCTCCTCAGGCTTGATGCAGCGCTTAGCCTGAACACCCATGGCATCACCGAGCTTGACGAAATCAGCGTTGCGCTGATGGGTATGTGCGAAGCGGTCGGTGTAGAAGAGGGTTTGCCATTGTGTGACCATGCCCTGCTCCTCATTGTTGAGAATGATGATCTTGACGCCAATGTTGAACTCGGCGGCAGTTGAGAGTTCTGTCAGGGTCATGCTGAAGGAGGAGTCGCCGTCAATGTCGATGACGGTGCATTCTGGGCGCGCGACCTTGGCGCCGATGGCGGCGGGGAGACCGTAGCCCATGGTTCCTAGACCACCGGATGTGATCATGGTGCGTGGGTATCGCCAGCGGTAGTGCTGGGCGCACCACATTTGATGTTGGCCGACACCGGTGGTGAGAATGGTCTCCTCCTTGCGGTGGGCTGTGAGATCAGAGAGCTTCTCCATGACGGTCTGGGGCTTGATAAGGCCGTTCTCGCCCTCCTTGTCGTAGGCCCATGGGAAACGCTCCTTCCAGGCGGCGATCTGTCCGAGCCACTCCGGTCTCTCGGGAACTTCATTGACGAGAGGTAGAAGCTGCTTCAGGTTCGTGCCGAGGTCACCCTCGACGGCCTCAGTCGCCTGCACGACCTTGTTGATGTTCTTGGGCATGATCTCGAAGTGGATGATACCACCACGACCCTCAGCCGCTGCTGCCTTTGCCGCGGGCGCGAACTTGGAGATGGCACCAGTGATACGGTCATCGAAGCGAGCACCGAGAGCGAGGATCAAATCGGCTTCCTGCATGGCCATGTTGGCGTACGCTGAGCCGTGCATACCGAGCATGTGGAGGGACTTGGGCTCAAGCTCGTCGTATCCTCCCAGACCTTGCAGAGTGGTGGTCACGGGAATGTTGACCTTGTCGGAGAGCTCCTTCAGGAGCTGGGGTCCGTTCTCGGTCTGGAGGATACCCTGTCCAGCGTAGATAACAGGCTTCTTCGCCATGTTGATCAAGTCGGCGGATCGACGGATGGAGTGGTCCAGCTGCTGCTTGCTAAGCTCGCGCGCGGCGATGGTCGCAGCACTGACAGTTGTGGGGAGGGTGCTGCTCATGGGAATAGCTCTCTGGAGAACACTGGCAGTAACATCCTTGGGCAAGTCAACGAGAACGGGTCCCGGGCGTCCGCTAGTCGCAATCTCGAAAGCCTCGTTGATTCTCCGCGGGAGTTCCGCAACGTTCTTGACGAGGACATTCCACTTTGTGCACGGCCTCGTAATGCCGACCATGTCAGCTTCCTGGAAAGCATCGGATCCAATTGCGCTGGTAACGACCTGACCACAGAAGACAACCAGGGGTGTTCCGTCCATGAGCGCATCCTGCATGGGTGTGACGACGTTGGTGGCACCGGGTCCAGAGGTAACGAGCACAACACCGGGCTTTCCACTCGCGCGGGCGTAACCCTCTGCCATGTGGCCGGCACCTTGTTCATGTCGTGGGAGAATGAAGTCGAAGTGTTTTGACTGGTAGATCGCATCGAAGACGGGAAGAATCGCACCACCGGGGTAGCCGACTGAGAGGTGTTAGTGTTCAGTACTTGAAGTTTGGTGCACGCAATTCATGTAAGCATGTAAGATGTGTCATACAGATGTGCTTGACGCCCTGGCGGAGCATCATCTCGTGGAAGATTTCTCCACCGGTCATGCCAACGAACGAGTGGTCCATTGCAGGTGAGCGGTACGGCTTCAGCGGCTGGACATCCTTGTGGTCCTCACGATTGAAGGCGGGCGACGGTCTCGAGCGCGGTTGTGTTTGTGGGGCCGCCGCCTGGGTGCTCTGAGGTCGCTTCGCATCTTCCTGGGTGATTTTACTCGAGACGGCCTGCGCGGGTCTGCGGAAGGGTGAGACGGCGAGTCGCTGTGTGGAGGTGGAAAAGTTGCGGTTGCCCTTGAGAGCATTTACAGCTCGTGTGCGTGACTGCTGCATGGCGATTATGACGTCCACTCAGGACGAAGTATTAATAACGCACAGAGGGGAGATTCAGCAAAAGCAAGGGCGACGTGGGAGAGAGAGTGGGAGGAAAGACGAAGCTGACGGACGGTTTTGAGTCAATTGGCCGTTCGCCTTTGAGTCTTCGTCGGGCCCAGGTTCGTGGCGCATATGAAAAGTTAGTGGAGTCGTTTGGCCCCGGTGGCAGGGGTCTTGATTGGGCGATCCCCGCAATTCGAAAGAGTGCTGCCGAACATCGGAGCCCTGTGACAGCCGTCTTAGTCGGTGGGAACACCATAGACACGATGCAAGTTCCCCCTGGACGAGGCCATGGCCGCGCTGCCTCGGGCGACGAGCGACGACGAAGTGCGTTGATTGCTCTTCACGTGCGACATGGGGTGACTAATCGAGAGAACAGCCGCCCTGACGCGCCGTACGACCAAAGGTCCACTCGACGCCGATGACATCGTTATAGACGAGTATGCGCCCAGTCATTCAGCCGGCAGATAATACGGATACAAGACACGCGCTTACACAATGATGCAGCCCCCTCGCTGAGAGTACCGCCACCCTGCCTGCGCGCGTTCGGTCGCCAGCACGGCCTCAACCTTCCCCACAGCCGTCGTATGAGGGCCCAACCCGCGGCATCGACGACATCCCCCATAAGGACTTCAGCTTCCTACAAGACCCGCAGGCATATCACGTCCTGCCAGTCACCAATGTCCCGCCTCCGTTCCTCAATGCGCCGCATGCCCCGCCGATATCCTCGCCGATAGACACACTGCTCCTGTCAGGCCACTACCGTCTCGCCGCCATCGCCGCAGCGCGCAACCTCATCTCCGCTGCGCCAGGCGACCACGATACGCTACTCCACCTAATACACGTACGCCTAGCATGCCTCTGCCTACTCCAAGAGCACGCGCTCGCCGCGCAGGAATCCAAAGTTCTGGGTGACCTAAACAGCGCCTTCTACCGCCACCCCCTCACAAACGCCCATCTCGTACCCTGGGATCTCCGCCTCCTTGTCGTACGACTGGCAGCCCTCGGATACGGAGAATGGCGCAAGGGCATAATGGGGTACTACGAACTCGCACGCGAATGCAGGGAGAGTATCCTCAAAGCAGGCTCAGACGAGGATAAAGCGACCTGGCGGTCACGGCTACGGGACTGTGGTATTCGTGTTGCGAATGTACTCGTGGAAATGGGCGATTTTGAGGGCGCAGGAAGACATTTAGCAACTCTTGCTGCGGACGGTGATCAGACCAGGGAGATATCTCTGATGGAGACACTCGTTTGGCTCAGAGTCGGAGACATGGCATCAGCACGTCGTTGTCTTGCCCGCGCATCCTCCGCCTCAGCAGACGCCCTCGTAGACGGCACACTGAATGCGCTCATCCAGCTCGCCGACTCCGACTACGCCGCCGCCGCTGAATCATTCCAAGCCCTCCACGAAGAGTTCCCTGAGGATGCGATGGTAGCGCAGAATCTGGCTGTTTGTTTGCTTTACACGGGTCGGATATCGGATGCTAGGGACATACTCAGTCAGCTGGTCGACGATAGTTCGCCTTTCCACTCGCTGGTGTTGAACCTGAGTACGGTGTATGAGTTGTGTACGGAGAGGAATAGGGAGAAGAAATTGGGACTGGCGGAGAGATTGGCAGGACGGAGGGATGGTGGTGGAGTGGGTTGGGAGCGGAGTAACGTTGAGTTTAAGTTGTAGAACCAACGAACTTAAGAGGATGGCAGAGAAGTTAAAAATAAATCGGGGTATCTTGAATATGTCTGTGACTTCTCATCAACTAGCCGGTCTCCTCAAGGCCAGAATGTCGGACAACTTCACATTCCCTTTTCCACCCCAACCTGCAGCTCCTTGAGCTACCTCTGGTCGAACGCGAACATACCAGCCCCAAGCCCGCTTATCCAGGTCTTCTTTACTCAGCACTTTTGCCCATGACCTATACAGGACTTCCAGTGCGCCCAGTAAAAGCCCTAGATTACGCTCCTTCTCCGCTGCAATGGTAGCAGCTGTCCTCTTCCCCTTCGGTTTCGGTGCAGGCGCTCCCTCGACCTTGACGCCAACATCTCCATTTTCTTGCTTGATTAACTCCGCAGCGGGTGTTTCAAACGCTCTCATCAGGTACGCCCTCGCGCTCTGCGCAGTATAAATAGGAAGGTTACTCGAGCCGACCGTTGCCTTCTGTGCCTTCTTCAAAGCTTCGAGATCGACGCCCCAGAGCGCCGGTTCCCTTGCCTCCTCCCCGTTCTCCTCACCTCCCTCAGACTTTACAGTCTTCTGCGCCGCCTCATCTTCCCACTCGTAACCCCACCTCTTCATCACTCTAACCTCCCTCGTCATGATCCGTACCAGCGGCTGTCCCTCACCCCAGCCTTCTTCTTCGGCCGGCTTCCCCTTCTCTAGACCGATATTCACGGCTTTGGTCTTGCTGTTCATAGAGGTCACGGCTTGTGCTAGACTAAGACGACTGGAGATGGGTTGGCTTGGCATCGTGAATTTGAGTAGCGTCACTGCGAAAGCGAGGACGAGTGGTGCGCGATTCGTATAGACAACAGATGAGCTAATTGTGTCCTCATCTAACTCAGGTTCTGGTAGCGCAAGCGAAGCCTCGAGATCCGCGCCGTTCAAAGGCTGGCCATAGGTTTCCTTAGCTTTCTTCGACGCAGGCGCAGGTGTAGCAGAGGCAGCATCTGCGGTTCGTTTTTTAGACTGGCGTTTTGCGGCATTGAGGACAGAACGCGCGACTTTCTCGTCGGCGAAGATGGTTTTGAGGGTTTCGTGGGAGGATTTGGATATATCGGATGGACTGCGCGGTTGTCAGTAGGGAAATGACGCGGTGGTACGCTGTCACGTGCTTACGTGATGAGGTTCGCTGCTTGGAGGTCTTTGATTTTGGATAGAGCTTGAGCCAGAGGGACCTTGGCGTCTTGCGATAGGAAGCGCAGGAGCGATTGAACGTCTTGTGCCGAGGTCATGGTGATTTGTCTGGTTTCCGTAGTATCGTGGCCGTGGCATGACGTTGTTGGAGATTCCCGGGGCCGTGGGGAAGCCCTGGGCGTGACGCTAGTCTGGACCCTCACGCGCAAGCTTAACTTTCTGGTTGGCACTGCGCGCAACCTCACCACCACCTCATGCCGCAAACACCTCATGAAATCTTCCAACACGGCGATTAACTGATCACACGCCACCATGGCCTTCAAATTCTCCCTAGGCGCCGCGAAAGCCAACAAGGCGCAATTGAACGCCAAAGCGAAGGAGGAAGAGGAAGCGAAGGCGCGCGAGGAGAAGAATGCGCTCGACAAGGTCATGGCCGATTTCGAGGAGGAGCATGGAGCGGAAAAGAGTATACTGGGCGAGGTTGAGCAGCAGGAAGAGGATGATGTCTTTGTTCCGACAGGAAGCAAGAGACATTTCACAGGCAGGCAGCGGACGATGAAGAGCGGGCCCGGCACCCTCGAAACGGAGCCTCTCGATGGCTACAACAGACCAGGCGCACCGCCAGGACGTCTTGCGCCACAAATACAATCACGATTCGGAGGAGCAGTACCTACAGGTCCAGCCGCACTCGATGGCCCGAAGCAGACGGAGAACTTCTACACCACCGTCGTAGCGAAAGCGTCGAACCTCCCGCCCGAAATAGACCCGCGACGCGTCGAAGAGCTGTTCGCCGATTTCCCCTCACTCAAGATCGCGCGGGTCGACAGAATACCACAAGGCTCGAGGGTGGAGGGCAGGCCTTCAGCGACGATGAACATCACCTTTGACAAGGATGCCAACGCGAGGGACCTCGACGCTGCGATGAACAAACTTAACGATAAGAAGTATCTGGGCAAAGGCTACTATCTACATCTGGACAGATATCTGGGCAGTCGCACAGCAGACACAACACAACAGACAAAGGCATTCGGCGCACGGTGGCAGGCACCCGAGCTACCCAAGGGCTTTGCGCCGCCACCAGATCTTGGTGGAGGGGGAGGAGGTAGAGGGCCGCGCGAGAATGCGGAGGATCTCATCATCACTGCGAACCAGCCTCCCGATCTCGCGACACTCAGATTGGTACATCAGACTATTGAAGGCGTCATTCTTGGTGGTGTAGAGTTCGAAGCGGCCTTGATGAACGAGCCGCAAGTACAAGAAGAGGAGCGCTTCGCATGGCTCTACGATCAGAAGCACCCCGTCAACCGGTACTACCGTTGGCGTCTCCACCAAATCGTCACCAACAGCACCGATTCCGAAATCTTTGCTGGGCAGGGCGCCTGGAAAGGCCCCGTCGATCCGCTCCGGCACGAGTTTGTCGACCACGTTGGCGCTTTCGAATCGGACGACGAGAGTCTAGATAGCGATGACGAGGAGGAGAAGGAGAAGCCAATATTCAAGCCCCTACCAGTTGGCGACAACTATCCCGGCCGCGTGGACAACGGACACGGCATCATGAACCCCAGATCACGAGCGATGCTCCTGTGGATGATCAACGCAATCCCACCCGGCAGCATCGTCTACGACGACCTCGCCGCCATCTCAACTTTTGCCGTCGAACACGCAGCCCAGGGCATGGACGAAGTAACCAGCATCCTCGTCTCCAACATCATCAACCCCTTCCAACTCACCGACGCCAACACACGGAATCGTGCCGGCGACGCGGCAGGTAAAGACGACATCCGGCGTCCGGACCTCCGCCAAGTAACCCTAAACGCCCTGCGCATCGTCTCCGACGTCCTGCTCGTCACTGCCAAAGAATCGGGCGTCTCCTACAAATACCGGCTAGCCATCGGAACGGAGCTTGTCGAACGCAAAGTCTTTGAACACTTGGAGCAGTTGCCTGCGAGGCTGGAGATGGGGCGGATGACTGAGAGGACGTATAGGGAGGATATTAATGCGATTTTGGCGGTGTGGACGGGGGATCATTTGTTTGATGAGAAGACGTTGAAGGAGTTGGATGATGCGTTTAATAGGAGGGAGAGGGAGAGGGAGGAGGGGGAGGTGCAGAGAAGGGCGGCGGAGAAGAGGAGGAGGAAGGGGGTGGTTGTTAGGAAACCTTTTAATCCTGAGGCGAAAGAGGAGGATGAGCAGGGTATGGATCTTGATGAGGATGCTAAGGATGGGGCGAGATCGCCTTCTCCTACTGCGAGTCAGATGGGGGAACCGGAGCCTGAGCGACCTGTTGCTGACGCGGAGGCTGAGGCTGTGGTCAAAGATGAAGTCGTCGTCCCGGAGGTTGTGGTGCCTGCAGATCCGCCAAAGGTCGTTGAGATTCCGGGGGAGACGGCTGTGGCGAGGGCAAGGCGGTTAAGACCGAAGGCTGAGGATATGTTTGCTTTGGATGAGGAGGATTAGGAATCTGATTGTTCTGCATCATGTCTAGAGCAGACGAGATCTCCAATCTGGTCGTCGAAAAGAACTAAAGTATGTATGATACCCTAGATAGACAGAAGTGGAGACATCGGCGAGTAAAGAGCGGTGATGAGGAATTCGAATCCCGACCGCTGTCCTTGAAAATCTCAGATAGTACGAGCGGTTGACCCCACATACTGATGGCTCATGGCATCGAGATGTATGGGCGACGCGTGATGGAGAATGTTGAGTCGTCTGTACACATGGAATCTGAACGGATATCTGCCAGGGCTCCCTTCAACTGGGAAGGCACGAACAGGCAGGCGCCATGCCGCTAGTCATGACCCCACGTTCGATCGACGACAGGCACGCCCCTTGATTCGATCCCCTGCCCAAACGCATGGTCGCAGCATATCTTTAACGTGATATTGACAGATACATCCGTAAAAGATAGCAGCTCTTTCGCCAAGGTTATTGTTAGCTCTCTTTACTAAAAACTAGTACACTATAAAAGGTAACTATAGGTTATATTACTACTACAGCCTAGCCTAAGTAAAGTATAAGTAGCTAAAATTTTTACCTAGATATCTTTACTTATACAAACTACTATAAATATAGCTACTATAGTATATTAAAATTAGCTCTCTTACATAAACTTAGACTAACTTAAGTAGAACTTACTTTATAACTACTATATAATAGCGTAAATTATATAAGCTAAGGCTAAGCCTTAATACACTTACTATAATAATGTAGTTTACTAGTGCTACTATATAAGCTAAGAACTTAATTTTAAATAATTTAATAGAACCTAAATAAGACGCCTTTATACTACTAGCTCTACTATTAATTACTTTATATAACTCTTTTATATAGATATAGTTATACGTAATTTAATAGCGCTACTATTTATGCTAGAGAATACTTAAAGGGCGTTATAGGCGTAAGAGTAAAATAAAAGAATAATTATATATATTTAAGAAATAGAATTCTATAAAGAGGCTTATAAGTAAGTTAGAGGTAAGAGGGGGCTATTAGACGCTTGTAGATAGATTTAATTAATAACCTTAGCCCTAGCTTCGCTCGAAATGAAGTTCGCAGAAAACATCAGGTGCACGCGTGATTGGCTCGTGACTTGGGTGCTCGACTTGTGGACCCCAACATCGTGGAGCGCCCTACGGAAGCTCTCCGCCTAAACCAACAACACAGACCTTCAGAGTCGCTACCTCACACCGCCTCCTAGCCCATCTTCGCCTACTTACTCGCGCAGCTGCCCCTCCGGCGGCCGCTCTATTCGCAGGGATATTTTCTCCCTCCCAACTCTGCCAAGACTACTGTGTTAGGGCTCTTCCGCTGCCATCTCCGCAGCTTCGCAGTCGTCCTCACCACGCCTAATCCAAAATGCCGACCTTTCTAGGCCTCGCCGTCAGCATTCATGCCGACAGTAACCCGCTCCCAGAATACTCGATACAGAAGCAATCTAAACATCACCGTATCACCTCGTACATCCCTGTCCCTCCCGCAAAGATACCGCCGGGCGCTACCAAGCCTGAGCAGTCTTCTTTCGCGATATCGATCACTCTGCTCACCCCAGGTCTTCACGTGCCCTACTCGACGCCCAAGCCAACTGACGATGACCCCAACCCGAAAGCGAAGATTGTCGGGGGCCTCCCAGGTCAAACCGGAGAGCGGGGCAAGTACGGTCCCACGATAGCCCCGTACAAGCCCTTGACCACCTCGCCGAACGAGACAATCGCTGCATACATATACTTTGACGGCCGGGCAAAGGAGGAAGTAGCGACACTGCTGCGACGCGGCGAAGAGACGTGGGTCAACTCACGGTGGGTCAGCGTGCCAGAGTCAGAAGGCGGGGGTCTCGCAGAGCGCGAGTTCCTCTTCCGCGAGGTCGGTCTCGAGAGATGGCTCAACGGTCTGGATCTCGAGGGCAAGGACAAGGACGTGGCCGCCAAGATTGAGCGGAGAAAGCAGCGCCTGGAAAAGAAGCGGGCAAAGCGGAGAGAGGCCATGGACAGCAGCGACGAGGACAAGAAGACCTCCGGCAACGGTGTACTGCGCTACAGCGAAAGCAAGGACGCGCCTGTCGAGACGCTTTCCGGCAACGACGAGTTCTTCACCACCGACTCCGATTCGGACGACGAGCCCCCCATGCCCGAGGCAGCCGGACAAATCAAGGTCGCTCTGTTCCGCGTCCTGGCGTCTGGAGAGATCAAGCGCGGCGAGTACTCACCCCAGTTCGACGCACACGATGACGACGAGCAAAACGGAGGTGGAGAGGGCGAGGACGTTGACCACACAACGAGTTTCGCAAAGCCCAAGACGCTGGACCCCAAGTCTATCAGCACTCAGACTGTGACTGGAATAGATCCCCCGGACAAGCCCTACGCCGTCTTTACCTTTTTGTACCGCGGAGAGCGTAAGTTTACAGCAAGGGATACAAGATTTTCGCTAACCAATGACAGGTCAACTGCGGAAGATGGGTATTCTGAACACCAAGGAGACGCCCAAGATCACCTCACCACAGACCAAGCGGAAATCCGGCGCACTCGACTTTGGCAGCCTGAAGCCTCTGAACGCGGCCGCTGGAACAAAGAACTTTGGAGGTTACCGAGAGACTTCGCCCAAGTCCAAGAAGAAGACGGAGGACGCCATGGACAGCGACGCGGATGACGAGGACGATGTCAAAGTGGAGGATGCGGATGATGACAAGGAAGTTCTCGACAAGGGCTTGTTGTCACCTGAGGACGCTCACAGACAGGGCGAGCTCGCAGAGGGTGTGCGCAAGATCAAGGTATGTGGATTGTTAGCGTTTGGGATTCGTCTACTAACACATCACAGTTGAAGCGTCAACATTCCGCAGAACCTCTCGGCCGCCCCGCAGGACCTTCCCACTCCGACTCGACAGGATCTCCTCTTTCCGGTACACCAGCACCAGAAAACGCGTCGACAGGAGAGGCGTCATCCTCAGCCGCCGCGAACACCTCCGGAGAGCCCAGCACAAACTCGATCGCTTCACCCTACAAGAAGCAGCGCGCTTCATTACCCGGCTTCGACGACAACGTGCGCAAGAGCCTGGGCCAAGCCCTGATGGACGCCCACAACCAAGGCCGAGCCAACTCGGACGGAAACATCCCCACCATCGAAACCAAGATGGAAGAGGACGAGGAGTTGTGACACAAGAACATCCGTTTCCAACGCGCATTCGAATGAGGTAGTTTCTCATCGTGTAGCAAATCACACATTTTGTTTGCATTATAACGGTCAACCACGAGTCGAATTCCAATACCACGATGTCACCCAAAACCCTTAATACCACGCGGACACCACAGTCGGGCATTACCTTTCAGGCGCAAAAATTGGCAAACGGAATCCTGCGAAAGTCAAGGGTTTGGAGGGGGCTTTGGATAACAACTTGGCTCGGTGCCTTCTTTGGCTCTGGTTGATTAGGTGGATTCTGTACATGATCATGTTTCGTATGTTTCTTTTTGCGGTGGGGCTTCGGCACGAATGGCAAGATGGGTCGGTGGTATGGATGGGGTATGATGGTTTGGTGGACAAGATGCGGACTTTAGTGTCTTCCATCTCTGGCGGATTGGTGGTTGGAGGTTGGATTGTCGACTGACATGGAATGAACTGCAATGAGACGTATGATACAATAGATGGTATTTGCTGATGTGATGGGTGTGTGGATACAGAGTGAGGAAAAGTGATGTTTGAGTGTTGCAAAGGATTGATGGACTTGTAATCGGCTGTTGGATATCTAAATTTACCAAGCAGCGCCATTCAAATTACGTCGGGCTCCGCGATCGACCCTTCTTCTGCCCTGGCGATCCATGTTCAGGGACCTCCTCCTTTATATAGACATATCGCACAGGCGATACTTCACGCCTTTCAGATACTTGACGTGGCCATGCACACAAATCGAGCAAGGAGCCCACTTGTGGTACCAACTTCTTCTCACTGATTACCTCACCCCCTTCTCCAATCTCCTCGCCCTTATC
This sequence comes from Alternaria viburni, assembly GCF_023758015.1. Classification (NCBI taxonomy): domain Eukaryota; kingdom Fungi; phylum Ascomycota; class Dothideomycetes; order Pleosporales; family Pleosporaceae; genus Alternaria; species Alternaria viburni. The sequence continues at coordinate 154,043 of NW_026055797.1, forward strand.
CTCTATCTTCAGCCCGTAGCCTTGGCCGCCCAATGAATTTGGATCTCTCTGTAGGAGTACACTCGACCAGCCTGCGTCTTGCGCGCCGAACACGTCTTTCTGAAGGTCGTCACCTACGTAGATTTTCTCAAACGAGGAAACGGGTGGTGGAGTATCGGAGCTGGAACTCAGAGAGTCGTTTAGGGTAGCCGCCAGCATCTCTTCCGCCGCCGCAAAAATCCTTCCATCGGGTTTCTCGACTCCGACGTCGTAGGATAGGACTGTGAAATCAATGTCGTCTTCTTTTTCCGCCTCCTTCCTCTTCGTCTTCTTCTTCGATGGCTCTGATGTTGTGGTATCTAGAGGACTGGCAGCCACACCACTGTAACGCCGCGGACTGATATTGAGATCAAAGGAAGATAATATCCCTGGGACGCGGTTGTCTGAGTTTGTGATTATGCCTACTATGGTTTTGTCCCAGGGCCAGAGTCCATGAGCAGCGCCGTGACGTATCCTGTGCGCTTTCATATGCCGTACCATGTGGAAGAAGGGGAGGACGTCGGGGTACAGTGTATACCCCTTACGTGACGAGTAGGTGTGAAGGAGTTCTGGGACGAGGTACTTGGGCAAGGTTTGGTTTGGAGCGAGGAAAGGCGTGAAGGTTTCTTTTATTACTTTGGCCCACCATTTTTCCGCACCCATGCCTGTTGCCCGGCCATAGTTTGGGTGCTCTGATGATAGTTGTTTGAATGCGGATTTGAAGGATGAGGATACTTGGGTGGCGGGTTCGGGCGTGTTTATGACGATGCCGTGCTTGAGGGCGGCTTCGGCGTAAGTTATTGGGATGGGTTTCGTGGGTGTGAAGAGGGTGCCGAAGGCGTCGAGACAGAGGAAGAGGTTTTTCCGCTGGGGTGTGGGTGACATGGTGAGTGGGCATCCGGCGTATCGACCGGCATTACCCTACAAATCCGATAGCACCGATCCAATATCCTGCTAATTGGCGCGGGAATGTCGATATCACATTACATCGACGTGTAAGGCCAACCAAACTCGGGCCATGTCGTTGCGGAAGGAGATGGTCCAAAGAGGCTAGTCCAGGGTCCGCCGACAGCCCCGAGCTACTTGCGGACACGATCACCTCCGCGAATCCTCAACTCCCCCAACGTCAACCCTCACCTGCAGTCGCTCATTCACCCAATTCCGCAGACACACAACTCACACACGCAATTGCAAAGATGGCGAATACCAACAAGTACTCGGTGCTCCTCCCCACCTACAACGAGCGTCGCAATCTGCCCATAATAACATGGCTGCTGGCCAAGACGTTCGAGGAGAAGTACGTCGCAACACCCACCCCCTCATAACGCAAATGGCACAACTAACAACACGTCTACAGCAAACTCGACTGGGAACTCATCATCATCGACGACGGCTCCCCCGACGGCACCCAAGAAATCGCCGCCCAGCTCCAAAAAGCCTACACACCCTCACGCATCCAAATCCGCGCGCGCGCCGGTAAACTCGGCCTCGGCACCGCCTACGTCCACGGCCTGCAATTCGCAACCGGAAACTTCGTCATCATCATGGACGCGGATTTCAGCCACCACCCCAAGTTCATCGCGCCCATGATCGCTTTGCAAAAGACCAAGAACTACGATATCGTGACCGGAACGCGGTATGCAGGCGACGGCGGCGTGTTTGGCTGGGATCTCAAGCGCAAGTTTGTGTCGAGGGGGGCGAATCTGTTTGCGGACACGGTGCTCAGGCCGGGTGTGAGTGATCTTACGGGCAGCTTTAGGTTGTATAAGAAGGAGGTGCTGCAGAAGGTTATTAGGCAGACGGAGAGTAAGGGGTATACGTTTCAGATGGAGATGATGGTTAGGGCCAAGGCGATGGGATGCACCGTTGCCGAGGTGCCTATCTCTTTCGTTGACAGGTTGTATGGCGAGAGCAAGCTTGGTGGTGACGAGATCGTTGAGTATGCGAAGGGTGTGCTGGCGCTGTGGATGAAGGTTTAGACGGGACGTGTGGGGTGTTGGTGGCCGGCAAGGATGGCTGGCCGTGACGATATCTTGGGCAGGTAAGGAGATGGTACATTTGATCTTTCTCCGCCTTGTCTGATTAGTATGTTTAACTCTTAATCTTCTCACCAGCGTCTTCGCGCACGTGTTGCTTCCAGTCGCGACTGCCACTACCTATTTCGTACGCCAAGCGGCGCTAGAGTCCGTTGCTCTTGCCAGAGCTGCCTTCACTTTCATCCTCGTCCTCACTTTGACTTTGACAGTCTCTCAATCGCTCAATCACTACATCCCGATTCCAATCTCGCCCCGAGATTGCGCACCTCACACAGAAGCGAAACGATCTCTCATTACAGCTCTGAAGTACACTATCACATTGTACAAGGAAAACACTAAGTAGGTCTGCAGCCTACATTAAAGTTGAAAACGTGCAAAGTACGCGAGCTGACTTTAACGCAGACTCTACCGCGTTCGGCGTCTTCTTCGTGTGAAGTACTGTCACGATGTCGACGCAGGATGACTCCAAGCCCTTTCGCTTCATGGACCTGCCGTCAGAGTTGCGCCTCATGATCTACAAACGCCTACCCCGTCAGATCAAGCATACCGAGGTTCGCTACGTAGGCGCAGCAGCGTGGCCCTTTCAGGACAAGAGCGTGGATTCAACAGTAATCTTGATCACACGGCACCTCCCAGTGGCTATCTTGAGGATAAGCCGCCAGGTCTATGCCGAGGCGCACGGTATCGTCACAGCTCTGGTTCAAACCTTTGTGACAGAGTCGCACCCGCGGGCCATAGGCCGTGAGGACCATGCTGAAGCGCTGAGCGTACTCAAATTCTTGATTGTGACTGAGCGTGAGGCGCTTCTGGTGGGTCGTCTCTTACATTACCATGCTTTGAAGTTCAACACTGACGCAACTTCAGACTTGCCGACCTTACCATGTGAGCGACGTCATTCAGCGACACCCAGACCTTGTCTCCCATCCATGGGATACCAGACGGCCGCGCGACATTGCAGTCTTCCTTGGCCAGACTACATTAGCGAAAACGCCAGACACCGGGATCTGGGTCGCCAAAATCGCTACAGTAGACTTCGAGAAGCAGGAGAACGTGATGGACACGCTGCGTACGCAGCATTCCCGGAGCATCGCCCCTGGACCCCTACCAACTCCTCCGAGCGTATTAGAGTTTTTTCGACGGGAATATGAGTCTGGTCTCGGCGTTCTCGTTGGTGGAAGCTTCAAGGGTATCCTCGCATACGCTCCCAACGAAGAGTACAAAGTCACAGCAAAGAACGTCCCTGTCAAACTCAACTTAGACAAGTTCGATTTGGATGGGACCTGGACCCTGGAGACTTGTATGAGCCAGGATGACTGGATTGGACATTGGGTGCCTTCTTCGTGAGGAGTACCCATATGTCATCCAAAGGGAGGGATTGAATGCCCGTCCATAAAGAACGATGGAAGTAAAAAGCCCAGGAGTCCATATTGCGTTGAAAGTTCGCAATCTTTTGTGTGCGAAACCATGTAGACTGCAGGGTGTCTAGCTCTTTCCTTTGATAGGGTGCTCACATGCTAGTCGAAGTACCTTCCAAAAGGGCCGATCAATACTGTTATCCGGATTCCGCTCTCACGTATCTCGCAATCGTTACATGAATGAGGCAATTGTCACGTGATCATCTCGCCTTTCACGCCTTCTCGACAGGCATTAGTATCAACCTTCGCACCTTAGGCTGACTAGCTGCATCTCGCTATACAACTGCTTCCGGCGATCCGTAGCAGACTTTCTGTCTATTCGTCCATATTTCGCCAGTCACCTTACCCATACTCTGGCGTCGTTCTTTCCGGCTTACCCGTGGTCTTTGTGACGGCACGGTAATGATTAGTGAACCCATCCGATAGGGTTTCTCTTATCGCCATACCCATCCAGACCTTATTACTCTACTATTGACACCGGCATATATGATCTTGATGCTAATTCACAATTGAATTCATCTATTCTAGGACATCACAGCTTGCAGCCGCTGGCGTAGTGAGTACAGTCAGTGCCTTGATCTCTTCCAATATCAGTCCTTGCATACGATCACTTGTTTCTATGAGCAACCCATACATCATCTCAGCCACCGACATGTCGATCGACCAACAAAATCCTTTCCCGTTTACCAATCTTCCCGTCGAACTGCGCCTAATGATCTACGAGCGGCTGCCACGCCAGATCAAACACACCGTGGTCTCAATAGACGGAGAAGTGACTGTCCTGGTCACAAGACATCTGCCGACTGCCATACTACGTACGAGCAAGCAAATTCATCTCGAAGCTCACGCCATCGTAAACAAGCTGGTCCGACATTTCGTCGAAGAGTCACCAACAAAGCTCATCGAGCTCGGCAAAGCTGGAACAAAGATGAGACAGAGGAAGGTACTCGACTATCTCATGTCACAAATCCCCCGCGAACGCATAGCCGTCGAAGACGACGAGAAGTCCGACATCCAAGCCATTTCCCAGAGACTACCCAAGTCCAGTGGACTTCGACCTGCCGATCCCGCCAAGGCATCCAACATCGCTCGCTTCTTACATCAAGCTGCTAGAGCTAGATACCGTCCCGGTGACGACCGTTTCCACGACGCAGCCGGCGGGCTGTGGAACAACACTGTCGTAACCGTGTTCGTCACCCGCACATTTTATAACAACGAAGAAGAGTTCCAATGCTTCGCCGAGATCAACCACAGACACATTCGACATATGTATCATCATGGGGAGATGCCGCACTTTCCACATGATATATGGATCCGAGATGGTGGTATTGTACAGGTCGAAGGAGATGTTTCTCTGGAGAGGGCGATTGACAGGGTTCCGATGTTATCTCAGGATGGCTATGACGATTGGGGGAATGATACGGGTGTGGGGGATTCGTGGGGGCCGGCTATGAGGAGGGAGGACTGGGATGGGGAGTGGCTTCCTTCGTAGGCAAGTCGTGAGAGAGGCATGGATGTTTGTACTGCCGTTTGATAGCAGTTTGTGCGGACTACGTCCCTCCATATCATAAGTCAAATATCCTTGATAACCCAATATAAACATGCTGTTCCGACCGAATTGCATTCCCAAAGACCATGTTCCAGCCTTGCTTCCAATCCCACTTTTCCTTCCCAAACTCCCAAACCCCTAACCATTCTTCTAACCCTCCCTCACACTAACCCCCTTCTTCATGACCAACAACTTCGTCTTCGTCGGCTCCGCAAACTTCTCCTCCTCCTCCAGCACCGGAATCGCCGCATCGCTATGCATAAACGCAATAAACTGCTGCAAATGCAATTCATCCTCAAACGCCATGGTACCCATGCAATCCCAGTCCATCCCGTCATCAACCCCAATCAACACCCGCGGAATGCCGATTGGACATTCCTCGTCGTCAACATGGTAGTGCCGCGTCCACGACAACGGATGCACTTTCCCCGCGATCTTTTTGAGCAAAGGTGCGTATTTTTCCTCATTGTGCTGGTAGAATTCTGCGCGTGAAACACCTTCTTTCCGTGTCGCGACTGTGGTGAGGATGTAGGGGTAAGCACTCGTTTTCGTCATTGTAGTTCCCGGCATTTTGGTTCTGTGGATTCTCCGGTTGTTCAGGGTATGCGATGGGGATGGGGTAGGCGGGCGGAGCTATGTCGGCGGTGTAGAGATATGCGGCCGATGATTGGCATGGAATAAGCAATCGCAGGACCCGGAAGGATTGTGAAGGATTCGCAAAAGCAAAGAAGACGGAACGCTCTCGGGGGGAATAAAGGCATACGCTGATATGAGCAAACGGGAAGGAACGAAACGCCAAACCGAAATTTCAGGGCCAGGAAAACAGGAGAACGGATGGCTTCCGTATGCAGGCTGGGCCCGTCAGACCGTGGTGTGCCGGTGTCAGCTAATGGGCAGTCTTGTACCCCTGTATTTTATTGGTCCCCACTTCCCGCTCGGTTACCACGAGGGCCGATCGCTGGAGACAGTGCGCTAGCTGGGTCTGGACTACTGACGAAGCGAAGTGTCGAGCCTTTCCTCAACCTTCTTAACCTTGATACCTGCTGCCTTTTTTGGTGATGCCGCCGATTCAGTTGCGACATGTCAATGCCGTTGTGGTGTTTAGTCTTGCGCCTGTTATCTCGTTTGTACCGGGGAGGACCCACGAGCGTCATCGGGATACCCAGGTATGACGTTAGGCCTCCAGACACCGCTAGTTTCATGTGCCGATGGCTGCTTTGGGAGTTGAATGTCATTGTCAGAGCTGGATGTGTTGATCAAGCGGAAGTTCGCGGAAGTGGTGAGAGGTACTTCCTTAGGTCCGCGGAGTCTTTCGGTATGTTGTGTTGATCGTCGCTGCCAGAATTGACAAAGTTGTGCAACAGCTGTCATCTAGTACTAATGCGTCACAGCGCCGTGAGCGAACTCATCTCTAGAAGTCAAACTATTGCATCGCGCGTTGTCCGTCAGCTCTTGGCCCGCTGTAGCGTCCACATAGGTACTCGTTCTGTTTCCTTGCGCTTGTGCATCGGCGCGGACCGTCACTACTTCACCCCGCATGTGCGTGGTCAAGTTCGTGGCCGTCATGACTCCACTGAGGCTTCACATCTATGTCGATGTTTGGAAAGGCTTTGGGAAAGTGTCTCATTCAAGCGCATTGATTTTAACATAACTAGAGCGAAGGTTAAGGCCAATCCCCTGACCCATATTCTACTTGCGAGTTCTGATCTCGAGAGCCCTCCTCTCGCCCGTGGGAGTATTTTCTCCCAATCCCCTACTGAGATCCCACCTTTTATCGTCCCAAAGATACCGGAAGACCCCCAGTGTATGTGTCTTGATGACAGTCATGAACTCTTCAATGAGCACAGCTTCACCATCTGCACCCATCCCGCTTGGAGAAGGCCCAAACACAAACGCCGGTACACCGCGATAGCGATAAAACTTACAGTCCGTACCACCCAGGCCGACGATCTGTACCGGCTCCCTCCCAGTAACGTCTCGCGCAACATCGGCCATGTACCCAGAAAGCGGATGATTGTACTCGGATAAGCTTGCTGGGTTGCTGGCTGCTTCTTGCACGGAGTATGATACGCCAGGGGACGACAGGAGTAAGTCGTCAATCTCAACGAGTACCGCCTCAGCCTCGAGCCCGATCGGCAGGCGGATGTCGGCTTCAAAGACGCACTTTGAAGGGATGACGTTGACTTTGACGCCGCCGTTGATGGTGCCGATGTTCAAAGTGGGTGAGAACATATTCGCTGCTGCCCCAGCGCCCATGATCTCATCAGTAACGGCGTGCGCTGTTTTGGAGCGAAGATAAGCCTTGAGTTGGTGCGGGATCTTTACGGGTATCGACTCGACCACGCGCTTCAGGGTTGTTATCAAGGAGCAAGCGTGTACGATGGCTCCACAGCCGTTGTGTGTGTACGCTCCGTTACCGCCTTGAGTGTTGACTGTGAAGGTCAAGCGCAGAGTTCCTAAGATTCTGGGTTAGTATAGATCTTCAAAGCTGTTTATGGGTAGATGACATCTACCCTTCTCGCCGAACCGGATGGACTGTAGACCACCAGGCTCGCCGTTGACAACACAATCGCCCAGCCAAGGTGAATTGTCACCACAGTGATCAAGTAGATACTTGGTCCCCCATTCGCCTCCCGTCTCTTCGTCCGAGACCATGGTCAAAGCGACGCTTCCGATGAGATGCGAAGCTCGCTTCTTGAGCAACGTGAATGCGATGATGGAAGCTGCAGTCCCTGCCTTCATGTCGACAGACCCGAGACCATGTATCGAAGTGCCATCATTATGTCCAGAGTATGGCGGGTAACGCCAACCCTCAAGGTTATTGACCGGGAAAGTATCCATGTGGCCGTTGAAGACGACGCGAGGACCGTCCTGCAAGCGGCCCTCGAAATCCGAAACCACGTTAGGCATATGAGCCATCGGGGCAACGATATCTGCATAGATGTTGTTGGCTGAAAGGAATTTCGTGACGACATCTGCAGCCACTCGGGTATCGCCTGGTGGGTTGGGGCTTGCTGCTCGGACAAGCCTTTGCAGAAAGTGTATGTACTTGTCCTTGTTTGCTTCGATTTCGCAGAGTATGAGGCTCTCGTGGTATTGTCTAGCTGGAGCCATCTTGACAAGAGAAGAACGTTTTGCTGTGAGTAGCTGAAGAAAGATGATGTTGAGCTGGTGAAGAGATGGAGGCTTTACGTTATCAGGGAGTGCAGGCTTTTCTTCGCGGAACTGGTCGACTACGGAGATGACGAAATTTCAAGTTTAATTGTTGAAGACGCCCGTGGTAGTATATCGGCGCATGCCATAGATGGGCACACGAAACATATGCGCGTCGCATCACTGGCTGCCCGGTGTTCGGTACCGTACATCAGCGAGCGCTTCATCCATGTTCAGTTCGATTCGCTTACAATCCGGAGTACACCGATAGAGATTTCTGCGGGTACAATCGTGCTTGATGACTGGGTGGGCTGGCTACATCAAGAGGTTGGTTGCGCATTTGAGACTTTTGTGTGGTTCGTAGTCCGCTGTTTAGTCCGGACTTTCCGAATGTCGGATCAACCAACATTGCTCACAAGACTTTCCTTTGCAAGTTCAGTAGTCTGGTTTCATTGCGGGTATCCATGGATGCATCTCATGAGTTCATGACGTCGTCGCTTAAGGTTTTGATCCTATGATTCAGCCTCACGAGATCTCTCACATCGTCCCTTGATCGCGGCTCTTCTTTTCAATCCGCAACAGTATTCCAGATCGAACAAACTCGTGGAGCCATAGACTTGACCTACGCACGGCTTATGCGACCATCTTGTGACCATGTCCCGACTAGCGACCTGGTGAACCGTCCACATCACTCACGTCCGCACCGACCATGTCCTGCTCATCCGGCAACGTCATACCCTCAACCACCTCCTCAAAGCTTTCCAGCTCCACGAGCTTGGCCTCGGACGCCGTGATCTTCAGCTCCATCTCCTGCTTCAGCACCTCGACCGTTGCACTGAAGCCAGCGAGGGCCTCAAGTAGCGCACATGCAGTTGCTAGTGTATCGAGATGATCCTTCGTCGCTGAAATTGCTTCATCGATGGCAGCGTAGAGGAGGTCGCGCGTCGTGAGCGTCGTGGGATTCATGAGAGGCGCGTGCGCGGCAAGAACAGTGACTATGGATGCGAGGTCGGATACTGTACTACCGGTGCTTGAGGACGCAGCAGGGGAGTTTGTAATTTTTGAGGCAGTGTCTTCTTCGGTGATCTCGGGAAGCACGTGTACGGTATGTGGCTCGGGTGTTCGTGGCGGTGACGGCTCTTGCGATAGCGGCTTGGACTCGTTTGCGGGTGACTTTGCGATGAGAGGCGACCTTTCATTCTCGTCGATCCTGGATTGGACTGCGTCGCGCTTGAGTTTGGAATTCGGACCGTGTCTGAAGATGTGTCGTAAAAGACTTCCTCGCGTCATCGTGGCGGTTGTGGTTGTTTTGGCTAGGTCAGGGAGTCAGGTCGCCGCGACTATACCGACGGGAGCGAAATATGACTCCCAGCGTAAGGTGTCGGCGTAGACGCGGGAGATTGGTTGGGTGACGGCGTTGCCGCAGTCGCAGTAAATACTTGCTCACCTACGATATAGTCGCGCTAGCCAAGGCCATATCGACAAACGCACGATCTCGTATGTACTTCCAGAACACTACTGTTCTTCTGTTCCTCTATTAAATCTCCATCAATTATTCAAAATCTCCTGATGGCCTTCAACAACACCTACGACAGTGCTCGTGACCCTCGGCTTAATCGTCAGCCTAGCAATGTCGACATGCCTGATGCAGTGTCTGCTGTCCCAACATCAAATCGCCAGGCCATTCCGGTGCCGCCTAAAGAGCTGTGTGTACCCTGAAACAATCTCCCAAAAAGCTCTTGCTGACTCCATCACAGTGCGGCGCCGCCTTCGATCGATGGCTACTTGGCACCAATGAGACGGGTTCCCGAGCTTCTTGCACGCATCGCGGACCAGGAAGCTGACAACGCAAGACTCCAGCAAGAGAAGACGGCTGCCAAAAAGATGTCCAGCGACCACCATACTCGTCTCACGCAGGCAACGAAGTCCTTGGGCGATTTGACAGTCTCGTATTCGAAGCGCCTGGAGGAGAAAGACGCCCTACTCAGTGAGAACGTCGCAATCGAAGAGCGCGACACACTTACGAAGAAGGAAATCGCCAAGTCCACCCGCGAGATCAGCGATATGACGATCAAGATCCAAGAGATGGAGACCCAGATCCAAGCATACGAGGTCGAGAATTCGGAACTGCAAGATCGCGTCACTACATTGGAGACAGAAGCACACAGTCTGCAATGTCACGTTCAAGACCTGGAGTTTGAGAGAGAGCATGACCGGATTTCGGAGGATTCCCGTGGATACGTCAGAAACGGTAGAAGGGACTCCACGCAACGCCCCATGTCGAACTTTGACCCCACTCCTCCGCGCCAAGGTTCAGACCGAGACCGAGAATCGAGGCACAGCGAGGCGGTATACGTTGAGCATCGGAGGAGGTCGAGTGGACTCTACGAGCGCGACGGTCATCGACGAGGACCTCACAGGGAGGGCGGTCGTGGTCGAAACGAACGGACCAGGTCTTCGATCAACGACCGCTTCGTCCCGGACATATATCCCCCTACCGGACCTCGAGCCGAAAGGCGCTAAGGCAACGAGCAGAACGGGTTGGGAAGGGTCGTGATGATGGCGACGGGGTGTAACAGACACCGGTCTAGGCAGCAAGACTGATAGGGTTGGCGGAGCAGAGTCGGTACGGAAGGCCTGCTCGACTTCGCCGGAGGAGAACCTGTGGGAATTAAGAGACGTACCTATTGGAGTCCAACTGAATCGGTCCCCATGTTGGTCGCTCGTTGCCATATGATACTCTATGATAGCAGATGCATTAGCGTGATGAGAGCTAATGCCGGTTGCTTGAGTCATGTTCATTATCCCTAGTTTGATTCACTGCTAGTGAGGCATGCGTGGAGACTCACCGTGCCGTATACTAAAGGAAGTCTTATCGCTGCTGTCGTGCATGTGTTTGTAGGATGTGGCCAAAGGACAGTGAGATAAAGTCCAGACTCACCAAGTCATTAGGGTTGTCTCCACCTATGATAAGAGTCTCCGCGGACGATTATACATATATGTGAAGAGGCTAGTGAGAGTCAGGGTACGCGGAATGTTAATATCACGCCGCGATATTTGTGGAGAAGTGACTTGGAAGGAAGCTCGCGTAACAGAAGTCGACATGGGGGCAAGAACATCGGACATAGAAGCCGCCTCACGTGACGTGCTCGTTAACCGTGAACGGGCCGCTAGTTCATCTCAGTTAAGGACCCCGAGAATGAGGTTCGCTTAAAGTAAGGGGATCTGTAGGATTGCGCAAGACATGTGTCTGACTGGTTGATCGGATCTGGACAGGAAGATAGGCGAAGCCACGATGCGACTGCGCCGCATGCCGGTACGCGAGCCAACCACTTATGTAGAAGCAGGCGTTGCTCGCTGCCCGTTCACCCAATGGTGCTGCTTTATTCAATAATCGCGCAACGGGCGACGTTTCTTACTGCGTTGGTGGCAGCTGAGTAGTAGACAGGACCCATGTTCGTACTGTAACGCAATAAAAGGGCCGTTTCCGCGTCAGAAGGCGTCCTCGGAGCATCATCCGTCTATCTCCATTCGTGCATACCATCTTGAGAACCATGGCAGAACCAATGAACAAACGCGTCGTTGTGGTAAGTCGCCGTATATGCCATGGCTAATATGAAGCTGATGATTCCAATAGGTTGGTGGCTCGATAGCTGGGCTCATGCATGCTGTGGCGCTCAAGTCTCATGGCCACAGTGTTGTGGTACTTGAGATGCGAACTGAACAGCAACTCCAAGCCCGCGCTGCAGGCTTGAGTCTGTGGTCAAACGCACAGAAGGTCTTCACAACATACTTACCCGATGTCGAGCTTGACGACATCGTTTTCCGCAACCCCGCATTTCCAATCCTTGACAAGGATGGTAAGGTCTTGGTTGAAGTACCGTTCACGGAAGACGTGCGCACTTCGTGCTGGGCTGGTCTTCACGGTTTGCTATGGATGGCCTGCGAGAAAGACTTCGAGGGCCATGGACCTGTCACCATGCGGTGTGGATACCAGGTATGCGGGCTGACTGAGCAAGCTGACCACCTTATGGTAGCGTACAAGGGCGAAGATGGCGCCGAGGAACAAATAACTGCAGACGTTGTTGTGGCGGCCGATGGTGCGCGATCCCATCTTCGTAGCCTTGTCCTTCCTGATGTGAAGACCGATTACGTTGGCTATGTGGCGTGGCGATCACAATTCCCTGAAAAGGATGCGCCCGAGGAGCTACGTTGTGCGATAGAGGGCAAGATGCCTCTTTGCATGCTGGACGGGAGCTACATAGTGGTGTAAGTTGGACATGGCGATGTCGACCAAGGCTAACATGTGGAAGCTATCTATCGCCTAGCACGATCGGAGACATGCGTCCTGGGAACCGTGTCATCGAATGGTGTTGGTATGATGCGTGCGACGCTTCGACGCCAGTCTTTGCGGATTACATGACCGACGTTAATGGTGTCCGACATAACGTCACCGTACCCGGGAATTTGTTGCGCCCAGATGTTTGGGAGGCTCAGCTTAAGCGAAGAGATAAGGTGTTGTCTCCAATGTGGAGGAAGATCTTCCACGAGTCGAACCCGCCGCTTCTCACAGCCGTTCGTTGTATGTGCCGTCCACATACCCATTCAATGGCAGGTATACGCTGACTGATGCAACCATCTAGCGTTTGACAATACAAAAGCTTCGTTCTTCGGAGGCAAGCTACTGCTGGCCGGCGAGGCGTTCATTCAGCTTCGCCCACATCTTGGCGCAAGCTGCGATATCGCAGGGTTATCGGCCATTACATTGCCGCGGGTTCTGAGTGGGGAGATGAGTCTGGAAGAATGGGAAAAGAAAGTGGCTCAGCACGCTATGGAGAAAGCGATCGGAAGCAGGGCCACTGGTATATTCGGCATGACGGGGCAGTGGCCGGAAGGCTATACAGCAGAGTCTGCGGCAAAGTTCTCTGAGGAAGTGACGGCTTGAATGGGTGAAGCTTGCCGTGAAGCTTGCCGTGTGAAGGGATAGAAACAAGGGGGAACGATGACGTATGTGAGATCGGAAGCTGCCCCGTCCCGGGGCCGGCGCTAGCGAACGATCTAATCGAACCGAGTTAGGGACTGCTCTCTCAACAGCGCAACGTCTCTCGCCATCCCACAGTACTGACACGTTCACAGAGTGATTCGTGGCCAGCTTCAGTGATGCTAATTGAAGGTACTTTTTTGACCATCTGATGATAGCAGGACCTGCTATCGTGTGGGCACGTTGGCCTGGCAAAAGCTACACACCCAAGAGCCTACATCGACGTTAGGTTAACTACTTTGCATGTTTTCATGTTGATGTAGTCCGCAGACCTGTCTAGACCTTTCCTTGTGTAAGGTGCGGACGAACTTTGACGCGAGTCGGGCATCGGTGTACTGTAAATGTGGATACGGAGTCCGCGCAACGCGCCTGAGTCCGGCATCATCAGCACCTTTACCGTACAACACGCGTCGAACAATCAACTTCTCGGAATCCGTGGAGCGACTTCATGCAACTTTTCTTGGCGAGAAACCTTGCAGTGTTCCTGTAAAGGTCCGAATATCTATTACGCCGACAGCATCAAGTCGACAAGCCTCGATGAACTCTTGACATACAGTACGATGTACGAAGCGATGTACGAAGCGATGAACCATTTAAGTCTTGCTGAGTGTATAGATATTTTGCATCATCACTCTATCGTGGCTCAAAGCGAATTCTGCAAACATGGCCTCTCAACTCAAGGACGCGTGGGAAATATCCTTCCTTGGCGGACGCTCCAGCTTCGAGATTGGAATGGGTCTCGTCCTCTTCGTTCTCATTTTGGGCTTGTCCCGTGCAATTTATCTGCTGTACTTTCATCCGCTAGCATCTTTTCCTGGGCCCTACAAGGCGGCCCTATCAACGTGGTGGCAGTACTCTTTGAGCAAGACTGGTAGAACGGAACAGATACTCGAGCAGCTGCATGAGAAATATGGTACGTCTGAGCATGAGTTAGATGGCCACATACTGACAGCCTGAACAGACACTCAAGCACTCCGAATCGGGCCAAATGAGCTACACATTACTGATCCCACACTCTATCATACGATCTACTCGCAGCGGTACATCTTCCCAAAACACAAGTACTTCTATGATGGTTTCAACAATCTATCCAATGTCTTCATCGAGGCAGACAAAGATGCACACCGTGCGCGACGTAAGCTTCTCAACAACTTCTTCTCGAAAGCGTCAATCAGATCCATGGAGCAGACCTTGTTCTCCAAAGTCAGCCTGTTATGTGACAGGCTATCGGATACCAAAGACAACGGTGCTATCAATCTCTATCACGCTTTCAGGTAGCACTTCCAACTTTTTCTGGGGCAGGGATGTCGCTAAAGCCGTTACAGGTGCCTTACGGTTGATTTTATTACGCAAATCGCGTTTGGGGAGTCCTTCAACATGCTCACCGAAGCTGAAGACAACACGTTTGACGCACCGTTCATTAAGTGTTTTGATCTAGCATCTGAGCAGATCTGGGACATTTTGTACTTCCCCATCCTCCGGAAGATTGCATTCAATTGCCCACCAAGTGTGACTGCCAGGCTCAGCACATCGGCCGCAAGGTTCCAGGGCCTCCTTCGTAAGGTCGCGAAGACTGTAGTCAACTTCAGAACTTTGAAGGCGTCCGGCAAATCCTTGGACCATGAGATTGTCTTCGATGCTATGCAACACCTCGACGATGCGACAGTCGAATCCGAAGCCGCGAACATCTTGATCGCAGGTTCTGATACAACGGCATTCACGCTCTCGACCGCTGTTCAGCATATGATGAAAGACCCTGCCATCTTTGTGCAACTCAGAGAGGAACTGAGGAAAAGCGGCGTTGCGGCGACCCCGGATTTCACGCTCGTGAAACTAGAGCAACTTCCATATCTGGTACGTATCCTGATGAGATTGCAATAAGAAGCTAACCCTCCTAGACTGCTTGTGTGAAAGAATCATTGCGCTATGCCATGCCCGTACCGGGACGACTTCCTCGAGTCGCACAACATGGAATTCAGCCTCTCGTGGTAGGCGGAAAGGTTGTCCCCGCTGGAGCTGTCGTTGGCATATCCGCCTACAGCATGCATTTCGACGAGAGCATCTGGGGCGAAGATGCCAGGAAGTTTAACCCCGCTCGTTGGCAGACCGAAGACGCAAAAGAGCTTGAGAAATATCTCGTGACCTTTTCCAAGGGCGCAAGGCAATGTCTCGGGATCAATCTGGCATATGCCGAGATCTATCTCACCTTGGCGATGCTCGTCAACCGATTCCGCCTCGAACCGGATACGACCATTACGGCATCTGATCTCCAACCCCTGGACCATTTTGCCACTGAGTACGAAGGAACTGGCGTTCGCGCCATGGTTTATGAGGATTAGCCGTGGGTCTTCGAGGTTTTCCCATCGGAGTGGTGCTGCGGGGACGCCTTTCGTTATTGGGTCCAACGCACGCTTTCCTAGCCTCAGCTCGTTACGAAGATGGAGTGATGAGGAGAACTGACGCAGTGTGGAGTGGCGGGACGGTTACATACTGTGGGGGTATGTTGTCTTGGTTAACATGAAAATGCGCATGTGCGATAGCGAGTTAAATCAAATCATTGATAGTTGGGTCATCGTGTTCAAGACGGCAGTTTTGTGTATTAAGAAAGATAGCTCAAGTATTTGTAAACATGGGTGTGAGCTCATGGTGGGTATAGTGAAGGCAGGACATCGTTATGTTCATCGTGAGTGGGGGCGGTCAAGATATTCGGGTAGTTGATTGAACTTCAGGGAAGTGATCGTTGATTACCGAGTGGTCAAGTATGTGTTAACAGGTTGAAGTATCGTATCCTTGACGTGTTTGATGACTTCGAGGTTGATCCTAGAGCGAGAGGTGCGCTCAACATCTAGTATCAGGTCAGAATGCGGCCTTCATCATTGGCGTATCTGTTCAGACGTACCCTGTACTTCGGGCTGGACTTCAAGGTACTTTCGTCTGAGAACATGCCCAATAAGTAGTATTGATGGGGGACATGTTGCTACGAGCGTGACGATTGCAATGATGGACTCATTGGAAAGGGGTGACATAGTGTCTGATAAGGGCAGCAATAGGTAATGGCAATCTTCAACTTGATAAGATATATATGAGATTCTGATGCTATTAGAAACACCTCTGAATTCGTAAAAGCTCATGAGGGACTGTTTGAGCATTTAAAGGTAGTAGTATCGCCAAGCAAGTAACAAAAAGAACCTCGCGCCACAGGTCACCGATTAGGAAAGTATCGTGTTCGGAAAGTTAAGCCGGTGAGCGGGTAGCCAATGAAATAGGGAAGCGTAGCTCAGCCTCGTCTGACTTCTCATCCTATGCCTCTCCCAAGATCCACAAGGGCGATAGTGCAAGGAGAATCACTGCCACGCCATATGTCAATTTGATATGCTACCAGAACCCCGTTTTTCAACAATTCCTCATACTTGTGATCTCCAAAACATCTGCTTACCATCGTTAACATGACATGACGGTCCATTTCCATTCTTGCAAGGGTCTGCCGTTCTTGGAGACCAGATGTGTCACAGAGATTGAATCTACTGTGAAATCATTATAGAAGTGTGACTATGGTATTGCAACAGGATAGATACACCCCTGGGCGGATGTAAAACTCAGCCGCTTGCAGGACCAAAGGCAGCCTTGGGACAAAAGACCCTATGCCGTATCGAGCGTAGCGGCTCTGGAACAGATCAGAGGGTCGTAGGGCTGCAATCTGTTAAGTGCACGTTCCCGTGTTAAAAGACTGTTTGTGATGTGCAGGCCTCAGGTCCATAGGGCTCCTTATGATGAGTATTGCGCCAGTCCTCAAGGTCAACGGCTGTGACTACCTAGGTACTCACACGCGCCGCCGCCGAAGCACATCCAACTACGTGCGCGTGGCATTACAAAATGCGGCGTATGGCCTACCACCCGGCCGTAAGCCACTTGGGTAACACGCCTGCGTACAGTTCGTTCGACTGCGACGGCTTCGAAAGAATATCGCTCGCACTTCTTGTCCAACGCTTTCCGTCTGCGTACCCGTTTGCTTAGGCGTGTAATAAGCTGGTATCGTGGCCAAGTTCTCGCTCATGGTAGTAACCGGTCGATGGTCACTGCCTAGGTGGATTGGGCTCGCGGCTGGCGCCAGGATCTCCGAAGCGGCCAGTCTAACGCCAAACGATTGTTGACAGGCTCGCAGAGCCAGAGCCATGGCTCCTCCCAATACAATCATCCAGTTGCACGAGGTCAAAGGCAGAAGGTCAATTCCATCGAAGTGAGGAAGTGGTGGAAGGCGGCAAGAAAGAATTTTTCATGATGTTGGGGTGTGGCATTTGTATTGAAACATATGAAAGCTACTTAGGTACTGGGGGTGTCAGAAAGCTGGCTGCATAGAACCATCCGTCTTCTCCCTGCGCGCAAACAAATGAAAGCTATTGGAGATACCAACGATCATTGTCCACACCGGTGCAAATAGATTTGATACATTGGCATACTAAGTCGTGCATCCTCCTGATAACCCAACAGAGGTAAATGATTGATGACTAGGTACATGGGCAAGACCCGGCTGAGGTACCAGTAGGTCAATCGGACTGTCGACGATGATGTTTATAGTTGGCTGAGCAGGGCGATTGGCCAGCTCAACATCTAGAGTGGTGTTAGCCGGAAGTCGCGATGCAAGCTTTGAGCCAAGCTTTACATACCAGACTGATAGGGCTGGCGATTGCGACGTGCCCGTCTGACGAGGTGAAAGAGAAGCGCAATCGAAGGGGGGCATGTCACCACGAGCGTGATAATAGCAAT
Source organism: Alternaria viburni (assembly GCF_023758015.1). Classification (NCBI taxonomy): domain Eukaryota; kingdom Fungi; phylum Ascomycota; class Dothideomycetes; order Pleosporales; family Pleosporaceae; genus Alternaria; species Alternaria viburni. Next base: position 172,019 of record NW_026055797.1, read on the forward strand.
TATCTCCCCGTTGGAGAGCGAGAATGGCATGATCTCTTGTTTGCGTAAGGACTCGGAAAGTGGAATATAGATTGCGCTAGGAAGTTCGGTATAGATTAGTCGATGTGCGATATCGATGCCGTTGTATATGCAGCTGGAATTGTTTCGTGTCGTTTGTGAAGAATCTTGGTGAGGGAGGGAAGAGGGCATATTAAAGACATCTGCTGATCGAACGGGATCTGTGGCGCATGCCAGCTTCTTAGTCGTCTTCTCTCACATAGGTCAGGAATTGAACGAATTTGACCTCATACCAAGAGCACAAGCAAAGGCCAAGGATCCGAACGCAATGACGGGTCCAATCGCCATGCTTCGTTCATGCAGGGCTACGCAGTGGCGCGAGGCCAAGATCTGACAAGCTTTGTGATTTCCAAGGTTGCAGCAGGCTGGCTCTCCTGATGCTTGGTCCCGTGGCTGCCGGTCTATCGTGGCTGATTGTCTATCGTGGCTGATGGTCTATCGTGGCTGATTGTCTATCGTGGCTGCCGGTCTATCGTGGCTTTGGTTGCGAGATTGCGCCCTTCCATCTCTGATGACGCACGGCAGTGCGTCCCATGTCTCGTTTGCAAGCTGGCAAGCTTTATCTTTTGCCTTTGACCTACCTCTTTCTTGACCCAGGGCGGTGCATTCTTGGCGGGCGTAAATGCGCAAGCGGAGGGCGGAAGGCCCAGTCGTTCAATTGCAACACATTGCCCGCCTCTGTGTCGTCACTTTGTTCATGATCTGGGTTTCTAATGCCAGGCACGGACATTCGTTCGACAAGCGATGCAGCATCCTCCTGCGGTTCAACCCATGAGGTCAACAAGTACACGCGACCATGGTTGCAACCCCATGCAAGGATAGTAGCGCATTCCTTTGCCTCGACATTCATGCAGTTCTTCGAATCGGACAACTACGCGTGACGAGGCCTGTGTGTGAGAATACGCGGGACGAGGCGCTGGGGAGCGAGAGGCGTCGACAGCCCACGTGAATCGCATTAGGCTCCCCGTCACCGTCCCGGACAGAAGTGTCGTTCGCCATGCCGCCGTTGGATATCGGACGCTGTAGCGCATATCTGCATCCAGAGGTTTATGTGCGGGATACCGGGTCGATGTCCTTATGGAGTTGAATCTCGCAATTGTGAATAACGATGGTTTGCAATGAAAAGTGCACGTCACTGACAGTGGGGTGGCGTAAGGCGTCCACGGGTATGACAGTCCAGACCTGGGCGGGCATCCAGGCGTTCAGAAACGCGGGCACTGCCCTTCACGCATCGCAAGCCTGCAACTTTGGGCTTTCTGGTTCCGGTCAATGGGCCAATAGTAGAAAAGTATGTCAGTCAAACGGGCAAAGGAGAATTGATCGATCAGCACTTCGAAGTGAGACATCGAGCTAGCAGCTAAGTGGGGCAGAGACCTCGGGAGCACCGAAGCGGCCCGCCCGGCGCCAGTTGCTTGTCGGCGGGCACACCACCCCCACGACACCTATCTTATATAGACCCTACAATCCAATCGCGACAACGCTCGAAGGCTTTCCAATGACATAAATCTCATTTTTTTTGCTTCACGTTGACTACGTGCAGTTCGATCACAAATAGACCTGCGGACCGCGCGGGGCATTCCGTCCGGCGCACGCGAGTGACGCAATCGCCTGGTCCTCAGCATTTTCCATTTGACGATTGATGAGGCTGCATCGGGGTGTCATCGCCTGTTCATGGTCTATGAGCGTCACGGTCTGGATGTAAAAGCTTAGGAGACGGGAATGAGTTGTAAGTGGTCTGGTGGCAGTTTCATTATGTTTCCTTATCCTACGTCGCTCGACCTAGCTCTTGTGTGGACGATCGTCCTGCATCTCATCGTCAACAACATCTCCTTTTAACCCAAGGCTGGTCTGGCTGCAACCAAATCCTCGATATGCTCAGCTATACTGCTTCTCAGGCTTTTGACAATCTCTTGTGCATTGTGGAAGAGAAGTTACCTTTGCCTTTAAGTCGTGGAAAAGCTTTGTGGGATTGTTGTCGCGCCCATGTCGGCGAGATAGGCGATGGTCATCGCCGAGAGACGTAAGTAGACGTGGGTCTGAGTAAAGTCTCATCGACGTGCTTGATAATCTTGCGATCGATGGCTGAGCGAAAGAACTCGTTATCTAGGAAGCTGTCAGCGACGGAAAATGAGTGTTGACACATATCAACGAACCGTTGAAGTCTCTTTGGACCCGACCTTTACGCCTGAGCAGGTGCCAGATGAGAACCACGGAGGGTGGACATGTTGCGACGAGACTGACGATAGCGATGATAGATTCGTTCGATATGGTAGACATGGCGGACATGATTGGCTGAGCGACAGGAATCGACCAGTACGTATGGGCTGCACTTGACAAGATAGTCGAAACAAGCGTTGTGAATGAGGAATGTAATCGTGTGTGAAAGCTTCGTTATGCTCAAGTTGCAATCTTCGAAAAACATGGCAAGGCGCTTTAGATAAAATATTCTGACCGATATTCATCGTAGAACTCGTATGCCCCGATCACCCTGAATGCAGGGAGACGTGGGCAAGTCTTCACGAGCAACCGCTTATCATTGGCCAGTTGCACTCGGGGCGTCTCAGGAACCAATACTGAGGGGCAGCATTGCTGCCCCGAGTGCTGGTTGCACCAACATTACCCTGATCCATTGGCTCGCTCCCGCTCCTACATGCAAGCTCCCACCCCTGCATGCAGCACCCATCTGAGCATGCGGCACCCGTCTGAGCATGCAGCGCCCGTCTGAGCATGCAGCACCCATCTGCGCAACCAAAGAGGGCTGGTGGTTTGACGTGCCCCACTTAGCCACAACTATGGGTAATCGTCACGGGCCCCAAGAGCCAACATGTTCCGTCTCAATGTTCCGTTGTATTGGTTGTTCCAAGCACTCAAGCTGCCGCCGCTCACCAGCCGCCTCCTGTAATTGGCCTGTGGTATAGCCTTGCGATAGAACTACACGTGACCGTGCATACTTGCATGTTTACCTGCCCCGTAACAACGCATCCATGGATACCCGCATCTTGATCACGTGGACGGGTATTCTTGCCATTTGTACCCACGCGTAGTCGTGTTACGAAAGCGTCTAAAAGAGGATGACATCCAAAGGTTTTCGCCAGTACACGTGATCGCCCAGGGACATCCGGGTAGCCCTGCTCGATAGCTCCTCTCAGCCTCTACATCGATAACTCCATATTTTCACTTGGCAATGAGCGCGCATGCAGTCCTCGGGTCTTCATGTACAGACTGGGTCTGCCAGCTGATCCCACGGTACATTTCGTGACGGTCAGTTCCCAGGACGACAGGGACTACCCACTGTGCCTACATTCAGGTTTTGCCTCATTGGTGGTTGTGCCGCGGATGTATTGCACCGCCTCGTCGAGTCTTCACCGGCGATGGGTGCTGCTGACCCCTGCATAATCTCGCTTATCCACCGCGAATTCCAGGTTTTGCTGATTGGAGGATGATATGCAGCCCTGGAGGCTCTCGAAGAGGTATCGCCTACGTCGTGATGCATTCCAGGTTTTGTTTGATTGGACCGTGGGAAAGAACGTTGAAATGCATATAGTCTTCCAGACGTAGCCTTCTCTTTCCAGTGTTTCGGTCAACTTCCTCTCAGCTCTTGCTTTTGCATTGCAACCTGATTCCATTCTCATCATGTCTATAGAGCCGAAGTCATACGCGCGACGAATCCCTCCCAGCACGTGGGAGAAGCACCGATGCAGGATCAAAGTGCTGTTCGTTGACAAGAAGAGACCCTTGAGCGAGGTCGTTGAGACCATGAAGCAGTACGGCCTCCACGCGAGGTCAGTGCCCAGACATACACACCCTTTATCACAGGTTCAAGCTAACGCGCCTTGAGTGTGTCGCAATACGAACGCCAACTGAAGTCATGGGGCATTCGAAAGTATCGCACAAGGGACGAGTGGCGCCTCATCAAGCGCGTAGTAGATGAGAGGCGTCTTGAGGGAAGGGACAGTGCTGTTCTGATCGATGGTGTCGTTCAGCCGAGTGATAGGCTCGAACGCGAGTTTGCGAGGAGTGACTACCGTACACACGGGGGTATGACTTCCCATCAACGCGTTATACCTTGGCTAATGAGTCGAAGGCCTCGGACTGAACCTTCCCGGGCACATAAAAGTGATGTCGCCGCTAGCAGCCGCCTCGTCACCGGATAATTCACCAGGATATTTCAACAGCGAGGACGGTGTGTTCGGGGCTACGCAAACGGATTCGTCCCATTCCAAAATTGATGTATCATTGTTAACAGGATGCGTTGCCCTTATAGCTGGGGTGCTCTTGGAAGCGACAAAACTCAGAGACCATGGGCGCACGATCGTTCGTAAATTTAGTCTCCAAGTGGATTCTGTCAAGCAGAACCGGGAGTCCTGGCTGAGAATTTACAATCGTAAATTTGGCCTCAAGCTGGACTCTCTCAAGCAGAATTGGGAATCTTGGCTGAGAATTTACGATCGTAAACTTGGCCTCAAGGTGGACGCTGTCCGGCAGAGTTGGGAATCCTGGCTGAGAATGTCCAATTCACTAATCTGCGGCGAATCGCCATCTGAAGACCCGGACATCGTAATGACGGATTACGAGCCCGATCGTAGTAGTAGTCCGGTTACCACCCCACCATCCCCGTCAGGATCATGGAGTCTTCCCAGTCTGGAATCCGTGGGGATCACCTCCGAAGAATGGGTGGCTCGGGGATGGAATGTGTTCTTCGGGCCTTGGGGTTGAAAGGAGACAGGAATGCAGCTGGCGTCTCCTTCTGTCATACCGGGATACGGTAGTGAACAGCTATTGTGACGTTGAAGATGTGCATAGACGAGGATTTAGATTAACTCAAGAAGTGCAATGCGCAGGAACTCTTGCCTTTAAATGCAAAGTTGAGGAAGCTAGTGCGGAGCAGCAAAAATGAACCAAGCAGTCGAAGTGCGATTAGCAACATCTCTCACTCCACACCTCCCTTCTCTTCCCTCTTTCCCCATCCCTTGGGCCTCAAAAAACTGCAAAAAAGAAGGTACTGGACGCTGTGGGAATTGAACCCACGACCTTTCACAAGTACGCACATTTGATAATGCGAAGCGACTTTGATGATGTTAGTTTCATATCCCAGCGTGCTGACAGTTGTTGGTGTTGTCTTACAAATCATACCCCTAGACTGAGGGTTGTTAGTTTAACTGTGGAGGCGGAGTTGGTTGTGCGGTGAAGCTTACCCAAGCGCCCGAGTTTGTGTGTTGATGGCAAAATGTTGGAATTTATGGTACTAGTCCTTGGGCGATGCAGTGGTGGAAGTACAGAGTAGCGGGATATCACATGTTGCAGGCTGGAAGATGTTGTGGTTAGTTGGCGGGGTCGCATCACGAGAACGGCGGTTGGACAGGCTAGTATGGTGGGGTAATTGGCAACGAATGGCTGCGGAACGTGGAGGCTTCACTCACACAAATCAACGCAAGTGTTCTCTAGAAGAGGACATGAAGTCACCAACTCCAAAGAAGAAGATGTTGTATGAACAAAATGGAGTAGACGTCGACTCTGTAGTCATGCATCCTGTTCGAAAATAGAAGCAAGTAACAGCGCGTCAAAGAAGCAGGCGGGTTTTGAGAAATGCAGCAAATCTACATCTTTGCTACAAAGAGTTCATCGACAGACATCACTCACGCGATCAGAGTAGAGACATAATCACACACGTCCTAACACTTCATATCATAACAATAGTTGTTCATGTATTCATTTCATTCCATCCTCAGACTGCCTCTGAATTCATAGGTCTTACATCCGTTCATCCCCATCAGTCATCCATCCATTCATCCTCTCATACCATCATCATCATCCCCATCTCCCTAGACCTTCTTGCTCGTAGTCTCCTCAGCGTGCTTCTCGAGAGTGTGCTGGGGGTTGCTGCTCAAGCTGTCCTTGGTGTTGTCGCTCGCCTTTTCAGCGCCCTCCTTGGGTCCTGCGCCTTGGCTGTTGACGTTGTCGGAGGTCTGGCCGGCTTGCGCGCCGGATTGGCGCTCGGGCTCGGGGGACTGGCGGCCGGCGTTGGGGGCGGACATGGTTGTGGTTTGGGGGGTTGTGTGTGGGTTTGGTTGGGAGTCTGGTGGGTGTGTTAGTGAGGAGCGGGAGGAAGGAGGATGTTGGGGGAGTGGATGGGTAGGGAGGGAGGTGGTGCGATGGCTGGGTGAGTGCAGGCTCGCTGCCGTGAAGCTCGCATCGTCAGCTCCCTCTCCCATTACCCGCTCAGGTACAACGTACAGGTCTGAAGGTTTCTTGATAGTCTGTTCCTCAATTAGCCAACGTCTCATCAAACCTCTCTTACCCATCGAACATACCTGTAGAATAGAGCTTGTGAGAAGTGGTGTGTATGAAGATGTCTCGAGAAAGGCCCCCTCTATGTGTTTTCATGGGCGAACCACCTTGCCCCACCAAACCTGACGTCACAACGCCAACGCGCCTGCATCGGGCAACATCGACGTCAACCTTCAATCAAAGAGGACCAGCAAACGGGTCGCGCATGGCGCGTTATTGCGGGTCCAGAGGTGATGCATGCTTAGCAAGCGCGGGTGGGCGGGCGGCTCAGGCCTTACTAAATGGGTTCAATTTGGCGTTCATGCAGCGATACCCGGTGGCTATCTATCACTCAACGCGTTGGGCGCCGCCTCTTGATGATCCTGAGCGGTGATGGTATTCGCCGAGGTGGTCCGTAGATATCGGTGGACGCGCCGAAGATGTGGATTGTAGATGCAGGTTCCGCATGGGAATTGGTATCGGCCCTTTTATTCCTGATGAGGGACTGTAGTCGATGCTTGAGCAAGCTCTCGCGTCAACGCGGCAGCTGAAATATCAGCATAAGGTAGGTAAACCTTACAACTCTACAGCAACACCTTTAATACAGACCCAAAGCGATTGAATTACTCGCAGTGGTGTATTTCGTACTTCTTATTTTTCTATTCGCTGTCTGTAACGTTGTAGTGTATGATTGATCGAACCACACGATATTTAAAGCATTCTATACACAGCTCTACACAAATAGAAACCAGAATCTTGCAGGCCCTTGTTTCTCTGCGGTCATGAGTTGCATTAGGATGAATATATAAGCAAATGGGTATGTCATGAGTTGCAGTATGTATAATAAGTTCAAAAGCCAGCTTGTATAACGCTTCGTGTCATGGTTAGAATCATCAACGTAAGACGTCTCGGCGACATGATGTATGGGCTGTATACGGTGATGCACTTTCACGAGGGATATATGGTGACAATGATCAATGCATACATAACATACCCCTACATCCATCTACGTACTCCTCTTCCCCATCTCAACATCCCCCTCACCCCCCTCACAATCATCATCCCACTCCCCGCCCTTCAACCTCTTCCCCGCCCAAAGCCCCAACACCGTCGCCGCACTCGCCGCCAAAAACCATCCCTCAAACCACCTCTCCGTGAACCCCGGTTCGAGCGGCGCCCCCAACGCATCACCAATCTTGCTCTTCATCTCAGGCGGCAGGTTGCTCCGAAGAAGCAACGCAGAGCTGATAACATAAGTCGCTGCGATCTGCGAGATGATAAGCGCGAAGTTTGTGCGTGCGTGGTGGAGGAGACCGGGGACGACGCGGGCGAAGAGGTAGAAGGTTTGCAGGACGCTGTTGAAGGAGAGGAGGAGCATGACGCCGGAGAGGAGGAAGGAGATTGTGCGGCTCCAGGCTACGCGGTCGATGGTGGGGTCCCAGTGTTTGGCTAAGAGGGCGAGGACATTGTTAATGGGGTCGCTGCTTGCGAAGCTGGCATTCGGTGACGAGAAGCGGCGGAGAGTTGTGACTGTGGTGGCGATGATGCGATATGCGCAATATACGGCGAAGACGTATGAGACGATGTTGAAAAGCCTTCCGTTTGCAGTATGCGATCGCAGTTGGTTCTGCCGACGGTTTTGGAGAACTGTCAGGGAGTTCTGGAGTGTATGGCGCATAGTCTCGAGGCCCTGGATTTCAAGTTGTAGAGTGTTCCGCTCCTGGATGTCGGGATTTCCGCGGATCGATCCTACTACACGACCCATGAAGCCTTGTTGAGGGTTGTCCGCAAGTTTTCGTTCGACCGCTCGGAGTCGACTCTCCTTCGTGAAGAGCATGTCGTTCGTAGCTTGTATGCCAGCCTGCTTGCGACCGATGTCTGATTCGGTGACCTAGGAAGAATTAGTATACCTGGCAAATACTCATATCCCTGGGAGATGATGAGCTTACCGGACGATACTTAACGCCAAATGTATGCCAAAGCGCGGATATAGCAGCAAACCCAGCAAGCGAAGCCATCAAGCTAATGCCAATAATGCCTATCCTCTCCAAACAGCCTTCACTGAAAGTATGATCATGCTCATACGACTCCTCATGCAGATACGAGCCCAGCAGCCCCCGACCAAGATACCAAAACCCCGCCAGCCATGTCGCCAGCCCACACAGCTCCAACACCCATGCTGCTCGTCGCCGACTCTTCTGTTCTCCACCAATATTCAGTCCAGTCCCCGATATGATCGAGTGAATCTCAATCGCCGGTGTCGCGACGACAAGCAGGAAGAGCAGCGAAGGCAGGGTGATCTTGAGCGCTAACGTTCGTGTGGCGCGGTTGACGGTGTTGGAGATTTCGCAGAGGATAAGCTCGGCGAGTACGGCGGAAAGGGCGAAGTTGGTCGAGAAGAGGATGCTGGCGAGCGATCGCGCATTTGGGCGTAGACTACTCAGTATGGAGGGGCGTTCGCGCTGTGGTGCCCCAGGCAGTCGCGCGCCGTCATGATGTGCTTTGCGATCCGCATTGCCTGACAAGACAGGGAACAACTTTTGCGCCGCGACAGAAGCAACGAGGAAGGTGACGATAAAGGGAAGCGCCGATATGGCGACCGTCATCGGGCTGCGGTGCAGCGCATAGTCCGGCATGCACTCATCGCAGTCGTCTTGCAGAGTCGGGATCATCGGATAGGCGGTCTTGTTATTCGGCAGCTAATGTGTGGCTGGTGGCTATTGCCAGTTTGTCCTGGTTATGGGCGAGGTGCGGATACCCATTGATTACGCGGCGCGGTATGGATACGTTGACACATGGGGGTCTTGGGGGAATGTGGAAGGTTACGCAAGTGAGGCAATCAGTCAATGAGGGACTGGGGCCGGGAACGCGCATGCATGTCGCGGCGTCAAGCCACACGAAACGTCATCGCGTCGATCATACCGGGGTCTGGCAGGAGCACATGAAACACCACAACTTGCTATCTTTGAGGCTGATGTGAGAGACGAGATATCTTGGGTATTGAATGCTAAAACTATGCGCCCCCATTTCCCTGTGCGCCAAAATGTGCGGGCGTGTCTTTGGGGCTCTTCGAATTGCACCCGTGTCTATTCGTGTACGACACTGACGGTTTCCACCGCCCATGTCTCCTTCGCCAACCTTCATGACGCGGTCCAAGACTAGTCTGGCCAAACGATATATCTTGCTCGAGACTCACAATACCTCCCTTCGAACACCCATGCTTGATTGATGCTTCCACTATGCGCCCTGTGATTCATTCGATTCCTTCGACTCCTTCGCTCCACTTGTGAGACTGTCCATGTACGACATTGACGCATTCCCACCGCCTGCGTCTCCCTCGCCAACACTTGTCTGCCCAGTTGCGATCGATGCTTTCTCTACTGCCGAAGTTCCCGAAGTTGAGACTCCGCCGTCGCCATCTTCGTCGTCGCTACCAGATTGGCTACTAAGCTCTGGACTGCTCAAGTTCTGTAGATGCGGGCTCTTCATCATCGGGCCCGGGCTTCGTGGATCATCATTGACCAGGTCATTGACCACAGTGGTGGTGCGCGTGTCTTGCTCGTCATCACTGCTGTCTGGCGCTTGTTCGACCTGTGCTAGAGGATGCGCCTCTACGGCGGGTTTCGGTGCGGTCGCCGCTCCCCCGACTATTGCTGCCTCGTCTTCATTTGCGAAGAAGCTATTACGAGGGCTGTTAAATTCAGGAAGGCTCTCGCTCTTGGCCAGAATCTCTCTGTAACCCTGGCGGTCTGGGTCGTTGGTGCGCTTGCTCTTCGCCTTGTCGCGTTTCGATGTGGGGCGTACGACAATGACAGGTACTGGCGAATGTTGTAGACAGTATTTCGATACGCTGCCAGGGAGCAGTCCCTGGAATCCGCCCAAGCTCTTGCCTCGTGTCCCGACTACCAAGATTGCTGGTTCGTAGAGATTGATCTGTCTGCTGTTAGACATATTACAGCTAAGCAACCGAGGAAGACTAACCATGTCGTCGATAACTTTGTTAACCTTACCGATGGAAAACTCCAATATCAGATTGATCGCCTTGTTGTCGTGATTTCGACTTTGTATGTCGGCCATGGTGTTGTCAGCCTCCACGCGATACCGACCAGTCTCTACGCTGCGGTCTCCTGCTATTGCATCCTCCTTCTCGACTACTCTGAGACATACTATTTCGTCTCCATCGTCGACTAATTCGTTGATGAGCCATTGTAGGGCGTATACCGAGTACTCGTTCTCGTCGAAACCGCAGAGGAACGTCCGCGAACGCTTTGTGTATTCGTAGTCTTTGTGCTTGGCGATGAGTGTGAACGAGCTCTCCTCGATGAAGTCTGCGGGCTTGTCGAAGGTGTCGAAAGATACCCGAGGTTGGAAGACGCTGAGTGAAGTGTCAGTTCAAGGACCTTACAAGGTATTCGCAACATATGGAGTCAAGTGCCCATCTAAGCTCTGGCATGCTGGAAGCATACTTCGCCATTTGTGCGCCATAAGTACATGGAAAGAGGTAGACGGGCGCAAAGCAGCGCAAACCTTAGATATACCCGGGGGTGCATGAGGTAGGCGCAGTCAACACTTACGGTGGAGGCGGCGGTGACGACAACCGACGTCGTTCACGGGGCCTGGGCTGGCCTCTGGGTAGCGACTGATTTCTGTGCGCCAGGAACTGTATCGACGGCCGCCGTACCTCGTCCTGCGCGAGGTGTCCGCCTGTGGGGAGCTGCAGCGGGCTGACCTTGTAGGGCCCCGAGGACTTTCGCGGCGCTGGAGACGCATGTCGGCCGTCTCTGGACGTGGGGGACGCGCTCATAGTGATGTCGGAGTGAGATTGCGGGCACGAGGTCGTCGGCCAAATCCAATCAGGCGAGCGCAGTGCCAGTGAGGTCCGACCGCGAGAAACCTGCTGGCTGCGTGGGCTTGCGCAGGCGATCGGTGCTGCTGTGCGTCGTGTAGGGATCCTTGGCGCGGGGAAATAGTGCTCGCGGGGTGAATGGGCGATTAACGATGGCGAAGGGAATTGCAGTGGTAGTTGTCGCAGTGGTCGTGAGAGAGGAATGCCGGCTCAAGCCAAACTTTGGGTGTCGTTAATGCACTGCCTGTTCCGGGTGACGGCAGCGCTTGGCTTCTTGGTGGTGTGTCGCGCGATCCGCATCCACGCCATCATGTTTAGACCCTGGTACCGCCCGCCGCGGAAACGCCCGCTGGATGCATTTGACACATGTGAAGGCATGACATCAGATGGGGAAGTAAGCTGGGAGGCTGTAATGCTGGCTGCGAATTCGAGTTGAGTTTTAGATGAAAGATAAGAGGGTTTGTCACAAATGGAATCATGCATATCATTATTCCCGTTACGTCCAAGTCTAAACAACGTCTATCAAGAAGTGGGTGCAGCCTGAGCCGCTTTTCAAGCCAGAGCCTTGAGCTCGCCCTGGGTAAGCTTCGCAGCACCAATGAGACGCTGGGCCTCCTCCTGGAAGATCTCCTTGATCTTACCGGCATCCTTGACACCGTTGAGCTTGCTGGTCAACGCAGCCAACTCCTCGTTGTCCTGCTTTACGATGATGGTATCGACGTCGCTGAGAGCGGCATCGACCTGGGAAGCGGGCGCATCGCCGGCACCGTGGAAGTAGTTGGCGTCCTTAACGGCACCACGCACAACACGCTTGTTCTTCTTTGCCGCGTTCTTCGCTGCCTCCTTGGCCTTCTTGTTGTCGGCCTTTGCGGCCTTTTCGGCAGCCTCCTTCTCAGCTGCAGCTGCAGCCTCCTCGGCCTTCTTCCTCTCAGCCTCCTCCTTTGCGGCCTTCTCGGCAGCCTCCTTTTCGAGACGGCGCTTGTTCTTCTGTGCGTTCTCAGCTTGGCGGAACTTCTTGATACGCTCGTCAAGTGCCAGACAATCGTCAACCATGTGCCTCAGACGAGTGGTGTCCTCAGTCTTCTTCTTGCGACGCGCATTCTGGTTCTTGCGTTCGACGTGACGCTTCTGGTCACGGTTCTCGTTGTCATCGGGCACGTCCTCGTCAAGGTACTCAAAGGTCCTCCAGCTGTCGAAGTTGTACCAGAAGTTGTAGAAATGCTCGACCTCCTCCTTGGTGCTGTTGGCGTTACCCAGCTTGGGTACGGGCTGCTTGTTTGAGAAGCGTCCCTCGGCCTCGAAGACCTTGCCCCAGAGCTTGTAGAAGTTGCCCTTCTGTGTGTCCTTCTTGGATGGTGGCTCAACCTCAGCGCCCTCGTCGACGGAGTCGAACTGCCTCCTCTTGACGGGGTCGGAGAGCACCTCGTGGGCCTTTTGGATGCACTTGAAGAATTGATCGTCCTCGGTTCCGCCCTTGGCCGCCTTCTTGTCGGGGTGGTGCTTGAGCACCTTCCTGCGGTGAGCGCGCTTGATCTGTTCGTCGGTGGCCCTCCATCGGTAGCGGGTTATGCCGAGCACAGCGTAGTGGTCTTGTGACTGAGAGATGTTAGCAGGAGTCTACAATAGCCTGTGCAATCGCCCTACCTTCCAGTCCTTGGCTTCACGCTGCAACATGACGGGGTCCTCGGGCTCGTCAACATCATCGGGGTCCTCCTCCTCGACGCTCTTGACGTTGGCCTGTGCCTGGATGCGGTCATCCTCGGAGAAAGTGCGCTTGTTGCGCTTCTGTAGAATTCGTCAGTACTGCGCATGTCAATCATCGTCGAAGCACATACTCTGCGGGCGTAGGCGAGGAAGTGCGGGCCAACAGGCTCGATCTTGCGGTCGTTGGCGTCGCTCAGCTGGCCGATGGCCTTAAAGTCTTTCTCGCCAGCCCAGCCCTCAGGCAGGACCGGCAGCGGCAGTGAAATCTCCACGTTTGCCATTGTGCTGGATTATCGTTGTCGTTCTGGTGGGGGAAATGGCCAGAGAAAAAGTGAGGATTCCCGCCGCACTAGCTTACCGAAGGCCGATCTTAGCGCCTGTCCAGCGTCCCCGATCCATGTCACCCAGCCGCGACTGACCCCAGAACGTGTCAGAATAGTGGTTTGTCCCCATGGTTCCGTGTTTGATATTCCATTAGGAAAGTGTATTACTTGTCTACTTTGCATGTTTTTATATACTCCTTCATAATTCAGCAGCATCATGTTCCAGGTAACCGATTCCCATCCACGTTGCATCATGGGCATGCTGACAAGACACAGCGCATTCGGGGGGCCATCGACGCCAGAATAGCAGAAGAGCAAGCGCGCCAGAAAGCCACCTCACCATCGGGAACTCCACGATCCAGCTCCACGACACGGAGATCCAACTCACGCAACCTCTCGCCCTCGAAGCGCACAGCGAGATCGAAAGATGGCGACAGCAGCAAGGCCGCGCCGGCAGGGAAGGGCCCTGACCCCTCAGAGTTTGACCCGGAATTTGTCGTAGGAGAAGAGGATGACCCGCCGAGTCGAGCCGGCACACCGCGACCAAAGGAGAAGGCGCAACCCGCCGAAGTGAATGCGGAGAATGGCGATGGCAAGAAGGAGGAGGAAGAGGGGCCGACTGCCGAAGTGGAAGTGAAGCCCGAACAGCCACCAGAGCTGCCGCGCGAGATTCAATTGCGATTGCGCAGGCTGGACAAGCTGGACCCCAAGTATACGGGTGAGTGACGCCTTCCCTATGTATGCGCCAAGCTAATCCCCCTCCAGAACTCCTTCGGTCGTACCGCATCGCACACGCCAGAGTGGGCGCAATCGAGGCTTTCGAGAGCTCCCTACGCGAATACACCCCTCTCACTTCCATCAGCGACACGGGCGCATTCGTCGAATACCTAGGCCAACTGAACGTCAAGAGTGACATGCTCATGGAGGAACTCAAGCGGGTTTCCAAGGAGCGCGATGAGCTCAACAAGAAGCTGGAGGACGCCGAGAAGCGCGCGAAGGAGGCTACGGCTGAGGTCGAGACGCTGAAGTCCCAGGCGCCGGCTGCCAGCGACGCTGTACCGGACGATTCCACAACACAGACCGACTCCGTCGCGCCATCCTCACCCTCCAAAGCGTCCAAGCAAACTGAGAGCACCGAAGACACGGAAGACTTCTTCTCGTACGACAGCGAGCTACCCCGCTTGCAGACACAATTACAGGATAGCGAGGAGAAGGTCGGAAAGCTCGAGGAGGAGAACAAGTCGCTCAAGGAAGAGCTCTCTACTGCTCAAGAATCGGCACAGTCTTTCATGCAGAATCTGGAGACTACGACGAACGATCTGAACACATTCAAGGACACCCACCAACGACTACAAAGGGACGCCGACGACCGCGAGAAGGAGCTCAACAACACCATTGTGGATCTCAAGTCGAAGGTTGAAAGCGCCGAGGAAGAGCTGCACAAGCACAAGGATACTCATGACCAGAATGAGAGGACCATCGCCGAACTCAAGACGAAGCTTGACGCAACATCCAAGGAACTGGAAGAGCTACATGCGGACAAGGGAGAGAAGATTGTAGAAGATGATCAGGTGCAAGAGCTCAAACAGCGAATCGAAGAACTTCGAGGTGAACTTTCGCAACTGCGCGAAACACAAACCAAGGCCGAAAAGCGGAACGAGACTATGGACGGATTGCTCGGCAAAGTTCGCGAGCAGCTAAAGAGTACAGAGGCAAAACGCGATAGCGCGTTAGTCGAGCTCGAGCAAGCGAAGAAGGACTTGCAGAAAGCGAACCATGACAAGAAATCGACCAAACCAGAACCAGTCCAGCAGCCGCAAGCGACCCCAGCACAAGCTCCCCAGAGCGCAGCAGCAAAGAAGAGAGCCCGCGCCAAGGAGAACAAGAAGAACAAGAAGGGAGGAAAGGGACCTGAGGCCAGTGGAACGTTGACACCCGAAGCAACACCCAGTGAAGCTGGAGATACCGAAGGCCTTCTCAGCCCCCGCGATGCCGAATTCTCGCCGTCCCAACTTGAAGACGCGTTGAAGGATGTCGCGCAGCTCAAATCTGACCTTGAAGAGAAGGTCGCAGCTATCGAAACATTGCAGACCGAGGTCGCGGAGAAGGCGTCGACGATCGACCGTCTCAGCAAGAGGGCAAAAGACCAAGAAGACATGCAAGAAGAGATCGATACCCTGCGTCAAGACCTCCTTGACTACGGCCTCGAACACACCGAGGCCAAGGATAAGGTCAAGGAACTGCAAGCCGAGAAGGCGGCGCTGCAAGAGAACCTCACCAAGCTTGAGGCTGAAATCGCTGAGTTGAAGACCAGCAAAGCATCGAACGAGTCGTCGCAACAAGAAAGAGAGGCGTTGACCGCCGAGTTCACGGAGCTCAAGACAAAGGCGGAGACATTGCAGACGGATCTTTCAGTTGCAGAAAAGCTCGCGGCATCCCGCTTCAAAGACCTCACCGAAATGCGAGAGGTGCTGCAGAAGGCGCAACCGGAGCTGACATCATTGCGCAAGGAGGTGGCGGAGCTGCGTAGCACCAAGGACGAGCTTTCCACTAAGACTACAGAAGTCCGCCGACTGGAAAACTACGAGAAAGACCTCAGATCGGAGATTACTGATCACAAGTCTCAGTTGTCGAGCAAGGAGAGCGATATCAAGACACTCAACGACAAAATCAAACAAGAAACCAGCCAGAGGCTCGCGTTGGAAGAGACAAACAAGAAGATCCAGCGAGACCTCCAAAACTCGGAGTCAGAGCGGAAGGATGTCATCGAAACGCGGGACAAGTTGACGAAAGATGCCAAAAAGGCACAAGACGAGCTCAAGGCATCACGCCAGAAGGTTCACGATCTGGAAGAGGAAGTCGCGAAGCTTACGCGTGAGGTTAGCAGCCTACGTGAAGAGATCCAGATGAAGTCGGCGCAGTCTGCAAGTGCACAGGACTTTGTAAGCAGCATGCAGGACCAGGTACAAGAGATGAGCACCCAGATGAAAGAAGTTCGCGCCCGAAGCGAAAGCCTGGAGGAAGAGCTTGCCGATGCGCATCGCTTACTCAGCGAACGTGGACGCGAGGCTGAGACAATGAGGAGGCTGTTGAACGATGCGCAAGGACGGGCTGATACGCGGGTACGCGAGATGCAAGAGCGCCTCGACCTTGCCGTTGAGGAACGCGAACGTGCAGAAGAGCAAGCTAGCACGTTCAGCCGCCGACGCGCTCGGGAGCTCGAAGAACTGAAACAAAAGGTGCGCGACGCCGAACGCGCACAAGCACGCGCCGTGGAAGACAAAGAAGATTTGGTTGCTTCCGAAGGAGCGCTCCGCAAGCAGACGGAGGACCTTGAGAAACGAGCCGCACAAGCCAGCGAGGAGGCTTCTGAAGTCAGGCTCGCGATGAGCCAACTTCGAGACGCACTGGACGAAAGCGAGAAACAAGCCCACGAGCTAGAAAAAGAAAAGAGCGATTTGCGACGAGCATTCGACGAGACACAGAGTCGCCTCGAGAAGCTTCAAAAGTCCAGCAAGGTACGCACTTCCACAAGATCTCACATACAACCTACTAACCAACCCACAGACAATGTCCGACGAGCTACGCACCCTCAAAACCCGCGGCTCCAGCTCCACTCCCGTCCCGCAATCCTCACGCTCCTCAGTCGAGTCCTCACGGTCGCAACTAGCTTCACCGCGCCCCAGGGGCGGTGGGGCGATCCAAGAAGCAATCGACTACGTGTACCTCAAGAACGTGCTCCTCCAGTTTTTGGAGCAGCGAGACAAGAAGTATCAGCAACAACTTATTCCTGTGCTGGGTATGCTGCTGCATTTCGATAAGCAGGATGAGCAGAAGTGGATGGCTGCTGTGAGTGCGAAGTGAAAGTAGTGGTTGTAGTTGGGGTGGTGGTGGTGGTGGGATGCGGCTCTCCGCAGTGAGGGATATGCGAGATACATGCTTTGGGCGTGACGCGCAGGTCAGGTGTTACAGGGCTGCTAATGGATGGCGCGCGAATGTAGGATATGGGGCATTTATAGTTTTGCATAGCGGTTTCTTCTTTCGGAGTCGGGATTGGATGCAGATGTATTATATAGTGGTGGGTTGTGAGGGCTGCTCCTGCCTGCCCTACAGGTTGGGCTGAGCATAGCTCTTTCTCGAATAGGCGTTTCCATTGCAGACATTGGTAGCGAGAGCTAGATAGGAAGGCACAGATGATACATCCTAGGTGCGCTATTAAATGTTATTTGGAAGGTACAGATGATGTGGTATGATGCGGTCCAGGGTCCTCAGGTGCAGTCGGTATGCTGATGTTGACATCCCACGTGTGCTGCAGATCGGGTCGCAACAACAAGCATTGCTGGCTCAAGCCTACCACATTGCTAACTTGCTACCGGCCCGGTATGTCTAGGCAAGGTGCTCGGTGCGCTAATTAACAAGATGCAAGGCTTTGGGTAAAACTGGCTTGCGTGCACGAACTAATGTGGTAGCAGGCGACTATTTGTAGGCGTCGACTGATGTCATAATTCGTCTGGCCTGCTTCCTTACCGCTTCCTCCGGCTTTGACGCGCTCCAGCCATCCGTCACCATCTCTATCATCATCCCAAGTCGCATCGAATTCTCCGAGAAGCGAGTCGGACTTGATTAATCACGCATCTCTCCCAGCGAGTCATCTCCCGTGGTTGTCGCAGCATCGCGCACCCGTGCAAACCCCCACCAGAGCACCAATCAGAGCCCCGACATCGATAGGCTGGCGAGGGGAGCGCTAAGCCCGTGTCCAGCAATTGAAGAAATCGCGAGGCAGTGCGACAGAAGAGCCACACTGCCCTCGCTATACACCTGCAAGCCCATACCAAGTAGTCTGCGTCTGCCCATGAGCGCTGCCCAACGCGTCCGGAGCGCCTAACCGCACACGCACATCCCAGCAGCCCTCGAGCCTCAGTCCCGCCCACAGCCCAGCGCGTGGCGGGGAAAGCCACCATGAATGGCACCGACATGAAGAAGGCGGCCATCAACAAGGCCAAGCAGGTCGCGCAGGCTGCCAACAGCAACGGCGGCAAGAAGCGACGGAAGGGCCAGGACCTCAAGCCCATCATCACCACGGAGAACCAGGGCAACCAGAACGCCTCGCCCGCAGGCTCGACGGGCTCCTTTCAGTACAAGTACGTTCACCACCACCACCACCCGCAACCACTACCCTCCACCACCGCTTGCAGCCTCACCCTTCCCGCCCGCCCAGCCTGCGCCCCCCTCTTTCACTTATTTTAATGCGCCCGACATGCCCTGACTGCCGCAACCTTATACTGACCTCAACCCCGCAGTGTGCAGAACGCCAACTCGCCGCTCGCCCAGCACAAGATGTACGGAAACCAATTAAGCCACTCGCCCGACTCGTCGTCGTCGTCGGTCGATGAGGCCGAGAACACAGCCGACGAGGAGGACTCGGAGGACTACTGCAAGGGCGGCTACCACCCGGTGCAGGTCGGTGAGGAGTACAAGGACGGCAAGTACACGATTGTGCGCAAGCTCGGGTGGGGCCATTTCTCGACGGTCTGGCTGTCGAGGGATAACACCAGCGGCAAGCACGTCGCCCTCAAGGTCGTGCGCTCCGCTGCGCACTACACAGAGACCGCCCTCGACGAGATTAAGCTCCTCAAGAAGGTGGTCGACGCGAACGAGAACCACCCCGGCCGGAAACATGTCGTCAGCCTCCTCGATTCCTTCAACCACAAGGGCCCCAACGGCGTCCACGTCTGCATGGTGTTTGAGGTGCTGGGAGAGAATTTACTGGGCCTGATCAAGAGGTGGAACCACCGCGGTATACCAATGCCGCTGGTCAAGCAGATCACAAAGCAGGTCTTGCTAGGCCTCGACTACCTCCATCGCGAATGCGGCATCATTCACACCGACCTGAAGCCTGAGAATGTTCTCATCGAAATCGGCGACGTCGAGCAGATCGTAAAAACATATGTAAAAGACGAGCCGAAGAAGAAGGACAGCGAAGACAGCGTTAGAAACGGCAGGCGGAGACGGAGGACCCTCATCACAGGCAGCCAGCCGCTCCCCAGCCCGCTCAACGCGAGCTTCAACCACGCCGAGCTCTCCAGCTTCCCCGGCAATACACAAAGTCTCAACAAGGTTATGAGCGAGGGTACAGGTAAAGACTCCCCCACGACTATCCCGAGTCCTCCTTCTTCGTCAGACGGTGTCGTAATGAGTGGTGCTCTAGCAACTCCATCTGCCGGCCCCAGCCTGTCAATGGCAGAACGGCTCGGAATAAAGTCGAGCGACGACGACGCGCAAAAGCAACGAGAAAAGTCCGCGTAAGTTGTCTCATGTCCATATTCAAGTGTATACTAATCTTGCTAGTGATCTCCTTACTAAGGAGGTATCGGGTATCAGCCTCGATAAACCCAGCAGCTCTTCCGGCAAGACCGAGCTCGAGCAGCAAGTCGAAAACGCCTTCGAAACCATATCAGTCAAGATTGCAGATCTTGGAAACGCCTGCTGGGTTGGACATCACTTTACCAACGACATCCAGACCAGGCAATATAGGTCACCAGAAGTTATCCTGGGTAGCAAATGGGGTGCCAGTACCGATGTCTGGAGTATGGCCGCAATGGTATGAAACCTAACAAACCTGGAAGGCGTGAACTAACAATACCAGACATTCGAATTGATCACCGGCGACTACCTCTTCGACCCACAATCCGGCACCAAGTACGGCAAAGACGACGACCATATCGCACAAATCATCGAGCTACTAGGCACCTTCCCGAAGGGCCTTTGCATGTCGGGAAAATGGTCACAGGAAATATTCAACCGCAAAGGCGAGCTGCGTAACATTCACCGATTACGACACTGGGCCCTTCCCGACGTCCTCCACGAGAAATATCATTTCAGCTCAGAGGAGAGTAAGAAGATTGCCGATTTCCTGTTACCCATGTTGGAACTACTACCCGTCGACCGCGCCAACGCGGGCGGAATGGCAGGACACGAATTCTTGAAAGACACAAAAGGCATGGAGGGTGTGGATTTGAATATCCCCGTTGGTAGCAAGGGCGAGGGGATCGAGGGGTGGGCGACGGAAATCAAGAAGACGCGGTAGAACGCGGTGAGAAAGGTGCTGAGTGCTGCGTATCTATAGAGGTGTGTGCGTGGAAAGGTGGAACGGAAAGGAATGGAACTGCACTGGTTAGCCTGTTTTTGCTGAGCAATGGAACAGTACTCTGCGCTCGTTACGGTTGGCGGGTGAATGTGTTGTTGTTGGAAATGGGATACCGCGATAGAAGCATTACGATTATGACTCAATTGTATAGTGCGCTTTTAAGTGCAACGTTCGCAATCTGGTTTTCGAGAGACGTAGGTGTGCGCTTTTGCCTGAGGAGATGCTCTAGAGATGGTGGTTGTGGGAACTTGTGATGTGGATTAAACGTGTCTGAGATATGCCGGTGCATCGCTTCGAATATGTATAAATATAAGGACTGTTCTCGAACACAGTCACATCGGCTCAAGACGTGAAGTCGACCGGCCTGGACTCAACTGCGACTGTTCTATCTCGTGTTCGGCTCTCGCTCTTATTCTTGTCCGGCCCTTTCGTGTCTCGCCGACGCCGTTACATGGAAAGGAACGGAAAGGAATGGAAAGGCGATATGCGGTGCGATGCTCATGAGCGAGTTGAACCGAGCGTGGTAGTTGTGAAAGAAAGGGGTCTGCGCCGCGATGAGGGGGGACCTGCAAGAAAAGCTCCTGCGTGATGTCGATGCCATGCCGTATAGCGGTGCATGAGCATAGGAGGAAGCCGATATGCCTAGCTGTGTTGCCTCACAAGAGGATCGACGCCTGTGTATGTGTCTGCTGCCCACATTCCTTCCGCGCTGGCTGTTGGGCAGTACCTAGGTAGTTGAATGTCTCGACGGAAGAAGCGCATGCGACATCATCGTGTCACCACAACAATCAATGCAACACCGTACATCGCACGCACTTGTTATGTACATCGTGTCTGTCGTACAAGAACCTCGGTACTGCGATGACCCACACACGCGACCCGTATGTACGAAGATACATGGAGGATGCGCGAGCGCGCCACCCACTCACAACCCACACATTCCGTATAATCGACACAAGCAACACCCAAAACCCTCCTATTAAAAGACACCACTAACAAAACCCTCATCGTACAAAAACTCAAATCCACCCAACATCGTGTTCGCGTACCTATTGCTATACTTAGCAAGACACACCAGCCACACTCCCAGCTCGCATATATTGAGTTTCGGGATCGCCAAGTGGGTCGAGCGTCGTCATTAACCCACGCGGCTTTAACACGGGCCGAGAGTTGGTACCTGTAATTCGCGTACCCTCCTGACCCTCTCGTTCCCGCTGCTGCTGTCCTCGCTATCAATGGTGGATGCTTGGTCCTGGCACCCGTATCTTTGGGTACAGGGAGTGATCTGGGAGTCTGACGATGGTAATTCAAGGGACCCACAGTGACGGGGGCTGTGGAGAGTGGTGTGGTTTGGTGAGCCCCTGGGTTGCGGCGACGAGGGAGGTGCGTGCCACGCGGAGGGTTGAGCATGGCAAGCTTTGTAGATTGTGATTAAAGTAGGTGGGTACGCGGGTTCCTTGTGGTGCTTATCTTCAGCCTCTTGCTTCAAGGCTTCTCCTCTGTCTTCGTCGGGTTCAGTGTCGCTGTCTCTGTCTTCTCTCTCTTTCAAAGTTACTCGTTCACAAACCCAACAGCAGAGCGGTTTCATTCTACAACTTCCATAATGCATCTCCCCAACGTCTCCTTACTCCCACTCTCCCTCGTCCTCCTATCAGCCACCCAAACTCTCGCCCAAACATCCACAGACTGCGACCCAACCAAGAAATCCTGCCCAGCAGACACTGCACTCTCCGAGTCAGTCTACACCCACGACTTCACCACCGGTGCCGATGATGAGAACTGGAAGGTCACTGCTGGCGATGTAAAGTACACATCGAAAGGAGCGGAGTTCACCATCAACAAAGCCGGCGATGCACCCACCATCCAATCGAACTGGTACATCTTCTTCGGCAGCGTGAGCTTCGTCATGAAAGCTGCGCCCGGCAAGGGCGTGGTGAGCAGTGCCATTCTGGAGAGTGACGATCTGGATGAGGTAGATTGGGAGTGGCTAGGTGGACAACCCGGGAACGTCCAGAGTACGTCTATCCCCCATTCCCCCATCCCTACACCTTCGTATCCACCCATAAGAACCCCCCACTAACACACCCCCAGCAAACTACTTCGGCAAAGGCAACACCACAACCCACGACCGCGAAGTCGACGCCCCAATCCCCGACACCCAATCCACATCGCACAACTACACCATCGCCTGGACCTCCACCTCCACAACCTGGCTCGTCGACGGCACCCCCAAACGCACACTCTCCTACTCCGACGCAAACGGCGGCTCCAACTACCCGCAAACCCCCATGAACGTTCGCATCGGCATCTGGGCCGGCGGCGACCCCAACAACGCCGAGGGAACCATCGAGTGGGCGGGCGGCGAAACAGATTACAGCGCTGCGCCTTTTACGATGGTGGTGGAGAAGGTGGAGGTGCGGAATCAGAATCCTGGTTCTAGCTATCAGTATGGCGATTTGAGTGGGTCGTTTGAGAGTATTGTTGTTGATGGCGGGGATGGGAAAGTGAAGAAGAGTGGGAGTGAGGATGGTGATGGGGAGAAGAGTTCTAGTGCGAGTAGTTCGGGGTTGAAGACGGAGGCTAGTCCGAGCGCGAGTGCGAGTGCGACGGTTAATGTTAATGTGGATGGGGGTGTGGGTGGTGAGCATGCGATGGAGACGGGGAATGTTACTGGCAGCGCGAGTATGGCTAGTGTGACGCCGACGGGAAGTGCGACGGGCAGTGCGGCTGTGGCTGAGCAGACGGGTGACTCTGGTGCTGTGGTGGGTAAGAGTCTTGGTGGAGGGCTCTTGGTACTCAGCGCCATTACTGCGATGCTCTGGATCTAGATTTTAGCTATAATTACTTAATTCATCAATCCTCGGGACAATGATCATGCTTTTGCGTCTAAACTCTTGCATATCGTTCAGTGTTCGCATATCTGTGTTGGAAAGCCTAGATGCTGTGCGGAGTATCTACACTTCGCGTAAACCAAAAAGTGTCGATGATCTCTTACAGGATGCAACGCTAGATACCTCCAACTCGTAACTAGAGCTATATCAAGACGTGAAAGGCCCTTGTTGCAGCATCTGCCAATACATCGAGTATGGAAACTCTGTTCGCATTGGAGGACGAATCAGGTCTTCCGGTAGGCAGTCGAAGCTCGGTTCATCCACGCTCCGGAATCCTGGAAAGCTAAGCCTCGTGCTCTCCTGCAACGCTGCAGCACCCCTTAGAACCGAATCTCCCTCTTTCTCGATCATCTTGCGGAGCATTATACCAACCACCGGAAGGATGCACGGATGCTCCCCTTTAAGCTTTTTCAGATGAAACAACATGGATAGGATAACGTTGGTCAACCAGATCCCTCCTTCGAACAGTGCCGCTGGATAGTCGAGTGGTGCAACAGCACGAGCGTACTTATGGACCTGCTGCAATATCCGGATACATCGCAGAAACAGCTCCATCACATCGAATGTGAGAGCTGTCTCGTCCTTGACAACCGTCTGCTTGAAGAGATGCAGCTTTTCGAGAGAAGATAACTTCTTGACTGATTTTTGAGACGTTTTGTGACCGGCTTCAAGCAGCATTTCGACCTTGACAAGAGTGGCTTTGCTTGGTTGGAGGTCATTCGTGACTTTCTGATGCGTCAGATCGCGTGGATTCCTAGCAATGGACGACTCGAGATACTGAGCATGACACCTAAGGCGGCGTGGTGCACTAACGCGAGACAAGTATGCTGCGCCTCCACCCGGTGTGCTAGACCTGTAGCCTTTATGTGCTTCATGGTATAGGATTCCCATTACCAGCATAGCGCGTTTTCCGATTGCAAGGACTGGTTCTGGCTTCTTGCCCATGAAAATCCAATCGCTACCTTGCTGCTCAATAAGCCATTCCATATCAGCCCACTTCAGATTCTTGGGTAGATGTCCGGCGCATCGAGTGGCGTTGTATAGATGAGCCATCCCGATAATGTGAGCCTGGTTCGATGCAAGGGCGATGGCGAGTTCGTGATTGTCTTTGCGTATGGTAGCCAACAACAACCCGCAGAACGCGGGATCACACCTCAATAGTGAAAACCCAGGTATCTTACGGGGCTTGACTTCTGGAAACGCGCTTTCTTCATCAGCATCCAACGACATCTGAACGTTCTTGCTATCGATGTATTTCTCGATAAATTTCTTGTACGCGAAGGCATTTCCGCATTGGATGTCGTAGCCGTGAACCAATTTCTCTAGACCCTTGAAGTCGAGGAAGGACTGGTACCCTTCGAGAATCTGCCTTCCGGTTCTGTGGAGAAGCGATTCGCCCACAGACAGATGAGGCCCCAGCTCTCGCTGCATATCCCAGAAGATCTGCAGGGAGAACATGATCCAACTCTGTTGAAGGCCCTCAGAAAGCATGGCTCTTGCAGCCTTGTACACCATGTATTCATCGATGAGTCGAAGGTGCATAGGGGGTGATGCTGCAAGCTGCGTAACGCACTTGAGGAATCTCTTCTCGTCGTTGGTGAGCTGGAACTCTTCGTCTTTTTCTTTACCGAACGTGAGAAGAAGTATATCTGTGGTATGCACGCACATTACAGTGTCGAGGTGTAACATTTGCCTCTCTTCGTTGTAAGCATAAGGTTCGTCGTTACCGTCGGCTGCATCGAAGGCCGAACCTTGTCTAGTCGGGAGGCGTCTGCGGTATACGAAGTCAATCATATCGCTATGTATGCTCCGATTCTCTGAATCGTTGAATCGAGGGTTAGCTGCCTCAAACTCGTCGCTGACCTTCTTAATCATGTTCAAGGCGACGTTCATGGTAAGGGCGGCAGCCTGGACACCAATGTCGCCGTTCGCAAACTCACGCCAAGTGCGCCTGACTGCAATCCTGAGATCTGTAACGTCCTTCAGGAAGCAGTAGACAGCGAAAATGACGTCGGTATCAGACTCTTCGAGCTTGTACGTGACGTTCTTCGTCTTGGCGGGTTTAGCTTGGATCTCAGTAATCTCAGGTATATCGTCGGATCCTGAAAGCTCCTTCTCTTCTAGGACGTGGTATGCGTTGCCTGTGCGTAGGAGTCCGGTCTCCATGGTCTTGAGCTGCACTTTTTTGACTACCGGCTTCTTGGCCTTAAGGATTTCCAGAACGCTTTCTAATGTCTTGATGAAATGTGCGTGGCTTGCATTTTCTGCTTTGACCGCGTCATCCTCGGAATCACAGGCAGTCGCGTACCAGACTGCACACTCCCTGCGGCCTCGTATCACAGCCCGCAGGGTTGTCAAGACCGAGGCTGGGACGGAGAGTTTCTTGTCGCTGACGATGGCAGTAGCAAGAGTAACAAACGATCTTGTCGCGATTCGGCAAGTGCGTGGAGCATTCCTTGCCTCCTTCCTGGCAGTTCCTTTCAGCCTGCCTCCCGGAGGCGGTATCGCGGTATCGCTGAACACCTTGTCCACTGTACCAGTGGAGCGGGCTGTCTCAGCTAGCCATTGAACGAGACTTTCGGTACCCCTCTTGTACTTGCGATACGCATCGGCTAGCAAGGGCGTGGGCGCCATTCTCGGCGACGGGAATGGTGTGAGTCTGACGGTAATCTGTAGTTGTTGTGTCGCAAGCTCTCTGAAATCGATGGGGTGGGTAGAGGGAAGGGTAAAGCTGCGTAGGAATGCTAGGCAAAATCCGCTTGTGTGCACTGGCGGTGAAGGTGGGCTTCAGAGCAGAAAAAGCTGTTGGGTAGGCAACCGTGACAAACGGAGCCAAAGGCATTTCGCGCAGGAGGCGGTGACAGAGCGGTCTCGCACACAAGCAAATGGAAGCAAGCCAATCGATGATTCGAAAAATATACCAGAAAATCATGTAGTGCAACTGTGCACTTTCGACGTCCTTGCTCCTTCCAAGGCAAGATGACTAGAGAAAGTGAACGCTATGATTCCAAAGCCCCGAGCAGCACATTGTCTGTAATTTTTATGCACGCGGCCGATGATGATGACACAAAGACATAAGAGGAATGCGAGAGCCCTAGGTAGTATGAGGATATGGCGTAACATGAGGAGAACAGAATTGTGTTTCACGATTGCTAAAGACTGTCGGGAATGGGGGCTTTGCCATGTTGGCCAGAGGCCGCTACGATGCGAGCATATCTTCTCAAGCGGCTCCTTAAATAGTGACATATCTCTTCACATCCAGGTATGCGACCTTTTGCTACAACCCATTAGCTCGAAGTCATTGAGTGGTGGATTTTGATCTGGGCTGGCGATCGTTCGGGTAGCCGACTGCCCTCAAATCGGCATACGATGGCCAAAAGCTGCGGTTACGGTGCCGATACCAGGTTTGCATTTCGTGTGAAATGAAGCGCGTAAAGTGTCGTTTGTGAGAAGTGCGGTTGTCTAGGCCATGGAGGGTTGTCTATCCCGAGGTCTTCCGGTGGCGAACGTGTCAACGCACGGTCCTGGCGATGTGGGGCTCCGGCTCGCAGGTGGCAGCCTGCCTTCGTTCATTGCGACCACAATTTCTGCAAGAACCATGAACATGGCCGTCGCAGTCTCTCGCTATCTTTGCAACCGACGGAACAATTCCAACTGCTCGCCTCGGACGTGAATGTCACCTCCGCATACTGCAGACTATCCGCTAGCACATCGCGCCTCAAATTTCGTAGGTATACGGGCATTTTGAAAGCCCGGTTAGCATGCTATCTCATAGCACTGTGTAGCTAGATGATGATAACCACGAAGCATACAGGATACTTTTGATTCTCATGGACACTATACAAGTGTGTAGCAAATCAACGCGACCCAATTCCGGGCCCAAATCTGGATCAAAGGCGCATCTTCTTGTGAGGCAGTCTTCTGGGTTACCGGCGTAAGCAGTATGCTCGAATCGAGAATGGCTTGTAGCCCTTCTGCCTTAAGCTGCCCCGCTCGGCTTGCACACGCACCGCCTCTATGAGCTACCTGCTCATATTTGTCGACACCCGTGCCCTGGCACCGCCCCAATCCTTCTAATCGTCAGCAATACTAGGTCCACATTTCCGCTACCTTATCTCTTCACGCGGAACTTCATACGATCCAGCAGCCACCCGAAAAATTTGGTTTCGAGCGTTAGCATACGCATGTATCGTTCCTTTCAGTACCGGCCTTTGGACCGACAGGCTTCCTCAATCAGACTCATACGACTCCTAAGCGAAAAGTCCGCCGGCGGTCACGTTCAATGCAAGATCAAACACGCTACTACAGAAGCCTCATACATCTGTCTCTCATATGTATGGGGCGGTGATGACGAGCGCCATACCATTCTTATAGACGGCAAAACCTTCAAAGTGCGTCACAACCTACATCGATTTCTCACACGGGCGAGACGAATTAAGCACTTATCACGTGCGTGGATCTGGATCGACGCCCTCTGCATCAACCAGAACGACTCTTCCGAACGAAATCATCAGGTACAACAAATGGGTGTGATTTTCAGCCGAGCGAAGAATGTGGTGTCATGGCTGGGAGATGACGTCAATATCGCCGAGTTCTTGGAGTACATGCGGCCACGTACTATGAGCGAAGATCGCACGAAAGATAAGAAACCGCCGATTTTGGGACATCCTGAATCTGGGCAGGGCTTTCACCATCTTTGCGTTGCTGAGTACTGGGATCGGGCATGGATTACGCAAGAGCTCGGGCTTGCACGGAAGATAACGCTTATGGCCGCTGACATCGAACTGGACGCTTTATTCTTCCCAGAAGTTTCAACTGGGGGAAGCTACCCTGCACGACTCGAACTTCTCCGCCAATCTATTACTATGGACTGGAAGGGTAGAAGTCTTATCTATTTGATGAACCGATTTAAGCTCAAGGAGGCACACATTAGCCGGGATCGTGTCTATTCACTACTTGCGCTTTGTGGCGAAGGGAAAGACCTACAGGTCGACTACAAAGCTACGGATCTCGCAGTGGCAAAACAAATCTTAAGGTGTTGCAAGAAGTCGTTCTGCTTGTGCGCCACCAACCTGGTTGCATTCATTCTACAGCTGAAGTCTCCGGATCCGAGCGATGTGACTTGGAACGACAGGCTCTCATCGTTTGCAACGATGACGCTACCTATCGTCTCGGAAGACTTTCTCCGCGCCTCGTGCTCAAGCGAATCATATCATAGTTGCTATCCAAGTTGCGACGGTACACAGCAATCCCATTTACCAGGCTTCGTGGTAGTATCGCCTTCTAGTAAGCTACTGTCGATACATCTCTATCTGGGCAGAATATGCGAGTCCTACGAGTATACTTTCGTCAAGCTTGACGAGGTAGCTCACGTTCCCGGTTTCGCTGGCCGATGGAGTAGAAGAATACGCTCCCGGGAGCTGGAATCCACGGAGTTCACTGTGCGACCCTACGACTGCTCCTTGCGATTGACGAACGACAAAGAGAGCTATAAAGCGAGGTTTTCTTTCGATTTCCTTGTGAAACTCGCCCAACTTGATCGAGACTATCGCAGCGGGCTATGCGCCCGTGTGGCTGATGTAGGGACAAAATCGGCGTCGTCACATGACGGCCCTGCGATGCGGCTGCTCTCTTCGCGTCGTTCGCGTCATCGCCATGGTGTCACGGATAGGGAGACTTCGCGAACCGCTCACAGCTTGTAGGCTTTGGCTTCGTTGCAAGATTAAGATAAAACCACTGGTTGCTTGAAGAATGGCTCTGGATTGATGCCACATGCATTGATCAGACAAACGTCTAGGAGCGCAACTAGAAAGTGCAACAGATGGGACGTTCCTACTTCCACGCGAAAGAAGTCATATCGTTCAATCATGCCCCTTCTCCCAACTCAACATTGACATCAACCCCATGATTTTCGAGCAGCAGTAGCATAGACTCCAGTCCATCCTTTTTCGCTCTTCGTACGCACTCCTCTGCTGTCCCAGGGGAATGCAGATCCGCTCCTCGTTCGAGAAGGAACTCAAACAGTGCTGTATGTTCTGCGGCGATTGCTCCGACGAGAGAGCTGTCCTTGCCAATGCTTTCGTTGACGTCTACACCGGCATCAAGAAGGAGCCGCACTACGTCCAGATAAGGTCCTCTTTCGATATTCGCAAGAAGCTTAGCATGTGCTGTATAGTATCTTCCTGCATCGATAAGTGCCTCACTCGGCATGACTCCGCGATCCAGCAGCATTTGCACGAGCTTCCCGTGACCGCGGCGCGCCGCACCTTCGAGAGTGATGTTTGGATTCGCACCATGATCTAACAGAAGCTGGACAATGGCTACGTGGCCGCGTTCGCTAGCGTACTTGACAGCTATATGGAGGATGCCAGTTCGATCTCCATTGGCATACTCGCCGATTCGTAGGAGATGCGACACCATGTCTATATACCCAACTTTTGCGCTGCCGTAGAATTTAATGTCCATAGTATCACTTGGCGTCCGTCGCAAGCCTTGAGCCGTGCGCATAGTCTGGATAAGGTCATAAACCTCAGGATTATGACCGCCGTCGAGAGTGAAGTTCAGCAGCCTTTTGTTCCCCTTGATATCGGATTCAAAATTCCATTGCCACTCTTCGCTACGATACCCATGGAGGAACCGAGCGATGTCTATCCTGCCAGCTTGTGCTGCATGTTTGAAAAGCTCGAACCTAACCTCTGGGCCGGACTCAGATGGTGCGTTTGTCATGAGGTAGTCAAGAAGTTCCTTGTTGCCGAGCTTTCCTGTCAGCTCAAAGAACGTTCCAAATACGCAGCTGTTTTCAGGGCATGTAATTTTTGACAACATGGCATCCCGTAGCGCCGCAGACCGCCGAATGTACGAAAGGCTATTGGTGCAAAGCGCCGCACCAAAGAGCTGTTTCTCGAATCCGGGAGAATCCCACTTCTGTGGGCGGTTGAATTCGTTTCTCCAGCGGGACCGGGAATCTGCGCTGGTTTCTATCGTTGCGCATAGAGTCTGGACTATGTTCGTAACGACGCCTTCATCTTCCTCGTGGATGTCGCGCATCAATGCTATCTGTAGCGCCACGTTCCGGACATCGTTCAGGAAGGGGTTTCCGTTCAAAGCCTCATGCATGATTCGGTATTCTCGATAAGATTGGAAGAAGTGGATTTCTTCCTAAGAGTAGGGAACGCGAAACATGATTCCATCGAGCAGGCGGAAGATATGAAGTGCGCGCGTCACCTCACTCGCGAAGTAACCTAGCGGCTGTCAGTGTGGAATCTCGGATCATGAAAGACTGCATCGTACGGTTTATCAGTCTCAAGCGCAGCCCTCTTTTCGTTCCTCGGGTGAGAATGGCATAGTGTAGGATCGTTTCGAAAAGCTCTCTGGGAAGATCAAGCAGCTTCATCGCGCTCCAACAGTTGTACTTTCAGGGAAATTTACTGAGGATGACTGCGCAATGAACGTGCAGTTACGCTTACATCAGAAAATGACTGTGTTTAGCCTGGAATGTATCTGTCGCGATGAGAGAGAGGCATGGCGGGGCGTTCTGCGGTGTTCGCCATTGCGGCACGGACGTGGCTATCTGGTGGTAAGCTTTGCATAGCTTAGGAGCCAATAGCAGTCGTGGTACGCGAAAGTGATTATGAATGTGCCCGGTATGTGAAACTCACCCTGCAGCAGGGCCTATATGGCTTGAGAGAAGACTAGCCCAACTGGTACTCTGATGCCATTATGTCATGTGCTCAGTATGTATGGATGACCAGGAGATTCGCAGTCTTATGACACTGAGCTTGGCTCATCGTGCTGCCGTGCTCTTGCAGTAAAAATGGAGAATCAGTGTCAACACCAACACTGGCGATGATATGTCATTTACAATTGTACCTCCTCTCGTATCTAGTACCTCATACTCCTCACCCCCTTCTTATGACTAGGACTATCCATCCAACTCTCTTTGAACCTATCCTCTCCGTCATCGTCCTGATCCACATCTCCGAGATCGATACCCGTAACACCATCCACATCTTCACCGTCACTTCCAAACTCTTCCTGACCACCAACGCCGCCTTCAGGACTCCAGACCGGACTTGTGGCAATCTTCGGTCTTGACTTGAACACCCTATCGTAATCCACTTCGTCACTGAATAGTTGCTCGGTGGGTGTACGCTCGATGCTCTCGAGCTTTGCTTGTTCTAGGAGTTCGAACGATTTGCGGTTCCGGGGTGTATCAAATTGGTTGACGGGGAAGAGTGATGATCGGCTAGATTTACGCTGTTCCTTCTTTGCTGTGGCGGTGGGGCGGGGGTTGGATTGCATGGCTTCCATGGTGAGCCGGGTTCGTTCGGCCAGTGTTGCGCGTCGGTCGCCGTCTTCATCTCCAGTGATGGAAGGGATCGGTGGTGGTCCCATAGATGGCAACGGGAGATCAGGTGACTCTGGAACAGGTTCGAAAGAGTTTGTCCGTGCCATTGTCATGCGTGTGCGTTCGATGAGCGAAAGGGACATACGTGGTTGAGGTTTCTTGATCGGAGATGGGGTCGCATTACCGATGGAGTTGATGATCTGGTCGGCAAGTGCTTCTTCAGCATTGAGTTCTGGGGGATCGAAAGTTGGGATTGGTGGTTCAGAGGGGTATTGTGGCGATGGCTCAAGTAGCTTTTCAGGAGAGAGATCTGTTTTTTGCTCTGAGTAATTAGTAAGTGTCTTGGCAGCTTCAGGAGGTGAGTTGTCGACGACTGATTCGGAAACAGCAGATCTAGTCTCCGGTACTGGTGTGCGCTCGTTATCAGTCTCCGTCGGCGATGCGTCGTGCTGAGTCGTAGCTCTACTCAACGCAGATGATTGACCAATTAGTGTGGCCTCTGAGTCGATTGGTGTGGCAGTTGTCGGAACGTGCCGAGATGGTCTGGGTAGGACTGGAACATGTTCTAACGAGTTTGGTCTTGATGGTGACTGTAATTTGACAGGCTTAGCTGGAATCACTGGTGCTTTGCGTATCGTCTCCGTCTGAGTAGATTTCCTTGTGAGAAGTGGTGGGCGAGCAGTTTTTGCCGTCGAGGTACTTCTATGATGTATAATTGTGGATGCAGTACTAGCCCTGACTTTGGCGGCTCGCGCCAGCTCACTGTCCATATCAGACAGGATGTCTTGAAACTCTGTTCGTATAGTCGGCCGCTTTACACTCGCAGATTCTGCTGTGTGCTTCGCCGACGGCAATTGATATTGCGAGTGGTCATCGAAGTGGAACTCCTTTACTGGCGCCGTAGTCTGTCCGCTTTCTGATGTTTCCTTTCCTGACTCGTCGTTTTGTAGCTCAGCATGGAAGGCCTTCCACTTTTGTAACCTCTCCTGCTGCTCTTGCACTCTTGCTTGCAGATTCTCCAGTAATCCAGTTTCAGGCGCGACGTCTTCTAATTTTCTGCCTTTTTCCACCATATGCAAGACTTTGTCGAAACGGCTGTTTAGGAATGCATCGTCCGCCTGTACGTTCTCGCCGCGTAGCATTACGTCGAGCCACTGTTGGTTGCCAACCCAGTTGTCCTTGAGCTGTTTCTTGATGGCATTGGCTTCTTTCCGTGGTATCGCTGGCTTTTGCGCTCGAGGGGTATCTTTGCATTTGCGTATGCGACCCCGGATATCTGCTGCCTTTTTGTCCAGAAGACCATGGAATTCCATGTACTTCAACCTCTTCTCTTCTTTCTGTCTCAGCACGTTGACGAGCGCTGCCTTGTGTGCGATCGCTAGGGGCAGTAACGACCGTTGTTGTTCAACTGAGAGCGCTGACGCTGTCGCCAGTTTTCTTGCGACAACGGCATCTCTGTCCCCTCCGTCTTGCGCTGCAAGCACCTTTTTGAGTACGACATTCGAAAATATAGCCAGTATCTCGTAGAATTTCTCGCCCTTGCACTCGTCAAGCATTGTTTTCCTAAGAACTGACTCTCTTCCCAAAACGCCGTTCTTCTTCAATTCGTTCAGACATCGGTATAGCGCAGCGCGGAGGTTTAACGATTGAAGTGGTTCGAGTGGCGGGAAGAAGGGTTGGAGTTTCTGTAGCTGAGTCAGACATAGATCAGCGTGAGGTTTCATCCCAGCATACCTGTGCTGTCTCATTGGGATCCCATATCTCGAAGAGTCGAAATAGTGCCCATTCAGCCCCGCCAATTCTCTGTCGCTGGTCTGCATTCTTTGCCGAGAAAGTTTGTATCGTGATTTCAGGCCAATCCGGTCGCAAATCCAAATCCAACAATCGCAAATTGGTTACGAACAGGCGAATATCGGGCGCTGCTATTGGGTTCACGGCTTGAGGTTTGGGAATTGTCTTGACCGACGCGGTGCGCGCATGGCCGCTCATGGTAGTCGCGGTGGCCGTAGAGGCGGTTGAGGGCGGTCGAGACATGTTCGCGACCGCAGAGCATACATTCGCGCGGCGACCCTGGTCAAAGTTCCTGAGACTTGGGGTGCATGCGTGGTGTTGCGGTGTGACGGGACCCTTGCGTTGTTTGCCAAGGCGGGTGTTATCGATAGGTCCGTTCGCGCCTTCTGTTGCCTGTCTGACTTTCGTCACTTGTCCCGCCATTCTTCACTCGCCAAACAGTCACCGTTTATAAGACAATCACGCACCCCTCTGGGCCGCTATAAACCTCCGACCCCGAACCGATTTCGAGACACCAAGCAATCATGACAGTCGACGAAGCAACCCAGGTCAACGGCGTGCCCGACCCCAACGCCGGTGTACTTGACGCGAAGAAAGCAGAACAGAAGAAGTGGACAGTCGAGAGTGGTATGTCATGAACAAGCAATAGCTCGTCCGTATGCGACACCTCTCTTACCCCTCATGCCCTGTATCCACACATTACTAACATACCCCAAAGTCCTTTCAGAGAACGCACTCAAGTACGCCGAAAACACCGACTCACCGCTCCCCTTCTTCCACCTCCTCGAGCGCCTAAAGACGACCAAACGTGCAGGATGGCAGCGTTTCGAAATCGGCGATGGCGAGTCCATATCCGACCACATGTACCGCATGAGCATCCTCACCATGATGGCTCCTGCCTCGATAAGCTCCAAGCTCGACATCGCGCGATGCTGTCGCATGGCTGTTGTCCACGACATGGCTGAGGCGCTTGTCGGTGACATCACACCCGTAGACGGAATCTCCAAGGAGGAGAAGAGCAGGAGAGAGACCGAGACCATGGACTACATCTGCACAAACCTGCTGGGCAAGTTCAACGGTGGACTCAACGGCCAGGACATCAGGGCGTTATGGCAGGAATACGAGGACAGCGAGACGGCTGAGTCGCACTTTGTGCACGACATTGACAAGATTGAGCTTCTCGTTCAGATGGTCGAATACGAGCGCACGTCCAAGTGCGAGAATGATCTTGGGGAATTCCAGTGGGTCGCAGATGTTATCAAGAGCGAGGAAGTCAAGGCATGGGCGCAGCAGATCATCCGTGAGAGGGAGCAGTTGTGGAGCGATGCCGGCAAGATAGCGAAGCCTGCTAGTGCGTACAAGAAGTCTTGAGGGACAACGGCGCATGGTGCCGAGCGCACTCGCATTACGATAGACGGGCTCCTTCACTGGCGCATTTCATGAGGTACGACGGTTTAGTAGACGGTAATTGCGTGTCTAGAATTCATCTTCTCGTATGTAAACATCATTTCTCTCTCAGTCGTGATGTTTAATCCTCTTCACCTCTCTCAAGAGGCCTTTTAACTTGACATCAACAACAACTCTAGCACTTAAGAATTAGACAAGCTGATCAATCTCCTCTTCTTCACCTCCCTACTCGGCGTCCCCGCGAGCCTGGGCATACCCCCAGCCACTCCATTATCCCCAAAACCATAGTCATGCTGGCTATATCCACTACTCCCACTCGCGCTATTCCAAACCCCCTTCGCCCCCAACCCCCCATACTCCCCCTTCCTAATCTCATTACCAGACCTGCGTCCATGCCAGTAACACAAGTCCGCACTGGGCCCCCTATACTTCGGATGCAGAGGGCACAGCGGACTATTAGGAAGGTGTTCAGGAACCAGCCATTCAAACTTTCGTCGCTCTTCTTCTTCCTGGCGGGCGAGCGCTGCGAGTGTGCGTTCGTCGGGGGTGTCGGGGTAGTGCGATTGGTGGATGCGGGACCAGACGTCGTGGCCCAGCATGGGGGATGTGGCGGCTAGGGAGGGACTGGCTGGTGGTTTTACGCCGAGGTAACCTGCTGCGTTGCCGATTTCGTTGCTTGTGCTCGCTGTGAGTGTGCTGCTCGGGCCAAAGTCAACGGGTGGGTTGATGAAGTCGCTGCGGGGGCCGGACGGGCCTTCGTCTTCTGCTTCGTCAGAGGGGTTGTCGATGTCGTTTGCTAGGCTCATGAGTAGGGCGTCGGAATCCCAGTAGCCGCCTGGGCTGGACTTGGGCTTGTTGCGTGTGTTGATTGCGCTGCCACCGCCGTGGACGTCGAAGAAGAAGTCTGCTAGCTTGCCTTTGACTTCGCCGTTTGAGTCGAACATGGGTGGGGTTGGTACACGCTGAAGCCCTGGAGGAATGAAGGCCGGCGGAGCATGCATCTGTGCGAGCGACTTTACTGGAGGTACCTGTTTGCCCCGAGCCGGGAAGAAGGAAAATGGAGTTTGTTGTTTGGTAGCCTCTGCGCCGTTTTGGTCGGAGATGCGGTTTGAGCGTCGGAAGGGATTGAAAGAGAAGCGGCGAGTAAGTGATTGCGCTGGTCCAGGAGAGGGAGGTGCATCTTCACTCGATTTGTTCAGCCATAACCAGCGGCGCGAACGTGTCGCCTTGGATTCGCTCGCTATCTGCTGCAACTCTGCCTTTGTTCGGGCTTGCTGTTCTCTGTATATATTCTCTTCTGCTGGGGTCCAACTCCCATCTGGTGTTTTGGCCACCGTGGAATCGCTGGCACTCGTACCACTCTTCTCACTTCTGCCACTTCTCGTTCTTTTCGATCGCGGACGATCAATGTAACACCGATCTCGTACTTTCGGTGGCGGTCGTTCGAACTTCGGGGATTGCGACGAGAAGATCGCATCGGTATCGGGCAGGAGACCTACGCCACCTTTGTTGTCATTTTTCAGCGCTGAGGTGTTGTTCTGAATGTAGTCTTCTTCGAGGATTGGCGTAGCTTTGGCCATTGGCATTGGCTCCCACTTCGGCTGCTCTTTGCGAATCCACGGTGTTTTCGGGCTTCGCGCGCGTGGAGCACCGAGGTTGGCCATAATATCGACGGGTGAGCGGCCGCGAGCAGGTAAGTCTGGAATGACGGTTGGCATGGAAAGATCGAGATTGACCTTTCTGCGGTCCCGCAGTCCGCCTTTCCCCGTTGGAGACTGTGGGCACGATGGGGTTTTTGCAGTTTTTGTTGGCGTTGTTGGCTCTTCGATAACGACGGATGGCTTTGATGCTTGCTCGTACGACTCCTTCGCTTTGACGACAGGAAGTGGTGCGAATGAAAGCATGCGGTCCTTCTTGTGTAATTTAAGCGGACTTCCTTCCTGGGGATCTCGCCGGTCTTGGTCATCTTTGCTTTCGGGCAGGTGAAGCATTCTGAATTCTGGTACGTGCCGTACGATGCCCTTGGCAAAAGCTGCGATAGACGACCTTCTGTGATCGCGGACGTAAGAATCATTGGTTTCCGTGGAAAAGGAACCCGTTCGAGCTGTAGTTTCAGAATTGCGCGACTCCATACTGTCGATATGCTGCAGCTTGCTGTTTTGGATGTGGTCTGCATCGTCGATGGTCGTCCTTCGAATTATCTCTTCCAGCGGTGGAGGTGTTTTCGGACGTTCCTGCTCCATCGCCATTGGGTTGCGACTGTGCCTGCTCTCATTTCCGAGGCTTGCTCGATGGTCCCAGCTAAACCCCTCACGTCTGTCGACGTGCCGTCTTGGGGTAGTTCCTTCGCCATTCTCTGATGACTCCGTGCTAACGATCTGGTCGGCATGTTCTTGAAGTGAGGTGTAGTGTCTAGTGAGAGAGGTTAGTGAGCTCGGGCCCAGGAAGCTACCGAGATCGTGTGCAGAGGGTGCGATCAGCCCTGGTATGCCCGAGGGTGTGATGGAGGCATACGCGGCGGTATCGGTTGCGTGGGCCCTGGTCAGTGGTGCCGACAGCATGAGCGGACCGGCGATGAAAGCCGCTGTTGTGTATTTGAAGCGAATGCGCTCAGTCGATCACGCATCTAGCGGGCTGTATGTTAATTAGCAACCCGTGAAGTCAATAGGTGTATCGTAGGTGGGTGCGCAGAAAGAATAGGTAGTGCGCAACTGTAGGAAGCACGGTGTTGCTCTGAACTGGGATGTAGAAGCAGCTTGTATCTTTGGTTTCCGCATCAGGAAGGAGACATGGACGACAAGACATCTTAACGAGGAAGTGGCCGTTTGGGCCGCGGATGTGCATACCAACTTCCCAACCGGGACATTAGTGTCATAAACAAGACTCCACCAACACCATTCTATGCAAAACTACGCGGATATCTTTCCAGTCCGTAAACCAAGTCATGCAAACCGGGTATCCCAACCATGCCTCATAACACATTACGCAAACATCAATACCTATCCAGATGATCCCGACGATGCTTGCACCACACTAGTGCCGTCGACAAACCGTGTGCGGAATATGCGGTTTGCGTTTTGAAACATGCCGTCCTTCAAACTGACGACGATGAATTGCGATCCCTTGAAACGGGTCTTGAACAAGCGACCGATATTTTGTGTGTGCGACAGGTCCAGCGCAGCATCGACTTCGTCCAAAATGTACATGGGTGCAGGTTTGAACTGGAGGAGGGCCATGATGAGGGATAAGGCGATAAGTGATCTAGCAAATGTTAGCGCATGTGATCCGGGTGAGTACGGGTGAGTACGAGTGATTGCATACCTTTGACCACCACTCAGCTCTGTCAGTGACTGCTTCCACACCTTGCCCAGCATGACTTTGACTTCCAGACCGTCAGAGATTGTCTTGCCCTCAGGAGGATCCAGTTTCGCGAAACTGCCTGGCAGCAGCTCGTTGAAAATTTGACCGAAATCGCGATTGACAATCGTCCAGGTCTTGTGTAGCGCCTCTTTCTTGTACTCATCGAGCTTGACGATAGTCTCTTCGATCTTGGATTTGTCCCGGATGACTGTTGACATGTTCCGCTTGAGGCTGGCTTCTTTCTTCTCAACATTGTCGATCATAGCCATGACCTTGGGGTTGATCTTGTTCTTCTTCTGCTGGAAATGCTCTTCCAACGACTTCCGCCTGGTTTTAGCGTCGGCCATGTTCACGCCCTTGAAGTCATAGACTGTGCCCGCACGTCCAAAGAGCTCGGAATCGCTCGCGATGAACTCGTACTCTTTTTCTAGCGCCTTGACATGGCTAGCTGCGCCTTCCTGTTCTTTGTGGAATCTTTCGATCTCATGGCCGAGCTTCTGTTGCTCCAGACCGCCTTCAGTGATGGACGAGTTCTTCGACCTGATCGCGTCTTCAAGCGAGCGAAGTTCTTCGTCGAAGCCTGTGAGTTTCGCTTGTTCATCTCTCAAGTGGGCTGCAGCTAAGTCGTGTGCGTCCTGGCAAGGTTAGCATCGACAAGTGACGTCGGTCTAGGGAACTCACCTGTACACGAGATTGCTCAGCTAGCAACTCGTCGACTTCTGCTTGCTGCGACTGCAGATTGGTCTGAACCTCTTCAAGTTGCTCTTGTGCTGCTGCCAGATCGCTCCCGCATTGCTCAGACTCGACCATAGCTTCGCGCATCTCGGTCTGCAGGGGCTTGATCGAAGCGCTATTCTTGTTCAAAGCCTTCTTTAGCTTGTCCAGCGATGACTGTAGTTCAGCAAGCTTGCTGTCCTTGTTGTTGCTGAACTCGCTCATGTCGCGTTCGATACGTTTGACGTCCTTGTTGGCCTCGTCTTGGCGAGTCTTCGCCGCTTTTATGTCTTCCTTGAGCTGAGCAATGGTCTGCTTCATCTCTTCTACTGCTTGGATGATCTAAGACATAATTAACAAAGCCCCAGGTTCGCATTCTAGGAGGCATCACTTACCGATGAGGAAGAGTTGCTGCCAATCTGCTCCTCAGTGAGCTTGATCTCGTGCCTTTTGAGGTCGAGCTCCTGCTTTGATTTACGAGCAGCATCCAACTTCTTCTTCTCTTTTGCCATGGTAGCCTGTAGCGACTGAAGCTGGGCTTCTTGCGAACTCAGCTCTGTCGTAATCTCATTAAGCTTTTGGAGGGTAATGAGAACTCCGCTAGACTGAGGTGCGCTACCACCAGACAGAACACCAGCTGGGTCGTATGTGTCACCTTGTAGAGTGACACTCTTCATGCGCACTGCTGGATCGAAGGTCACGCGCTTAGCGGTCTCGGCGTCCTCACAGACGAGTGTGGATCCGAAGACGTACTCCATGGCGGCGTTGACCTCGTGCTCGTATCCGATCAACGACAAGGCCAGGTCGACTTTCCCAGGCGCAATCTTTTGAGCAGCCCCAATCTTCTCTGCCGACGCCTTGAAAGCCGCAATCTTGTTGAGTGGAATAATTGTCACTCGCTTCTTCAGCTTGCCGTTCTCGAGAAGTTGTTTGCCGGTAGCAGCTGAGTCGACGACAACGTTGTACAACCGACCACCAGCACAGATCTCCAGAGCGGTACCTGCTCGGGTATGCTCCTTTTCTAGGGTGAAGAGCTGAGCGACCAGACCTTTCACTTTAGACCGATCGAAGTTCGGGGAGGGGTCGTTGTAGCTGAAGTCAATGTTCGCAACCTGCCGCCTCATGCCGTCTGCTTGTTGGCGAAGTTCACGTATGCGTGCCTGAAGATGCGACTCTTGCTGATACATATCGGCTTCCTGACCTTCGCTGTAGCCAAGCTTCGCAAGGTCCGCTTCTAGCTTCTGAGCTTGGGATTTCAACGCCTCGAGGTCTTGGAGGAGCCCAGAGTTTTGTTGTTTGGCTTTTTTCGCCTTCGGTTCGTCTTCCTTGATCTGCTTCTCAAGATGTGATATCCGAAGTTTGCTCTGCTCTTGCTCGGTCGCGGCTGCGCTTGCGCGATTCCGGGCGTCTTGCAATTGGCCCTGGTAACCGCCTTCCTGGCCTTCTTTAGAAGCCACACCTGTCTGTAGGGTTTGGAGAAGCTCTTCCTTCTTCTCCACCTCCTCCGTCTGCTTCGCCAGCTCCGCGTGGGCTGTCTGGTACTTCTCTTGTAACTTCTCGTACGTCTGCTTCTTCTCCTGAAGTAGCTTCTCCAATTCTTTGACACTCTTCTCAACACCCTCCTTCCGTTCTACCTCTTCGGCCATGCTAGTCGTTTTCAAATCTAGCACTGTCGTCAGGCGGACAATCTCGTGCGAATGCGTCTTGACTTCCTCTTCCAGAGCCTGGAACTTCCCGCCCTTGCGCAGCTCCTTCTCTCGTGTTGCCTTTGTCTGTTTGATGTCCTCCTGGAGGTTCTCAATCTCCTTTTTCATGCGCACAGCAGACGCGTCGAGGTCTTTCGCCCTTTGCTTCTTGGCTTCGAGGTCTTCGGCAGACTGTTGCAATCGCTCGTTGTATCGTATGTAGTCGTATGCGACGACTAGCTTCGTAAGGCGCTCGAGCTCGCTCTGTGTCTGTTGGAAGTCGAGAAAGGCACGCTTTTCCATCCGCAGTTTCTCGAGCTTCGGGTCGATTTCGTCTCGCAATAGCTCCGTAATCTCCTGCACCTTCATTTCCTTCTTAGCCATGGTCTTGTATGCCTTGTCCCGCCTGTCCTCAAACATGCGTGTTCCAGCAGCCTCTTCCAGCATAGCCAAAATCTCCTTGGCCTTCATGTTCAGCACCTGCATGACCTTTCCTTGTGCGATCATGAAATTCGGGTTGTTGATGTTCAGCTGTACAGACTGGAATAGGTTCTGTATGCTTTGTTGTTGCGCGCGGTGCCCGTTGATGAGATACTTGCTCGCTCCTCCGAGCACGATCTGCCTTGTCACCGAAATCTGTGCATGTTCCTCAAAGCCAACGGGGCTCTTCGATTTGTCGCGGTTATCGAACACGATGGTAACGCTCGCTTTGGTGACACCCGCTTGGCCGCGCTTGTAGATGAGATCCTGCAGTACTGTCAGCTCTCCTGCATCGCGTACTCTTTACCGTCCACACTCACCTGCAAGTTCTGCGCCCGCACCACGCTCAAGTTGTTGATTCCGAGTACGAAACATATTGAATCGAGAATGTTCGACTTTCCGGATCCGTTGAGTCCCGTGATTGAGTTGAAGCTCTCGTCCCTGGTCGGCTGTCAGTCGTGTCGTTGCGTGCGGGGAGCGTAAACAAGCCCTACCAGCCAGAAATGACGGTACGGACAGCGTATGACTTGTAGCCCTATGCGCGTGTTAGAAAGCGATTACTGTAAAGGTTGGGGTCGCCTACATCGATTACGAGTTCTATAATCCTCATGGTGGCTGCATGTGCTGTCGTGCTGAAATGCGTCGCTGCTAATGTTTGTTGTTCCGTCTCACATGGGCAAGGGTCTCGGTACCGCCCACCAAATCGCGCTAGGCCTTCACGTGGCAGCGCGCCCACGCGTGCCCCGCCACCTTCCACCCCCAGTCAGGTCAACGCAAGGGAACAATCATACGCACGAATCT
Source organism: Alternaria viburni (assembly GCF_023758015.1). Classification (NCBI taxonomy): domain Eukaryota; kingdom Fungi; phylum Ascomycota; class Dothideomycetes; order Pleosporales; family Pleosporaceae; genus Alternaria; species Alternaria viburni. The sequence continues at coordinate 213,839 of NW_026055797.1, forward strand.
CCATTGGCCGTAGACGTCATCGATTACTACTATGTGCTAAAGGAGTGTGAATATCTTCACCTGGTATCTCAAACGCTATCATCGCTCATCAACGCAGACTCAAAATACAATCACCGAGCTTGCCCCAGGCAATGCTCTGGCTCGGCCTCTACGGGCTCACTAGCTTCTGTGCATGCGGTTTTTGAGCAGCTCTTCTTCCTCCCTAATCCTCTCGCAACAAACTCCTTAGATTCGAAGCTTCCCATCGCCTTCAATCCATACTCGCACTCGTCCTTGACGGGTGGAAGTGGGGCAGTCCTAGGGGCTCCTCCCAGTTCCTGGATAGTGATCTCGTCATCTGGGTTGTTGGATAGCCCAAAGTTGAAGTTCCCGAAAACCTTGGTGCTTGGTCGCATCGTGCCCGCGGTACGGTCTTCGTAGTAAGAGGTGTTCCGGCCGGTGCCATATTGCGGGAACAGGGTTCGAAAGAGGCACTTGGTCGCTGGTGCGCATGCTGTCATGATGTGTACAGCTGGTTCGGCGATGCTGATTCCGATGCCAATATCCCATGTGCGATCCTTGTTGGTGGGAGCAAACCGGTAGTAGTATACGATGAACCTGCCGATCGAGACGCCTGTCGCAATCCATCCCAGGCTCATGACAATGACGACTAGGAGCTTTGTACGTCGGTGCATTTGGAGGCCCCATACCATGATCGAAGGGATTGGGATGATGATGAGGTCCATGAAGATGGACAAACCACACGACACGAGTACAAAGGTACGCGCATCGATACAAGTACCACCAGGTACAACATTTCCGTTGGCATCGATGCTGTCCATGGCGGGTCTGGACCAAGCGTAGGCACGAGGCGTGCACTGCACGACATTGACTATAGTCGACCCGACGGAGTATATGATGTTCAGCCAGAAAGTAAGGTGTAACGGGTATCGTACGCGCCGCCGACTATCCTTCATGCGGAAGAGGAACATGATGATGGAAGCTCGAATCAATCCCATGACTAGAAACAGACGCCACATGTCAGCAACATTCCGGAACGTCCTGCGAATCCGATATACGTACGTGGGTGGTACATCATCTGTACTGCGAAATTCCATCGTATCGCAACGAGCTGTTCCGCAACAGACTTCTTGGGCAGATCATAGACATGGTAGCCGGTGCCGCTCAGTACAATGTACATCCATGTTGCCAGAGTATCTAGTATGAGGAGGACAAAGGCTATCAAGATAAGGTGATCGTCCCAGCAAAAGTTGCGTCCTAGGTACCGCGACCATACCCTGAGGAAGACTGTGAGAGAGGCGACGACTGTGAAAGTACCGATGATGGCCAGGACCTCGGGTTGTCGGCTTTCCACCATAGTCTTGCTGGTGTTTGTCGCCAGCGTCGTGCGACTGTGGAGCGCTCAGTCCGTTGGTGCGCAGTAGCCGTTGAAGCCCACAGCGTGGAGTTCAATGTTGGCCTGTCCAGTGGATCGTGAACCGGATGAACCAGAGGGCTTATGAAGATCGTGGGTCCACGACGGATGATCGCACCGAGAAGCGAACGTGGAGTAACGACGCAAACAGTGAGGATCTGAAGTGTGACGGATATTGTAGGTGTTATTGGCCCACCCAAGGAAAAGTCGAATGTACCCGCACTGGACGCCTTCGAGTTTTCCTCGCTATGTGACTAGTATATGTCGCGCGTCCACGCGGGAAGTCGCACGTACACTCCCTTGGTGTCAGGATGGGATGTTTGGTGGCCAAGACGGATGCTGTCACTGCACGGCGAGGTGGAAGGTTGCCTCGGACCAGCCGCTGCTCTAGACTCTTGTCGTCTCAAGGATAAAAACCTGCCAGGAACCAGAGGCGTCGTCCAAAGCGAGGCGGTCCATTATGCACACCACAACCGCGGCAACAGTAGTCGACTCCCGCTCGTGTCTTCCCCTCTCGCTTGACCAGAAAGAGGACTAGAGCGTCTCACGAAGTCCAAATCGGTTTCTCACGGTCCGAATTTGGGCTGACATGTCAAGGGCAGCCCTGGACACGGTCGCAATCTTCCGGCTGGAGGCCTGTCCGCCCTATTGTTGGCTGGTCGATGGTCTGGACGCAACCATGGTCAATTGAGCCACTGCCACTAGGGATTCCGATTGCGATTGCAAAGTGAGCGAATCGATGTTTTGAGCCACTTGTGATTAGCGGAAGTAAGTATGCCGATCTTCAGGATCATGGCGTTGTTGGCGTTGAAGGCTTGGAGGTCGGCGGCCATGTGGCTAACGGAGGCGATCCCCCGGGACTAGTTTATTGTCCGACCCGTCTGACGCGGCTCCTGCCAGACGCGTAGTCATCCTCATTGCACACAATTGCTATTGATGGCCGAGAAATAACTGACACCATTCCAAGCCGTTATCATGAACGCGTGTTTTAGAACTACTTGTGAGCTCCACTGCTGCAGGTCCGTTGTCAGGCAATCGCGGCAGCTTCGCGCTTGCGTGCGTACATGACTCTCAGACTTTGCACTACCGGCAGCTACGCCGGCACCAACAGGCAGACCCTGGGCGGCAAGCCTCACGACTCGAGTAACGATGTGCCTGAGACTAGTCCCAACGACATATTCAAGCGCACGTGGGCACAGTCGATATTCCAGGGAGTGCCTCACGAGTGCAGAATTCGCATTATCATTGCTGATCGCTTCTTGCGATAGGTCCAATATATAGAATATGCATGTGAGATACGCCGTACCACGCAACGTCTGCATACATGGACACTCAGGAATTGCCTGGATAGGTTGCGATGCCGTGATTACTTCAATACCATGTCGTCGCCCCCGGTTAACTCAGCTGTCAACAATCTTTCCAGCCAAGATCAGCGGTCACACTCTGGGCAAAGAACATTAGCCTACATCCTGCCAAGCTCAGGTTATTGGACGACGCCTCCTATATCGAGTCAGTCCGTAAGATGACCATTATGACTATCGCCTTGTTTCTCGTCTCAGTGCGCAACGGTCCGTCATCCGCAGACCAGCCGCAAGCCCCAGGGGAAAGGTACAGTGAGTAACGGCCGTCAATGGCAAAAAGAAACTTTCTGACAGACATATAGATCTGCAGCCGTTCGACGGGAGACGATCAATTGCCAAAGACTGGTACCCTCGGTGAAACACTGAGTCGTCGTTTTACACCGACGAACTATTCAAAATGGCTTCCATCGCTATGTGGCTCGCAGTTTTGGCTGCAACGTCAACCACGGCATCACCCGTCCTCTCGGCCAAGGCTGGAACCAACACCCTCAACGTAGATGTAGACCTCCAAGGCGTTACTTCAGCAGTCAGGTCCCTCTTCCTCCCCGGCTCGCTCGACGCTACAACACCAACGAACTCTTCGAGATGCAAAGTCTACCCCGATGACCCCCAATGGCCTTCCGATGAGGCTTGGTCCCAGCTCAGCAAACTCACTGGCGACCGCGTCATCAGTGCACCCACTCCATTGGCAGCAGTATGCTACCCTGGTCAAGACTACAACGCCGCAAAATGTTCCGAGTACACTGTGGCAGCATGGCAGAAGTCATATATCCATATGATCGACCCTATTGAGATGATGTCCCCAGTCGCTCAAGGCCTGACCTGTGCCCCACCGGTTCTTTACGACTCGCATGGCTGCACTCGCGGAGGCTTCCCCATGTATGTTGTCAACGCGACTGAACCCAAGCACGTCCAGCTCGCCGTCAACTTTGCTCGTAATTCGGGTGTCAGACTTGTCGTTAAGAACACTGGCCACGACTTCCTCGGCAAGAGTGGCGGCAAGGATGCTCTCAGCATCTGGACGCACAACATGAAGGACATCGAGTACATCGAAGAGTATGTCGATGAGAAGCTCAACTACACTGGCCCTGCATTCAAGAGCGGTGTTGGTGTCCAGGCTTTCGAGATCTACAAGGCTGCCGCTGAGAAGGGCAGAATCGTCGTTGGTGGTGAAGGCGAGACGGTCGGAGTCATGGGAGGATACATCCAAGGTGGTGGTCACTCTCCTTTGACCGGACTGTACGGCACTGGCGCTGACAGTGTGCTCTCTATGGAGGTCGTCAGAGCTGATGGCGAGTTCGTCGTCGCAAACTCTACCTCTAACACTGATCTTTTCTGGGCCCTGCGCGGTGGCGGTGGCAGTACCTTTGGCGTCGTCACCTCCGTGACCGTCAAGGCCCATCCCGACCTCGAGGTCACAGCCTCCCGCTTTGGCTTTAACTCCAAGGACACAGGCAACGAGACGTTCTGGGCTGCCATCCGCTCATACGTCGACCTGTGGATCGACAACGCCGATGCCGGTACATACACATATTGGACTCTAATCCCCTCCAACGGCACCTTTGCGTTTGCCTTCTCGCCCTTCTTCGCACCTGGCAAGAATGTAGAGGAAGCAACTGCACTCCTACAGCCCTGGTTCAATAAGCTCGACGACTTGGGTGTCAAGTACGACCCCAACATCACCCACTTCGACAACTACTACGACGCGTGGCGTTCATCCTTCCCTCTCGAAGCTGTTCAGAAGCCCAATGTAGCAACCGCATCGCGCCTCTTCCCTCGCGCCAACTTCGAGACAGCCGAGAAGCGTCAAGAAGTATACGAGAACATCCGCCGATCGAGCGAGAAGAACCGCGTACAAGTCCACTTCAACATGCAAGCCAAAGACCCATACAATACCGACAACGCTGTCAACACTCACTGGCGCCCGCTCGTCTCCTTCAGCATGCAATCCGTACGCTGGCCCATCAACAGCACCGCCGAGGAGATCCTGAGGATCCGCAAGGAGTTCCAGGCAGGCGATATGCAGGCCTGGAGAGACATTAGCCCTGGTGCTGGATCCTACCTTGCTGAGGCTGATCGTCTCGAGCCTGACTTTGGCAATGCTTTCTTCGGTGATAACTACCCTAAGTTGTTGGAGTTGAAGAAGAAGCTTGACCCTCAGGATGTGTTCTTTGCGACTACCGGTGTGGGTAGCGAGAGGTGGAGGGTAGAGAGCGTGGACGGCCTACCGAATGAGAACGGCAAGCTTTGCCGTGTTTAGAAGCGAGACTTTCTTTTCTCTGTACAGACTTTATTATATCCAGATTGGCCGCTCTTGTTCTTGCCGTTGATGGAGGGTCGCTGACACACGAATGAATATCAAGTCTCTGTCGAACATTATCCCTCTTATCTATTAACAACTAAACTTCCTTTGCAAATGTTATTAGATTTATCTACTTTATTACTACTCTCTTAGAATAATAATATTTATTCTTTATTACTAATTAAAGTACTTAAACTAAATATAACTAATATTTACTTAATACTTATAATTAAATTTTATTAGTTTTAGTTTTACTTTTTTAACTTTATAACTTAATTAATTTTTTATTAAATATTAATTTTATAAATAGCTTTAATAACTACTACTATTTATACTTAACTACTACTTTTTTAAAAAATATTTTTAAAGTTTTTATTTATATTTTTCTTTTTCTTTTTTATAGTTACTATAATAGTATTTACTTAGTATTAAATATTAATACTAAGCTTATAATTTAAAATACTAAATATAAAAAGTAAAGCTTATATAGTATCTATACTATTTATATAAGTATAAAGTACTATACTTATATAATTTTTTTAAATAAGCTTTATATAAGCTAAAAAATTTTAATATTTTAAATTTAATTTAGCTATAATAATAAGCTTAAGTACTTTAAAAGCTCTTTTATATATAGTATTATTAAAGTAGCTTATATTAGTTTTTACTAGTATAGACTTTAAAGAAAATACTAAAAAAATAGCTATAAAAAAAGCTAACTATAAAAAGTTTACTAAAAAGTAGCTTAATATACTATTTTTTAGTAAGTATAAATATTATATATATTAAAAAAAAAATTTTAAATCTTAATAAAAAAAAAAGTTATAAAGCTAAAAATACTAGTAGAAATAGTAGTAGTAGTAGTAAAAAAAAAAGTAGTAGTAAAAAAGCTATATAATAAATATCTTTTATTATTAAGTAGAAATTTAAATTTTAAGTAGTAATACTTATAGCTTAAAGAGCTACTAATTCTAAAGAAATAAGAACTATTACTAGTACTCTAAAAAATATATAACTAAATCTTTTATCTACTTTTAAAAGTATAGCGTTAAGTAAGCTAAAGCTTAGAGCTTTAGCGCTACTACCTCTAAGGTAGTTAAAGCTTCTAAATCTTTTAGACTAAAGCTTATAAAGTAGCTATTCTAATACTAAATACTTTATAAAAGAATTATAATACTAAATATCTTATAAAAGAACTTTATAAAAAGATTATAATCTAATTATATACGCTTATTACTAATAGAGTAATATATTCTAAAGCTCTATAGTTAGAATATATATACTAGAAGTCTAGTAAAAGTATACTTTTTTTATCTTCTATATTTATATATCTATACACTAAATTAAGCTAAAGACGTAAGTAGCTTAAAGCTAATACTAAAAGCTATACTAGTACCTTAAATAAGCTCTTAACTATATTCTTACTTTTTATAAGTTCTCTTACTAATTATAAGTTAGATACTAATCTTATTACTAGTTATATTACCTTACTATCTAATTAAAGCTTAAATAAGTTATTTTCTTACTAATTAATTACTTTCTTTATTACTACGCTACTATTACTAAAGCTTTTATAAGTTACTTTAAGTCTACTAAAAAAAAAGCTATTAAAGTAGCTATTTTAAAGGCTATTCTTATAGCTATCTTATAAGAAGTTATCTAAGATATAATATCTAATATTCTAGACGCTCTAAGAAGTAGCTTAAAATACCTAAAGAGCTACTTTAGAGATACTATATTACTTACTATATTTATTAAAAATTCTATTATTAATTCTATTATTATTATAGTCTTATAAACGTATTTACCTAGAGTAAGACTATCTATTATATTATCTACTAACTTTACTATTAAGAAACTTTTTATTATTATAGATTAAATCTATAATCTCTACCTAATTAGGTCTAGCTCTAATTAAGTAAGAAACTTTAAAAGTTCTACTATATAAGTAGATCTACTTATATATAATATCTTATTTTAATAGAAGTATATACCTAATAATTATAGTATATAAGTACCTTTACACTATATTATATTAATCTATATCTCTAGAATACTCTATATTAGGCTTAGTTATTAGAAACACTATTTACGTATAACTACTTAAGTTACTACTACTACTAATTAAGTAAGTAACGCTCTATTAGATAAAATATCTAAGATTATTATTACTAATACTTATAATAGCTATAAGGCTTCTATACCTTACGTAATAGTTAAGTAAGTTAGTAAGTAACTCTATAAGTTCTATAATATATTACGTCTTAATAATAAAAATTACTTAAGTATTACACTAAAAGCCTATAGGTAGTAATATTAAGCTTATTAAGTAAATAGCTTAAGAGAGTAATTACTAACGCTAGTAGAGAATAGATCTATCTTATAAATAGATAAGTAGATAGAAAGTAAAGGCTAGCTTCTATAATAAGTATAACTCTCTAGTAAGCTTTATAACTAATATAATAAAACTATTATAATAGTATATTCTCTCTAAAATAATATTTAGAATACTACTACTACTAGTATAACTCTAAGTAATATCTAAATATAAAACTAATTATTAATAGGTCTACTACTACTTCTCTAATATATATAAGCGCGCCTTTTCTAGTAATAAAAAAGCCTACTTCTAGTAGTCTATTTTCTAGAGCCTTTAGTATTAAATAGTAATATCTAAGAGCCTAAAACTACTAAATAAGAGCTAATTACTATTAAGATTAGTAACGCTCTTTTAGAATACCTATAAGATACTAACTACGTATACCTTTAATAAACTACTCTTAATTCTAATTAGTATAAATTCTAAGAGAACCTAGAACCTAATACTAATACTAGTACCTTCTTTTACTCTATTAGTATAGGCTAATATTATACTAAGAGTAATATTATTTATTATAATAAGATTAATGTTACTATTACTAATACTAAGAATTTCTAGAAGAATATTATATAACGTCTAGACTTCTAGTAGATATTTCTTATTACTACGCTTATTAACCTATATAACTACTCTAACGCTATTTATATTTATCTACTCTAAGACGTTAAGTATAATTAGAAAGTTAAAGATATACGCGTTTAGCTTAGTAAAGTTAAATCTACTCTTAATAAAGTATTATAATCTAGTAGACTATTTATAAATATAGTTACTAATATAGCCTTTTATAAAAAGCTAAGTAAGATCTACTATCTTACTTCTAAGGTAGGCTAACTTAAGAAGCTTACTACGCCTAATACTTATAGTAACTCTACTTATAAAGCACTTACTTAGAAACATAACGCTTTTTATACTAAGTATAATAATCTAAAGTAATAAGTTAAAGACCTTAGCTATTACTAGAATAAATCTAAAGATAGTTCTATATATATATAACTTAAATAAGATTTATAAAAGAAATATAAGAGTATAGACTAGTAGATAGATAAAGCTAAAGCTATCTATAAGGTTAAAAATAAGTATAAGACTTAAGCTAACTAGTATAGCTTTAAACTTAGTAATTATAATATTAAATATATAAATATAATAAAAAATAAGAATAAAGCTTATAATAAACTTAATAATACTCTTACTAAAGCCTACTATAAAGCTAAAGCTATTACTAACTACTTCTTTATATATAATCTATACTATAAACTATATATCTTATTCTAATAAGAGCGTTTATATACGTCTATTAGGTAATAGCCTTAGCTACTACTTCTAATATAACTATAATAAGTATTAGTTTATAATTATAATAGTAAAAATCTATAATAAAGTAGCTATATACTTATACGTAAAATATTAGCTTAATAAGTGTCTTTATAAGCTCTAAATTCTTATATACTAGTGCTACTACTAGTAATAACTTTCTAACTACTACTAGTTTCTACTTCTACTATTAGTAGTAGAAGTAGCTATACCTATAAGCTACTTAAGCTTAAGACCTTTAAAAGTAAGGTTAATAATAACTATAAGTAATAGTGTAAGATAGTAGTTACTAAGTGTAGAATATACCTAGAAAATTAGTAAGCTATTAATTACTTTAAGTTCTAGATCTAGTAAGAGGTATATAAGTATATCTAGAATATTAAGGCTAAGAACTTTTTAGACCTTCTAGAAGTCTTAGATAGTTAATACCTTACTTATAACTATAAAGCTAATACTAAAACTATAATTACTAATAGTTTACTAAAGTATAAGTCTAAGTAGAAGTTTATTAAATAGAAGTCTAAGTTTATATTCTATATATATATTCTTAAGTATAAGAACGCTATATAGATTTACTATACTTATAAGTTTATATAACTTAGCTTAGCTATTACTATAACTACTAGTTTCTATAAAAATAAAACTATTTACTTCTTTCTTCTCTACGCCTAGTATATTAATTAAAGTTACTAGTAAATTAACGTAGATTAAAAGGTAATAATACCTATAGCTAAAGCTATACCTATAGACTATATACCTAAGTTAGTATTCTTCTTAGCTTCTAAGACGCGTAGTTATAATAATATAGCTAGCTTCTATATCTATAGAAAGATAGCTTTTAAGTAATTAGATAAGAATAAGAAGTACTTAGCTAAACTTAAGCTTTACTTTAAATATAGAAAAGATAATTATTAGATATATTATACTAACACTCTTTACTATAGTAAGTTCTTTACACTTTTATAGTAGATTTCTATACTTACTATCTTATATATTAATACTCTTAATACGTTTAATATAGAGACTAAGAAGAATAATATAGAAACTCTAGATAATAATAACTTAGTTAATAATAAAAGCTTCTACGTTAATAATAAAGCTCTTCTAGATTATTTAAACTAAAGACTTCTAAATAGAAGCGTGTATAGAAGCTTAACTAGTGTATAGTAAGTTAATATTAACACTAAGTTTATAACTAATATTATTAAACTAAGATTACTACTACTTTACTATACTCTCTAGATAAGGTTTCTATTATAGAGAAAACGCACTTTATCTCTACTACTACTCTTAGTAGTAAGCTCTCTAATAACTTTAGTAGATAGCTAGAATTCTTTATATTAGCTATAACCTAATCTAATTACTAGTAGCTAGTCTCTACTTTTATTAATACTAGAGCTAGTGTCTACTTTATTAACTAAGTATAAATAGATAATTATTCTCTCTAAACTATCTCTATTACTTAGTTTATATAACTCTCTCTTATAGATAGAGGTAAAGTAGCTAAGCTTACTACTACTATTAACTTATCTATTAAATATAGTAGTTATATATATACTATTCTTTATTATATTATAAATATTAGTAAGTATAATATTATTCTTAGAATAAATTAGATAGATTACTACTAACTTTCTTTTTATTTTAGTAAATAATATAGTATTACCTTTTTAGAAGAAGTCTATAAGCTAAACTACTTATATAAAGGTTTACTTAAGATAGTCTATAATAATAGCGTATATTATAGTTACGTATAACTTATTAAGAGAAAGTATAAAACTAGTAATACTACTATAATAAAAGATAAAGATAGTAGTAACCTTACTAAGAAAACTATAGCTAATATTTACTTTATATCTACTAGCGCTACTACTACTATAGCTACTAAATACTCTAAATAAGTTATTTAGATTAAACTCTATTATTAGGTACTATCTAAAAGGCCTTCTAATAAGAACTAGAAAAGTATAGATATATTAGTAGTGTTATAAGATAACTTTAAGAAGTATATAAATAAGATAGAATAAGCGCCTATAAGTAAGAAATAAATTAGTAAGATAGTACCTAACTAGATACTTAATAAACTCTCTAATTTATTTAACTTACACTTAGCTTATTAGTTACCTAACTACTAATCTAGAGTTAACTATTCTATTAATATTCTTCTAGATACCTTTATACTAAAGCTTTATATTTATAAGCTAACTTATATTAAAACTAAAGCTATTAAGAAGTATATTAATAATATATTATAGAAAGAACTTATTAAGGCTAGTAACTTACTATTTTTTTTTTTTTTTTTTTATTTAGAGTTCTAAGCTTTTACTCTTATAAGTATACTGCTATTCTATTTTTATTCTATATATTTATAGCTATAATTAGTACTTTACTATATACTTTTAATTAATAAATATATAGTAAGAAAGATTAGTTTTTTGTGTATAGTAATAGTAGTAATTTAAACTTCTAAGCTAGCCTAAAAGAGCTATAAGTTAAAAAGACACTTTAAAACTTTATCTTATAACTATAGTAGTAATATAGATAGAAAGGCCTATATATACTTTGTAGATTATTCTACTTAGTTCTAGATTAACTTAATAATCTAGTAATTATATATACAGCCTTACGCTGTCTCTACGTAATTATCTTAATCTTAAATTTAGCTCTAGAATATTAGATAAGAGCTATTACGTAATATATTATTAAACTAAAGTAAGTAAAAGTCTAATTAGCGTTATTATAATAGAATACGTAAAAGTAAAAGAAAGTAAGAGAAAAGAGTAGTAGGTAAGAGACTTAGAGTTATAATAAAGTAATATTAAAAGGTAGACACTAGTGTATATTATAAAAGTACGTAATAGCTTACTAGGTAAATAAGTATTTATAAGAAGAGATATCTACATATCTTACGCTATTTTCTAGCTCTTTTATACTACTTTTCTCTTCTATACTACTTTCTATCTCTTCTAAATTCTATATAACTTTTTTTCTTCTTCTTCTTCTTATTAATTTAAAATAATAATATAATAACTCTAAATATTAATAAATAACTACTATAATTAATGCGTAAACACACTACTGCTTTCTATAATATACTTTAAGAACTTTATTAATAATAATATATATATACTACGTACTTAGCTAGTATAGCTATTTTATAAGCTTAGCTTATATAATAAACTAATACTAAACTTCTACTACCTTAGTACTATAAGTAACCTCTAAAAGTTAATTATTAGCTATATTACTAGAAATAAGCTTTTGCGTATACTACTAATTATTAAGAAATAAGCTAGGCTTCTTAATAGTTAAGACTAGGTTAAACTAGCGTACCTTTATAATAAAAAGAGTAACCTATATAGTATACTTATAAAAGTAGGCGTTAAGAGCTAAGTATTTCTAGACTAGAAGAAGAAGTTTCTTAAGCGTGTAGCTAATAATAGTATTACTAGTATATAGCTTAGGTAGTTTCTTTATCTTCTAGCCTTTCTTAAGATAATCTAATAGTATAGCTTCTATATGCCTCTATATATAAATTAAATTAACTAACTAAAGCGCGCGCTTTTAATAATAAGTAGCTAGAGCTAGAGAAGAATATATTAATAGGTAGAAATTAAGAGTTAGGTGTAGATATTAGACTTAGATAGGTAAGGTAACTAATAGAGTGTATTAGAAAGAAAAAGAAAGAGATAAGCTATTATTATTATTAGTATTTACGTAGTTATACCTATATTATAATAACGTAATAAATTATAAACCTAAATACTAAGTACTAAGTACTAAGTAATAAGTAAATGCTACTACTTCTATACACCTAAAACTATAGTAATAAAGCTATAGTATAGTAACTTACTATACGCTTTCTTTATTTTAATTATTAGAAAACTAAAAAGTAGCTTCTAAGTTTATATAAACTACTATATATTAAATAACGTTATAAAAAAGAACTAGAATATACTACTAGTAATTAAAGAAACTATAGCTTATATAGTAAAGATTAAAATTATAATATTAGTTAATATTATTACTATATTTAATATAATTTAAATTAAAAAAAGTAATAAAAAAAAATAGTCTTTCTTATATAGTATAGGCTATATAAGTATAATATAATACTATTTAGACTATATAATATACTAGATACTTTCTAGAACTTTATTAATAAGGTTCTATGTAAGTACTTAGATATTATCTATAGCGCTTATCTTAATAATATACTTATCTATAGTAATAATAAAGTAGACTATTAGTTATATATTCTTAAGATTTTTTAAAAAGTATAGAATACTAAACTTTTCTTAGATTCTATAAAGTATAAATTTAAAGTAAAGAGAGTAAAGTACCTTAGTCTAATACTTATAACTAAGAGTATAGAGATAGATTTTAATAAAGTATCTATAGTTCTTAACTAGAAGCTTCTCTACTTAGTAAAGAACGTTTAATTCTTTTTTAGGTTCTATAACTTCTACTAGTAGTTTATTAAAAACTTTTTATATATTACTAAGCCTTTTATAAAGCTTACTAAGAATAGTAGTTAAAAGCTATTTTCTCTACTACTAGATAGACTTACTACTAAAGCCTTTAAGCATTTAAAATAGTTATTTAAGAAAGCTAGCGTGCTAGCGTACTTTAATCTAGACCTAGAAATCTAGTTAGAGATAGATATATCTAATTTTATTACTACTACTATACTTTCTTAGATATATAATAGCGTTCTTTAGCCTATTATCTTTCTTTTCTATAAAATAACTTTTATAGAATATAACTATAAGATCTATAATAAAAAGCTTTTTATAATTATATAAGCTTTTAAAAAATAGTAATTTAAGCTCTCTAGTATAGAAGACTCTATCTTAGTACTATCTAATTACTAGACTTTCTAGACTTTTATAGCTAATAAGCGTCTTAACTATAAATAAGCTTAGTAAATAGAATTTCTTACTAAGTTTAATTTTAAGATTAAGTATTACTTAGAAAAGTAAAGAATAAAACCTAACGCTCTTACACGCTGTTCTAGAGACTTACTAGCTAATGCTAATAATAAAAGACGCTAGCACTAAGTCTAGATAATACTAAAGCTATCTTAAGTAGATTCTAAATACTAGATAGTAGTTCTACGTTTTTACGTAGATAGTAAGAGTCTCTACGCTATCTATCTTACGTACACTATATTTAGTAACTTATATAAGTTTCTAATTAGCTTTACTATAATAATATATTAGAACTATAAAGTAAATAACTTTAGTAATAAGTACCTCTTTGCTTTAGCTCTACTAGAAGTAAATAACTCTACTAATAAAGCTAAGATAACTCTAAGCGCTAATACTACGTTAGATAAGACTAATATTCTTAATATAGTTAGAACTAGTTACTATAATAACTCTATTACTAAAGCTATTCTTTAAGTAAAGTTCTAAGAATAGCGCTATATCTCTTATAACTTTATTTATAGTTTATAATACTTATACCTTAAGCTTAGTAACTACTTTATTTATAATAGTATACTATACGTCTAGCGTAAAGTCTATATCTCTAACTCTAAGACTCTACGCACTTAGATTATTAAATAAGCTTACTAATCTTTTTATAAAAAGTATAGTAGTAAATATAGTAGTTATAAAGCTCTAAACTAATAGTACTATTAGCTTAAAATAATTAATAACGTAGCTTAATATATTAAGAACTACTTATTATATTACTACTCTAAACCTTACTATAATAGTAAGTATAGCTTTCTATACTTACTCTTTATACCTAAATAGTATTAAAGTAGTATTAGTATAGATTATATTATCTACTTACCTCTATATACTAATAATAGCTATATATATACTAATATACTAGTAATAGTTAACTATTTAAGTAAGAAAAAAAAGTTTATTCTAGTTATAGATCTTAAAGTTAATATACTTATTTAAGTATTTATAGAATACGTCTAGTAGAAAAAGAGTTATTCTAATAATATTATTAGTAATTAAAAAGCTTAATTTCTCTTATACTTTTAGACTAAGCTTTATTAATAACTAAAAACTTATCTAAAGCTATCTATAAAATATTACTTAGAAACTAATAGTTAGATAGAGAATATAAACGCTTAGCTAAAGTAGTATTTACGCTTTTATATTAACTATAACTAAAATAACTAAGCACTTTTTCTTCTAATAGCTAAATTTAAAGTAAATAATACTATTAATACTAGTATAGATATAACTACTTTTTAACTTACTAAGAGATATAACTCTAAATATAGACTAGAGCTACCTAAGGTTAATAATAGGCTTACTACTCTAGCGCAACGCAACTAAGATAATACTAATAAGTTTACTAATAAGCTTAATAAGCTCTAATAAGCTTTTTATTTTAAACTTTAATAAGTATAAGCTAAATAAGCTAAATACACTAATACTAATAAGTTATCTACTCTAGAGTTTAAAGTTAGTAATTAGGTTATACTTAACGCCTATAACTTCTAGATAACTTATCTAAGTTTATCTTTAGACTATAAGAACTATAGCCTATTTACTATTATAAGAGTTATTAATAATATAGCTTATAAGCTACTACTTTTCTTTAAAATAGGTAAGCTTTATAATATATTTTATTTATAGCTTCTATACCTCTATAAAGAGTTACTATTACTAGAATAAGTATATAATACTATACTAGCTAAATTTACTAACTCTAATAATAAAGATAGTACTAACTATAAAATTAAAGCTATTCTTAACTTATAGCTTAATAAGAGGTAGCGTAATCTATATTTCTAGTCTAAACTTCTCTAATATCTTATTAAGTAGACTAACTATCTAGAAAGTAATAATAATCTATTATAGAAGCTCTATATAAACTTTATAAGTTTCTTTAATATTATTAACTAGTTTTATAAGATAAAACTACTTAAAGCTAAACTATATAGTAAATTTATAATACTTACTAGTAGATAGAACTTACTTATAATATATATTACTCTAAAATCTAGTAGCTAGTAATTAAAAGCGCCTAAACTATTATATAGTAAGTATTTATATAATATCTTACTATATATATTAATCTATAGTAAGTAGAATACTACTACTAGTTTATTATAGTATAGACGTACTATTTTACGCGCCTAAAGATAGAGTATTAGTATAGAGTAAGCTAGTTATTACTATAAAGATAGTATAACGTACGTAGATATAGAGTTAGTAATATAAACTAAAGACTTATACTATACTTAGTTAACTACGCTAATATACCTAGGTTAATCTATAAAGTATTATCTATATAGTAACACGCTAAAGAGCTAATAAATAAGTAGTATAATAGCTTTCTCTTCTATACTATATACATAACTATAAGTCTATTATATACTTATAATATAAATAATATTTCTATTACTATTCTTAACTACGCGTCTAGTCTTTCTAGCTCTTTACTATATTAACACTAGGCTACTAACACTACGTTAATAGAATAATATAGATAATAATACGCTAGAATTATAATATACGTAATTAAGACTATAATTAGTATAATATATAAGTAATATTCTCTTTATATTATAATTAATATTTAGACTTACTATAGCTTTTGTAAAGTAAGCTAAAAAAGAATTCTATATTTAATTTTAAGTAATAGAGCCTACTCTTTTTAAAAAAGAAAGTAGTGTTATAAATTAAACCTATAATCTCTACCTAATTAGGCCTAGCTCTAATTAAGTAAGAAACTTTAAAAGTTTTACTATATAGATAGATCTATCTATATATAATATCTTATTTTAATAAAAGTATATACCTAATAATTATAGTGTATAGGTGCCTTTATACTTATTACTAATATATATATATTCTTCTATAAACCTAAGTAAATATTTAATATAGATTAGCTTAATTATATTACTATAGATACGCCTAAGACTTATACTATTTATATTTATACTTTTACGTATAGACTAGTACTAACTATAAAACTATATCTTTCTAAACTTATCTATAATACTATTACCTTATAGATTAGAGCTTTAGGTAGAATTCTTAGTTAGCTTAATAAGCTATTAAGTAGAGAAGAGAAGATATTTATAAAAGGTCTCTTAAGTATTACTATACTTAAATAGATAGAGGCTATAATAGTTATCTAGAATTACTCTTAAATAGGTAGTTATCTTTACTAGCTAAGAATAAATATAGCTAGTTCTATTAAATTACTTCTAGTTATAGTATAAAGAAAGTTATATAAGTAAGTATAGAATAAGTCTATACTATAGACTAAAATAACTATATTACTATAGTAATATATACTAAATTAATATAAAAATTATTTAGTAGTTCTAAAAAGAACTAGCTTAAAGTCTTTTAATATCTTTTAATATCTTTTAATATTATTTTACTATAAAAATAATACTAAATTAGGCTTAAGGCACTAAAATATTTTTTATATAAAAATTTATATTATTTTAAAATTATAATATTTAGTTACTTTATTATTATAATAGTAAGCTATAGTTATTAATTATAAGTTTTATAGTTATATATAAAACTATTATTATTACTTAATTATTATAAAAAAAGCTACTTTACTAAGTAATTTTTAAGTACTAAGCTATAAGACTTAGCTTAAGCTTCTTTAAGCTAAAAATATATTATATACTTTTATTTTATAACTTTTTTAATACTAGTAAAGAGCTATACTAGACTTAAATACTTATTTAAAGATACTTTATAGCTTATATATTTATCTTAATATAAATATTAATAAAGTTTTAAGTTCTGCAGGCATATAAGTAGACTTTCTAGCGTTTAATATCTATAACTAGATTGCAAGCTTTGTAAAGAATAAAAGTGTAGCAGAATATAAGTATTTTAATTGTTAAAGCTGCTAGAAATTAGCTGCTTAGTGTAGCCTAAGGCGTCTAAGGTAGAGCGTGCTTGCCTATTTTCTTATTAGCCTCGTCTATCACTACTGCGTCCTAATCTTCTTTTACAATCTGGGCGACTCTATAATAGAACAATCTGCGAATAATTGATAGTGCGGTGTATACTAGTTTCTAGCTGTTGTTAGGATGTTATAACAGTTTGTCTAACCTTAGAAGGTAGCAGCATATACGAAGCAGTTTCCGCAATGCATTGGCACGCGGCAAGAGTAGTTAAGTCGTCGTATGTGTGTCTATGTGTAGTTAGAGAGGCGAAGCGACATCTGGATAGAAAGAGGACGTTTCTAAAGCTCTCTTGGCACTATGGACGACTTCGACTCGGTTAGAGTTCGGCAACCTCGGCAGCCGCTCCTGCTAACGCCGCCTACCTCTATGCCGAAATGCATAGGTAATCATTTATCTCGACCTTAGTCCACGGGAAGTAACATAGTTGCAAAGAAACCCCCGCTTTCTAGGTTGAACCGTTAACATTGCGTGCGAGATGGCTATGCAGCAGGTCAACGTAACCCCGAATACCGCCGAACAATTGGTGCAACGCCTGGTTCACGGAGGATTGTCCGCCAGGTTCCCAAGGTCGCCTTTGCCTTACTACATGCGCTATCATGTACTGATCATCCTTTTCTATCTGCCAATCCTCATGCCGACGAATGCCAAAACGTGTAATCAAGAGGCATTAGTGGCTAGAATCAGACAGCGTATCTCATGAAGATGTTGCGTGGTAGACTACTTAGTCTAGGATAGCCGGGCTTATTAGGTAAACATCGGTCCGGCTACCAGAAATCTCAACGTTCACTAATCACCCACCGGGCAATACTTAGATCCCGAGGTCGACTGATCAGTCTAGGTGTTTCACCAGATTGCGCCCGTAACTCTCAGCACCGGACGAACAAACTGTCCTTCTGGACGGATTGCATCATTCGTATGGAACCTTTCCTCACCAGCACGAGCACGCCAGAAAGAACCAAAAGATTGTTAAGCATGTTCGGCCTCGGGGTTTATCACCTCTTCCATGTCAGGTCGGAGCCTACATAAGGAAGAGGTGCATCGTGTGGATCATAACATTACAGCTCTCTACCAATTGCTACACATTCGACATCATCATAGCAGCCACCACAAACCAAACCATGTCTTCAACCCTTACCTATCTGATCACCGGAGCCAACCGCGGCATTGGCAAAGGCTTCACCCAAAGCCTGCTCCAACGCCCAAACACAACTGTGATTGCCGCAGTCCGAGACGTCGCCAAGTCCACTCCAACACTGGAGTCTTTGCCCAAAGCCTCGGGTTCTAAACTCGTCATCGTCAAACTCGACTCATCCGCCGAAGCAGACCCCAAGAATGCTGTCGCTCAGCTCAAATCAGAGCACGGCATCACTTCTCTCGACATCGTGATTGCCAACGCCGGAATCGCGCACTCGGGAACCACAATCGCCAACACATCCGCCGATGCACTCCGCGACCACTTCGCCGTCAACACCATCGGCCCCATCCTCCTCTTCCAGGCCGTCAAGCCGCTGCTTCAAGCCAGCAAGTCCGGCAACCCTATCTTCCTTGCCATCTCCACGGTCATCGGCAGCATGGGCGCCCAGGCAGGTCTTGCTGGCTTTCCAGAACAGTTCAGCCCGTATGGCTCTAGCAAGGCTGCACTGAACTGGGCTGTGAACAGGATGCATTTCGAGGAGCCGTGGCTCACATCATACGTGACGCATCCTGGTTTGGTAGTCACAGATATGGGGAACACTATGGGTACGCCTGAGGCACTCAAGGCCGCGGGTGCTATTGAGGTTGAGCAGAGTGTGAGCGGGGTTTTGAGCACGCTGGATAAGGCGGAGAGGTCGATTTCGGGAACGTTCCAGAATTGGGATGGAACTACACTGCCGTGGTAATCGCTGGGGTAGCAAGTGGAGCGACGATCAAGTGAAGTTTTGGGTATCCTTTGTATCGCGCGTCGTTTGATAGATAGTACGACTTGCCAGGTGCAGAGTTGTAAACCCAACAGACATGTCAGGCAGATCTATACATCATTTTATCATAAGCCGAACGTCGGTTCTCCTGAAACTAATATCCATCTAGGGCTAGCGGAAGTGCGAGACGACGTCGATGATGTGGCTTCGGTGGAAAACGTCATGCTTTCGGCAGTGTACAAAAGTAGCAAGAAAAGCAACAAACATGAGTGTAGATTCACTGCATCCTCAATACTACTGATCAAATACGCTCGAGCGAAACAGACATGCTTATTGACTGCTATCGTTTCGACAGCGCCAACCAAACGAGAAAGTGGATTAGAATAGTATGCGTAAACAAACCACTTCATGGGCATTTCTGTGTATCGTTTTGTTGGAAAGGAAGACCAACACATAGCAGTTTGTGCAAGTTCTTTTTGTAAAGTTCGCAAAGAGCGCACAATTTTTGAAGGTGCTTAATGTTCAGGAAGAACGGGCTACTTTATACATGACCCGAAGCAGAGAATTCTCAGTCATATATCTCCCTAATCTTTTTTTGGACAGC
This sequence comes from Alternaria viburni, assembly GCF_023758015.1. Lineage (NCBI taxonomy): Eukaryota > Fungi > Ascomycota > Dothideomycetes > Pleosporales > Pleosporaceae > Alternaria > Alternaria viburni. The sequence continues at coordinate 234,026 of NW_026055797.1, forward strand.
GTATCCGAAACCTCCCTGCGTCTCCATGTCTTTGTACAGAATTTCTTTTTGTTTACGGAAGTTGATGCTCAGGACATACAAACTGCTTGTAGTGAGTTGAGATCTCCCCAGGTCCAAGCAGAGGCACACATGGGTATGTTCAGGTGTTATTTTGGACAAAGAGGAGGAGGCAGCCATCCGACATGGCGTGGATGGTTTTGGTAATGTAGAATAGAAGTTGTCGATGAGCGAGGCATGGTGGAAACGAACAGTGGTTTATATCTTTTTCGTCGAGTGGACTAGTCTTGAACACACAGAACATCTTAGAATCGGAGTAGAATTTTCGGACAGAAGAGGAGGAACACTCATCCGCACACTCCTTAAGCGTTTTTAGAAACTCAGAAGATGCCGCAGCAGGACATGCACTGCCTCTTTCCACTTTTGATAAACTTTCTGGAGTGTGTGGAATATAAAAGAGCATTTCAGTGTCCAGCGGGAGGTTTATATATACCCTCGTCCCAAGGCATACTAAGCCCAAACGATGCGCGTCAAGCCCGGCGGAAGCACACACCGACATTAGCGACCTGCCTGATGCTTTTGGAAAGTGCGTTTCAACTCCGGAAGCCACCACCGACATGTAGCAGTCCCTTGATCTTTTTGAAAAGTTTTTGTGCTTTGTAGAGAAGACTAAGGAAGCAGAAGACAGAGCAAAACATTGCAGACGTAAGTAGTTTTTTGGGAACGAGGCGAGCGAGCGAGGAGCAGAACACATGTAATCAATCATTCGCTCTTTTGGGTTGAGAAGGATCGCTCCTACTCGCACCATGTCCTCTTCATCTAGTACTTTTCGATGGTGGCATGCGCAAAAGGTGGATGGAGAACGAGAGAGGCATGATAGTACAGTATGTTCTTTTGTACGCTGCCACTTGGCCATGGCGACGTCATCCTCATTTTTCATTGCCCAAATCTTTTGTAGGAACAAGAACCGCAACTCGCAGTCATCACAACAGGCCAATGTGTTTTTTGTAAATCGAGACACCAAGCCCCGAACAGATCATCGGGGGAAAACGTCTATGTTTTTGTTGAGTCGTTTTGTGAAGACGCAGTCGCACACTCCGCGCACATCATTTTCTTCCTTCGTTTATTTCGGAGGAAATCGCACCACATAATATGTCTGAATAGAACTTTTGGACACTTCGGAGCGAGAGTGAGTGATGAGGAGGAAAGAAGGTAGAGATCGAGAAGAGCTTTTATAGACACCGGACTTCGGGTGATTGTCGGGGCGCACAGCTGGAGCTGGTTAGCAGAGACATTGCGGTGATTATCTTCGCCATCACCAGCACATCGCAGAGAATGCATACCCAACTTGCGAATGACACAGAAAAACGGTAATTGTCCTCTGATGGGGGTATGCGCCATGCAATGCTATCCTACCAAAACGCCATGGTCTAAACGCCTTGCACCAATACAATATCACAGCTCCTCCACCTCTCGCTCAACACTACTCGTCCTCTCACGAGCCTTTGAGTTCCCTTTCTCCATCCGAAAGCCCACCTCGGTCCTCGCATCATCCGTCAGTCTTCCCCACTCAAGCAACAGCCTGAACATATACACCTCCATATCCTCCTTCCTCAACACCTTCTCCGTCCACACCTTGCCGTCCCGTGCGATCTTCTCTGCAGCCTTGATATGACCCTCCATCATGCGCTTATTCCTCGCCTCGACACCATACCCACCAAAGTAGGCAAGCGAAGAAAAGAGATCGTGTAAGCGAAGATCCACAGGAACGAAATGTTTCCAGGCAGTGAGGCGACCTTCGTACCATTCGCGAAAGAGGGCAGCCTTGAAGACCACGGAATTCGACTGTAAGAAAGGGAGGAATCGACCAGAGAAGCCGGCGCCATCCGCGTCGAAGAGGTAGCGGTAGCGCCAGTGCTGTTTGAAGTCGATAGGATCACCGAAACCGAACTCGCGTGTCTGGTCGATGCAATCTTGGCCTGCACAGCGCGCTATCGGACCCACTAGGCGGACATCAGTCTTTGTCTCGAGAAGCCTCTTAATGTCATTAGTGCGCTTCAGCATGTACTCCAGGTGGCCACTATGATCGGGTTTCGGGAGAAGGATCGGTTGGCGGGATGTTTCGTTGTTCAGGAGATGTACGATGCGTTGACGGAGCATGCCCTTCCAAGTGCCATGGGTAGTAACACCTTCCGTGGTCGTCCCGCGCCAGAAGAGGACATCCGCTTTGTCTTGGAAGTGAGGATCAGGGAACTTTTCATCGAATCCATACTTGCTTTTGCCCAAGTAATTCCATGGTGATGGGTATCTGATATCGACGAAACCGGGAGCCCGACTCTGGCTGAAGATTGGAACCATGTCATGAGTACCCATGAGACTAGCAGGACTGAGATGCATGCCGTGTAGATTAGCGATATCTGGCTGATGGCACGGCTCAGATGATAAGGTCCAATTAGCCACGAAAGCGCCCATGGAATGGCCTTGGGTACACGTGTGACAGAAGGATCTCGTCTGCCAATGCCGCTCTTTTCGTGCGCGCGAGTCAGGTGGGCATGCGACAGAACCGAAAGTCTCATATGAATGCTTGATGCGAGCGTCGACAAAGAAATGCGGGTCCGTTCGTACGCGTTCCACGTCCAGCCATTTCTCTGCGCGGTCTGCGCTAAAGTCTTTTCCTGGGCGAGACGTATCGGGGGAGGGGTACTGCTGTGGCTTGTCGAGCGCATCTCGCAGCCGCTCGTACGGTGCAGCCACGCGACTCTCATCATTCAGGTTCAGGGCAAGATCCATGTCTGGAAGCGATTCGGAGAATTGCTGGATCATGGCCGCCGCGCCATCCATCATCCAGCGATGCGTACCGGGGACGTTGTTGAAAACCTCCACCTTCCCGTCTCTTATGCGTAACCCACCGACCCCCTCATGCGTAGCCAAGACAGTGGCGGTACGTAAGCGAAGATCATCGGCGTTGAAGGACGAGAAGGGTGCCAAGTCTTGCTCGATGTTGTCATAGTCATCGATCACGATGGAGTTCCGGCTTATGGCGAAGTGGTACCACTTGTCGAAATTCGGCGGAGGGTCGCGGTTGTAACGTTTCCGATAGTGCACAACGGCCTCAGAGAGGGATTTGCTCCGGTAGGCTTGTGATGCCCATCGATCGTGTTGGACTGTCGCGATATCGATCAAGGTAGTGATGGGATGTTCGAGAACGGGACCGTGCCGACGATATAAGATAACACCAATGGAGAAGGCGATAAGAAGCACGATGAATCCAGCCGACTGGTTCCTGCCCAGGCGGATGGGTACTTTGGATCGTATGCGGGTCTCGATGCTGGTGTCTGTGACGAGGTAGAGGATGAGCGCAATGGTGAGCAGAGTCAAACACAAAACAAGTCCGACGGTGGATTTTGGTGGGAACGAATAGGACACGCCGGTGCCCAGAGCACGGAGAACGCCAATGTATGCAGAGGAAAATGCACCAAGGAGCAAAGCGCTCATAACGCCATACAATCGAGCCTAGGAGGTCAGCGACAGAGTACCAGACGGGATGTAGTAACGTACCGATTTGAGGAAACATAACGTCATAAAGGGTATCATCAACGATAAACGCAAAAGACCAAGGAGATATTCAGACGAAAACGAGAGCATCCACTCGCGATGCTCAGGCATTGCGGGGTATATGATAATGCCGGCGACGAGAAGGACCAAAGAAGATGCCTGTTCAGGGTCAGATGTGCATGGTGCATGAAGGCGATTGACGTACAGTAAGTGTCAAGCCGACTAAGAGGTGATTCGAGGTACCATCTGCAAGATGGATTGTCCAGTCGTCCGCCTCGGAGATGCCATCGTCGATCAGACGGTATGCTATCTGGACGATGACGCAGTCCAGCAAGAAGCCGAGGAACTGAAGGAAAGGAATGGCGGTTGCAGTCGAGTTTGCGGTGGGACAGATGTAGTTGGAGCGCAACGAGCTGGACTTGATGATGACAAGGAAGCTGCTGACAGAGAGCAGGAAAGAGGGAATGATGTATCGCGTGGAGCCGTCGAAGATGAAGCTGTAGACGCGGTCGAGCTGGGTACGCGGGCGCGTGTCAGCAGTCCAGGCGGGGTATTGTCGCTGACTGGGGTGCCGAATACTGTGGTAGAGGGCAGCGACGAGGGGAAGGAATGACTATATCGGTCAGTACTGTTGGTACAATAGGAGGGGTTTGCGCACCAATGCAGAGGGGCCGCTGCACTCGACGTCCTTGGTGACGCGGTAGAAGATGGCTATGCGCCCGCATATCGCGAACAGCAGGACGGCCAACAGCGCGCCGACAGCCCGGACGCTCCATCCTCTCCGCCGACCTGGCTGGCCTGCCTCAGTCCATATCTCTTCGGCTGCCGGTCTGCTCTGCACCTGGTTCAGGGCTATGGCGATATATCTTGTATGCGGTTGCGGCTGTGCACTGCGCGACGACCAGGCTTCAATTGCGACCACGGCGAGGCCAGTCAGCAGCAGGACGATGGCGACGGTGTGCAGCGGCTTGTCGAAGGCGAAGGAGTAGTCGACGGGGGTTGCAGTGCTCAGGTACCCGGATGCTAGGACGAGGCCGCTATTGTCTTGTCAGCTGGTGTGCTGCTGGTAGCCTAGGACTGTGCTTACCATGGGAAGAAGAGGGCCTTCCTGTCCATGACCGCCGCATTCTTCGTGGCTTTTCTTTACAGCGATGGGGGGAACAAGTAGTCGCGACAAGCAGCGCTCAACATGGCCCGATGGTGAATTGAGCGACGTGAGAAAGTGATTGTACTGAGGCCCGCGTCACTTGGAGCACGGCTGCCCGGCACCTGCAGCCATACCAGCGGGCTGTGCTAGCGACCCTCACACTAACGGGAGGTGGAGAAGTCCGTGCCCACCCCGAGTCGAACGTCTATTAGCGGTTCTGCTATACGCAAATACGCACTTCTACGACGCATCCCATGTTTCGTCCACTGCCACTCGCTGCGTCGACATCGCAGTCGATGGGTGAAGGCACCCTGCAGTCGCCGATCGGACCCTGCGACGCGATCTCCAGGAACCGTCCGCAATTACATCACGCACACGAGACGGCTATCACGGCAGGTCTTGCACTGCTTCGCCCCGCTGTGAGACGTGCGCGACTTGTGATCGCCGCTCTTGGTCGCCCTTAGCGGTATCAACTCTTCTTCAATTCTTCACCATGATGTTTGCCACTGCGACACCGAGTTCGCGATGAGACAGCAGTCGTCATCAGCCCTGGCGCTAAGCTACTATCGAAACAGCTTTTCTTGCGAGCGAATGGTGGGGTACCTACATGTCTTCAGACGCGGGAACATGCATGCGCCTCACTTTGTGGTGGCGCCAAGCACACGCGGCTGTCAGCATGTCATGCTCGTATTCACATGTAAATACAGTCATGGTGGTGTCCACTTCGACCGTTTAGCATTGTAATGACTTCAAGACTAATGCGCCTAGCATTCGCTATTGTGAGCAAAGGACCTTGTTTCGCGGCAGTGTAGCAAAATTCTACCTGCCGGCGAAAATTGGCCGAAAACGATTACCACATCTTCGATGATATTGTCAATCCAGACAGACTCACTTCACTCGTTTTCACCTCGGAGCCACTCGCTGAATAATTGAACATCAAAATATAACATTACCTACTAATTAAACAAGATAACCCAAAGAATCTATGCATACGAAAGAGAAAGAAACAAGTCGCTCAAAAAAACATCAACTACTACTTTTCAAAACGCTCAAGCAGTCCCAGCATCCTTCTCCCCACTCCTCTCACCAGGATGTCCACCCTGCTGTGCCGCCTTCTCAGCACCCTCCTGCGCCTTATCCGCCGTCCCCTTCGCCTTGGCACCCTTCTTGTTCTTATGGAAGAAGCTCTTAAACGAGCTAAGCTTCGCAACGCGGAAGAGGTAATAAGTGAGAACAGCAATAGCAGCGTTGAACCCGATGAAAGCAAAGATAATACCAAAGTTCCTCCACCTTTCGCCGTAGTAAATCGAGGAACCAGCCAGGAACTGGTCTGCGTTACTCAGCGAACAGTAGTTGCAGCCTGCAGTCGCGTCTGGGTTCTGAATCGTGCCGCCGGCGACGGCAGCGTAGTCGGCGAGGTAGGCACCGCATGTTTGGCCGGCTGGGGGGTCGAAGACGGAGACTTCGCGTTCACTGCAGACGACTTGGCGGCCGGAGAGCATGGTGGAGACCATACCGCCGATCCAGTATGTGAAGGGACTGCAGCGGTACATGAAGAGCCAGAAGCCGGGGAGTTGGTCCGGAGGCTGCAGAACACCGTTGAACAGGATGCTCATGAGAGTGAGAAGGGAGACGAGGCCGGATGCTGTCTCCGCGTCGGGTAGCGCTGCGATGGTCATGTCGGCGAAGGTGGATGTGTAGATGAGGAGTTGCATGCAGAAGAGCAGGACCAGGCCCTGGCGTTCGCTGGATTGGCTCACACCAACGACGGGGTAGTAGAATGTGACGAACATGAAGACACCGGCGATGATGCCGTAGGGTATCTCCACAACGATGTTGGCGATCATGAAGGCGATCCAGCTGTATGCCTTGGACGGCCTCTCGCGCGACTCGTAGAGCGAGCGTTGGGTGACGAAGAGGGGCTGGATCTGCTGTACAAGCGACGAGAAGATGGTAGTAAGCATGAAGACCGAGAAGATGATCGTCTGCATGCCTGCTAAACTCGTGTTGGCCTTGTAGAAAGAGAAACCGATGAAGAGACCCGCGATGGCGCAGAGACCGAACTTAGCCATGACGTAGCCGGGCATGCGCCAGTATTGCTGGAAGGCTCGGTATGTGCATTCGACGATTTGCGTGGTCAATGGCATGGCAAACTCGCCGCCACCAGTCTCCGCTGCAATGTTGAGTTCCTCGCTCTTCTTGGCCTCGTGGAGTTGGTCGATATCCCTTTGGACGCCCTTGGCTTCTTCGCTCTCTCTCCAGACGTCGTACCAATCCTGGCCGTTGTCGTTCTTGCCGGCGTTGACAATCTCCAGCATGTACTCAGCTGGGTTCTCGTCTTCACCGCACTTGCGTGCACCGTTGTTCTGGAAGTAGTCGAGGAGTGTTTGCGAGTTCTCGCCGAGCTCCCCGAAGTAGACGGTCTTACCACCGCGGGCAAGGAAGAGAAGACGGTCGAACTCTTGGAAGAGAATGGCGCTGGGCTGATGGATGGTGCAGAGAATGGCTTGGCCAGCTGAGCTGAGCTTGCGGAGGAAGGCGATGATGGACCAGGAACTCTGCGCAGAAGTTAGTAATCATCCATCGTACACGACCTGATGCAATTGTACTGACCTGTGAATCAAGACCGGAGGTAGGTTCATCAAGGAAGAGCAACAGCTTGGGCTTCGCGGCAAGCTCAACACCAATCGTCAGAAGCTTGCGTTGTTCAACGTTCAAGCCCTCGCCAGGCACACCAACAACGGCTTCGGCGAAGTCGGACATGTTCAGCATCTTGATGACCTCTTCGACGTATTCATGCTTTTCCTTCTTGCTAACAGACTTTGGCTGGCGTAGCATGGCAGAGAATTGTAGCGCTTCACGGACGGTCGAAGTCTCGAGATGAAGATCCCTGAAATAGTTAGTACTTGTGATAAGACAGACATGAGCTGGAAAACTTACTGTTGTTGCACGTAACCAGTTGAGCGTTGGAAAGCAGGATCGAGAGGCTTGCCGTTCACAAACATATCTCCAGTGATCACTCCCATTGTTGTCCGCTGAGCCAGAGCATCCAAGAGCGTGGTCTTGCCAGCTCCCGAGACACCCATAAGAGCAGTCATTGATCCAGGCTTGACGAAACCGGAGACATGGTCGAGCAGACGACGTGGCTCGCCCTTAATCTCAATGTCGTAGACAACATCGCGCCACGTGAAGACACCCTTCTGCTCCTCAATGGCGCTGACATCACCAGCGCCTTCATGCTCTCCTGTCTGCGTCTCTCCAGACTCCTCATCGGAACCCTTGCCACCAGGCTGCATGTATGCGGGAACATGTCCACGACGGAAGACCAGTTGTTCGGCGGTGTTGGATGTGGAAGAGTTGACCTCAACAGCGACGAAGTAGGTGACCATGAAGAAGATCAGGAAAGCCCAGAGGATACCAAAGTTGCGCCACACATGGCTCCAAGAGTAGGAGTATGAGACTTCGATGTAGCTGTCACCGTTGATGAACGTCTGTCCAGCGACTGCGCCCTGTGTGTTGCAAATGAACGAGTCGCCTGTCTGCGCGTATCCGGGTCCTGATGGGATGAAGGCATCGCACGGGAAGTCGACTCCGTGGAACTCGTTCGCAAGCAAGATCTCGAATGCGTAGAAGATTGGATTGATCCACCTAATCCAGCCAAACCAGTCAGGCATTTCGGGGATGCGAATGACGAAACCAGTGTAGATGACCAAAATGAGGACCAAGACACCGGCGCCTGCCATGGCTTGCGATGCGGTCTTGGTAACAGCAGCAGTCGTTCGGAAGATAGCTGCCATGACGAAGGTTGCCATGTAAGTAACCACGAAGAACAAGAAGAACTGTCCGGCAGTGTACCGCAGTTGGGCGAGGAAGTACAGAATGATGTTGAAGACGACTGCCTGAATGAACTTGACAGGTATATCGGCAACAATACCAGCTATAGCTTCGGTAGACGGATGGTAAAAGGCGTAAGAGTTGTGCTTTTCGACGATAGGCCGCTGGGCGTATAGACCTGCGATTTCACCGATGGAAGTAAGAGCGTTGAAGAGAATGGCCAGGAAGATGACTGCTCCGCGACCTTGGAACGAGCTGGAGCCTGGAGAGTGACCGAAGTAGATGGAACCGACGATGAGAGCGATGACGACATTGAGACCAGCTTGTGTTGCAGTAGACGCAATGTCACCCCAGATACGTTGGTACGCTCGTCGAGTGTTGAGCTTGATCTGCATCGGGACGCTGATGAGGTAAGGTGACTTGGGACGAGCGTGTTTAGCCTGAATGTAGTTCTTCTGCTGGCGCAGTTGCTCGAGAGTGCCGTGCTCGTTGACTGGGTTCTCTGCTTCGAAGTCCTTGATCTCCTCAAGAAGCGACTGGTACTCAGGGGACTCGCGCCAGTACTTCTCAAAGTCTTCCGGTGTGCGAGGCACCTTGTTCTCCATGCCTTCTTTGGCTTGTCTTTCTTGTGGGTTGGTAACGGCTGTGAGGAAGTCTCCAGCGGTTTGACGAGGGGGGCAGTACCTGTTGTGCGTTAGTTGTTTTCAGATGTCTCGTCATATTGGAATTCTTACCATCCTTGACGCTCAAAGAAGTCCTTGGCCTCATTGGCGGGTCCGAAGTAGATCTGGCGACCTTCGTAAAGAACGGCAGCTTTGTCAAAGCAGTCGTACACGCTTTGACTAGCCTGGTAGATAGCCACCGCAGCAGCACCTCCAGCCAAGTCGGAACCGACCCTCAGAGCCTTGACGAATTTCAACGCAGTGGCTGAGTCCAATCCTCGTGTCGAGTTATCCCAGGCCGCGAATGGAGCGCCGGCGAGCAGCATCTCAGCTACGGAGACTCGCTTCCTCTCTCCACCTGACACACCACGAACGAAATCGTTTCCAACCTTGGTGTTGTAGGTGTGACTCAGCCCAAGCACGGCCATGACGACCTTTGCCATGAACTGGGCGAACTCATCGCGGTTCGCTCCGCCGGGTCGGTTCGATGGTGTTCTGACAGCCGCTGCAAATTCCAGTGTCTGACCTACAGTCAGATGGGGAAAGTGCTTGTCGACTTCCTGGTTGTACACTGTCTCTCCCTTGAACTCCTTGCGCATACGCTCCTGGGGAATGCCGTTGTAGTGGATGACCGAGTCATCCGTGTCCAAACCATGAAGCTCTCCAGTGAGAGCCTTGAGAAGCGTGGAGCAACCAGAGCCGGGACGACCAAGGACAACACACAGCTCGCCAGCTCGTATGATACCGTCGAAGCTGTGGAGAATCTGCTTGCGCTCCGACTTGCCAAAGAATTCCTTAGCTCGGAAGGGTGCCATGAACATGTCTGAAACAGTGCTCTGAAGCTGCAGAGCCTTGCCCGAACCAAAGACGTCCAGGTTCTTGTACACAACGTTGACCTTCTTCATTTCGATGCCCTCGCCCTCCAGCTGGTTCCGGAACATGTTCAAGAACCTGCTGAGATCAAAAGCCTCGTTGGAGGGGTCCACACGGGGATCGTTTGGCTGCGCGATGCTCATCTGCTGAGTCACTTTTGACTGTGAGGTGAAGATGCGCGCCAACTCCTGCCTGCCGTCGTCGTCGATCTCAGCCCGCGTGACCCGTCGTTGAAGAGTGGCTGGGGCTGCATCTTCGTAAGAGGATGAAGTGCCGGTTCGCTTGACTTTGGGGGCTTGTCCATTAGATCCTAACCGCGTGTCTGAAGAATCCGAGGAGCTCGATGTGTTGACTTTCTCGAGCGGCACGACTTCCTCTTGTCGGTGCTGGGATTCAATGCCAGCGGTGGAGGAAAACAAGCCCGCGCCGGCCGATGTTTCATGGGTGGTCGATGATTCATGCGTGTAGGAGTGTGATGAGAAGACTCCGTGGGTGCCGTGAGCATGGCCATCTGGGAAGTAGGTCGGACGACCAGAAGCAGTTCGCGTGACGCCGTGGGGAGGAGTCTGGGTTCCCGACCCCGATTGGGTGGAAGTGCTGAAATGTGTTTGATGTGACTGCGACGTACTCGACATGAAAGTCTCGCCGTGGGACTGGTGGTCAGCCATGGTGATTCTCAACGGCAAGTGATGGCGAGTAACGTCGGCGTCGATGATGTATTGCTGGTGCCCACCTGCGACTATCTAACATATATCAAATGTTAGCCACGTTTGGACCTATGTTGTCATAGCACCCCGGATAGCGGAATCTCCCCATGGCCGCGGTTAGTCTTGCACCATCTGCCATGGCGTCGGACGAGATGGCTGGGCCTCTGGATTGAGATTCGTCCTTCGCCGCAGTAGATGATTGGGACGTGCGTGCGCTACGCGGGCCGGACTCAAAGTGAGCGGATCCAAGTTCAGCATGCTCGATGCGTATTTGTTCGAGGCCGCAATTAGTGCGACAACACTGGGCGCCGAGACTGCTTTTCTCAATGTTGAATATGACATCACAGCCCGGACGGCCACGGATGAGGGTGTTGCCAAGCAATCCGCCCACCATCACAGTCCGTAATGGAAGCAGACATGCGGTGGCTGTCGTGACGAGGCAGCTTCTGCGCTCGATGCGCAGTCTTTGCGTGATTCTGGTGGTCGTACTGCAAGATTGCGGCTGCCCGTCGAAAACGCTTATGTTGGTCCGCGATCGACAGCTTACTGCTTTCGGACGAGAGATCGCTCGGGATCCTCCTTACGCCTGCCATGCACTCTCGCGTCTTCGGTACCCGTTATCCTATCGTACAAACCCTTGTCGTCATTTCCAGCCATCCGGACCATCCGAGCAGCGGCTATCTGTTGTACAAATGCCGGTGATTTCCAGTCTGTTGAGGAGCGTCAACTTTCCACTCTCCGCCGGTCGTAATATGGGGCGGTGCACAACGGAACCCTGAACAAGGCCAATCTCGGACGAACGTAATCTCCGTTTGATGTTGGCAGGCGGACGCGTCTCCTTGGTTATGTCAGGCAGCGCTAACGCACTGTCACTTGCTTGTGTCGGCATCGACAGAACCTAATTGCTTTTTGAGGGGAAGCAATACAGCAGGAACCGCCCTACGGGCCCTAAACGTTCGCGCACGGTGGGATCGATGATCAGCATCAACGAGCGAAGACACTTGGACAACGTGGCTGGAGTCTAGCGATTGAGTTTCAATTCTGCGCTTCCATAGGTCAGGATATGCTCCAGAAACGAATGTACTCGAGGTCTGTCTGGGCGCAGTGACAGAAAGATTTCGAGGCGCGTAACAATACATTGGACGACTGCGCACAAACTCGGTACCAGGACACAGAGCGGCATTGACCATAGCTGTACGTAGATGTTCAGACTCGCACCATCACTGCTGTATCAGCCATGGACCTTGCATGAGGTTGCAAGCCTCATTAGTAGCGGCGCTCTTGGGAGGTCAGACAGCTTTCAGTCAACAACATCCGTTTATGTAATCGGGGTTGCATTGTAAAGGCTATCTTGCTCGAGAGCGGTGAAACTCTCCTTCGCTATCCGTCCAGATGCAGACCACATGCAGGCCTTATGCCGGCCCCTTGTCTAGGCGGTATGTACTGAGCAGCGATTTGATAATCAGGATATTGTGTCCAGCTAAGCTTATTGGCGTGTATTCGATAGGAATTCTGGAACGAGAGTAGAGATCGCCTTGGGTTGAGGCCTGTCAGACGGCGGATTCCAGGGACAAGAGGCCTGCTTCCTGGTTGTTTGCGTGATTACTGAACAGGCGATGAGCGAAAGCCTAATCAACGTACGCACCGGTCAGACTGACCTTGGGATTGTCGACGCAGTTTTGGGTCGCCGTTGTGCCTCCGCGCTTTTAGTGCTTTTGGTTTCGGGCTGATGAGTGATGATCAAGGTTCTGTCGAGCCGCGCTTGCTCACTTCAGTTGCAACCCCTCAATCTTCTGCTCCACTATGGGTATATGTTCCGCCAAGCGGTTAGGGTCTCGCATTATCGCAAGCACGTCTTCCTTCCGTCCTGCGAGCTTCTTCCGCACTTCCTCGTATTTCTCCTCCCTCGCCGTGTACTCCCTCAGCACCACGTTGTCCCCAAACTCGACAAACACGCGCGTGTCGCGTATCCGGAATACAACATCATCCAGGCGCATGAAGAAGCGGACAAGGAGGAGCAAGCGCTGTGGCATGACGCGGATCTTGCAGGATAGCATGGCAATGCCATTGTCCGCTAGCTCGTCTTCGTAGAGTACCAGCTCGTCGAAGAAGTGTATCGGGTCGGGACGCTTGAGAAGGTGGAGTGGTATCGGGGTCTCGGTCGGCTCGAAGGCGGGCGTTGGTGGTGTGGTGCCCTTGTAATCTGTGCTGTAGGACCAGTCGAACGGCTTCACGACTTCTTTGATGTCCTCAAACTGCTTCTGTCTGATCCGAGTTAGCTGCAAGTTCTCTCCGTGCTGCGTCTTTGGTCTCACCTATTTTGCTGCCACTCTTTCGAGTAGGAGACCTTGAACATCTTCTCGCCGGTCTTGTCCACCAGATCCAGCGCATCGAAGGCATTGAACTCAATGTACCAGCCGCTCTGGGCGTGTTCTATCCGCATCATGTTGTCTCCGAATATCATCTCGGGCGGCGCGATCCCGAGCTTCTTGGTCATGTCCTCTATTGGGCCGGCCTTGAGGATGGGCAGCTTGCGCGTGGTGATCTTGAAGCCTTCCTTGGTAATGGATGTGTCGGCGACACCGGGTGCCACGGTGTCGGCGGGCGCGCCATTGAGGGAAGCCATAGCTGCGGACTTATGCGACGAGACCCTGAAGAATGCTGTGTGTATAAATTGTTCGCAGACACCTGCAGGTGGATCCGATGGCGATGGCGGGGAGCTTCAGCGTGGTGGGGCGCGAACCAGGGCTCCGACCGCCGATGGCCGATGGTGGCTGTTTCCTTGACAACGCACGAAACCCACTTGTTTGTCTGGGTTAACTAGCTGCCATCCGTCCTCGAACCCTGCAAACATCCACACCCACCAACTGTCACCCATCCCATAGTATAATATAGCTATCAGTGGTCTTTTGTGGCCCTATTGCTTGCTTCCTGTCGCTCCAGCTTGCATCTCGACATCATCATGGCCGACGTCGCAAACCTCGAAGCCGCCTTTGAGCGCACCACCATCCACGACGAGAACGATGAGCACGTTACTTCTACATCGACCTACCACAAGGTGAAGGTGTGTATCTACTCGCCTTCTCAATGTTGCGCTTTCTAACAGCACCAAGCCTTCCGCATCCACAACCGTATCGGTAGCTGGCCTATCGTCCTCTCAATCAGCTGCGAACCGCATGAAGCTGCCCCATCAGACACTACAGAAGCTCGCTACGCAAAATGCAAAGACGGCAAACATTGCCAAGGTCACCATCTCAGCAAGCTCCAGCCGACCCTCAGAACAGCACCAATCACATCGCCGCACGCTCACCGACTCCGCCATCTACACCGTTCCCTCCAACCCTGCAACACCCAAACAATGGCATCTGGGCATGTTTGATATCGGCAAGCCTCTCGGAAAGGGAAAGTTTGGTCGCGTCTACCTTGCTAAGGAGCGCTCATCAGGCTTCGTGTGTGCCTTGAAGGTGCTCCACAAGTCTGAGATTCAGCAAGGCAAAGTCGAGAAGCAGGTCCGACGAGAGATTGAGATCCAATCACATCTCACGCACCCCAATATCCTCAAGCTCTTTGGCCACTTCCACGACGCAAAGCGCATCTTCCTCATCCTCGAATTCGCTGGTAAAGGAGAACTATACAAGCACCTCCGCAAGGAGCAACGCTTCCCCGAATGGAAGGCAGCACAATATGTAGCCCAGATGGCCGCAGCACTCAAGTACCTCCACAAGAAGCACGTCATGCACCGCGATATCAAGCCCGAAAACATCCTCGTCGGCATCCACGGCGAGATCAAAATCTCCGACTTTGGCTGGTCGGTACACGCGCCCAACAACCGCCGCAACACCATGTGCGGAACTCTCGACTACCTGCCCCCGGAGATGCTTCGCGGCGGCGGCAAGGATAACTTCTACTCCGAGAAGGTCGACCTATGGAGTTTAGGTGTCTTGACGTACGAGTTCCTAGTCGGTGAAGCGCCCTTCGAGGACACCCAAGTCATGACACAGCGCAAGATTGCGAGAGGAGAGTACACAGTCCCTAGCTTCGTCAGCTCAGAGGCGCGAGATCTCATCAAGAAACTACTCGTGCTGGACCCTGAGAAGCGTATCGCGCTTGAGGATGTCGAGGTACACCCCTGGATCCTCAAGCACTGCAAGGGCAGCTCGCGAGCCTACGAGCGCACATCGGGCGGCAAGGTACGCAGCAGCTCGGAGCAGTCTGAGGAGAGCTACTAAGCTTCGTCTTGGTGGCGTTCCAACTTCACATAATGTCTAACATGTACGACGGCGAAGGGGCGTTCCGCACGGTAGTCACTGAATTTCTTGTCTTTAGTCGCATTGCTCGGCGTCTTGGGTTTGCCGCTGGCGTTGGTTGGTATCGTAATTGGGAATACATCCCACAACTCATTCAATTCAAGAATTTCAAGCTTGACCTGCAAAACACCGTCTAACATGCCATGTCTGCACCGTGAACATCCTCATCTTGCCAGACCCCATGCCTCGCTACGATCAATGCGCTTCGACTCCCTCCGCCTTCTTTTCCCCATGCCTAAAATCAGGCGTACTAGGTCTACTTCTCTCACCCCCAAAGAACGCAATATTCTCCCTCAACGCCACATACTCACTATCCGCATACCCCAACGCCTCACTAATCTGCGTAGAATGCAATCCCTTGATACGCCTAATCTCCGTCGCAGAATAATTCACCACACACCTCCCTATCTCAAACGGCGCGGGGTTGTGCAATTCGAAGTTAGGGGGATGCTGCAGTAGTGTCTGGGAAGAGGACATTGAGTAGGATGACGAGGACGAGTGCGTGAGTGGTGTTCGGATGGGAATCGGGGCGTGGACGCCGTGAGCTAGGGCGCCGGGGGTATTGGGCGGCTGGGGCGTTGGTGGTGTTTGAGTAGTTGGTTTCGGGGAGTGGGGTGGGTTGGAGAGGCGTTTTACAACGACGATGCGGACGGCTTCTTGTTGGGCGAAGTGGCCGTCTACTTCTACGATTCCCACGGGGAGGAGACCCGCTTTGTCGCTTAGGGCTGCCCAGGCGCCTTGGTCGATGTATATCGTCCCGTGGGGTGCGAGGCCGTGCAGGATCCAGAAGTAGCGGTCCCGGATCGGGTTGGATATAGGGAGGAAACGTGTGTGGAGGGGGACTGGCTCTTCTGGTTTGGGGGAGGAGAGGCCGGTGAGTTGCTGATTGTCTAGTGTGGATGTGGATGTTGAGAGATCGTGGATTGAGTCTTGAGATGCTGCTTGCGCGAGTGGTGCGCCTTCGTCTTGGAAGTTGGTGACGGAGTTTCGACTTGACATTCGTGACTTTCTTTGCTTCTCGGCGTGCGCGATTATGCCTGAGATGTTGCCTGGTTTACTGCTCTTTGTGATGACTGTTGTGACACCTGCGCTCGTCGCTAGTCTTGCGGCCACGATCTTTGTGCTCATACCGCCTGTTCCCAGTGAACTGCCCGCCGAACTGACGTCTGCTGCCAGCTCCGCAATGTCTTCCACAACAGGTATAGACTTGGCATCTGGGTTTGTGCGAGGGTTCTTGTCATACAGACAGTCCACATCCGTCATTAGGAACAGATAATCCGCCTGGACCATGGCCGATGTAATGGCGCTCAGCGTATCGTTGTCACCAAACTTGATCTCAGTAACCGCCAAAGTATCGTTCTCATTCACGATTGGAATGACCCCCATGCTCAGCAGCTCAATAAAAGTGTTCTGCGCATTCTGATACTGCGTCCGGTCCGCAATATCATTCCGTGTCAACAGGATCTGAGCAATCGGCTGCTCCAAGTGGCCAAACAGCTGATCCCAAAGAGACATCAATCTACTCTGTCCGATAGCAGCGAGGGCCTGGACTTGTGGGAGGTGTTTTGGACGACGTGGAAGGTTCATGCGCCGTAGACCGACACCAATGGCGCCCGAAGACACGATTACGACGCGGTGGCCGGCGGCGCGCAGACTGCATGCTGTCTCGACGATGAGGGAGAGGATGGAGAGGAGGGGTTGGTGGGTTTTCTCGTCGACTATGGATGAGGTTCCTGGGCGTGTCGGTTAGGTGCTCTCTTCTTGTCGATGTGGCATATGTACGGTTGTGTATTTACCGAGTTTTATTACCACGGTGAGCTGGCCGGGCTGCTTGCGCATGTGGACAGCCATTGCGACGGAGGGAGTGACGAGAGCCCAAGGTGGTGGTGGCTATAAATGTGGGAGGGAATGAGGTGGGTGGAATATGTTCAAGACTCAGCCCTTCGTGTACTGCATGAACACGCAGCTCGTGTGTTGTCGCGCAATGGATGACTGTAAGCTGCCCAAGTTTCCTCGCAAGCGATCTTCGGCTTCCCTTGTACGCGGTGACGTCTTCCCTCCGATTAGCTCCCCGCGCTACCAGCTGCATCTCCATCTCCACCTAAACTTTTCGCGACGGGAATCAGGAACATGCCACGCCCTACACCAAACATCTATACGCCACGCGACACCTGCACGCCCAACGCTTGATCCCCCCGTAATCAAAGTCGAACGCCACTCCACGCCCTACCACCATGGCAAACTCCGAGACAGCGCCCGACGGCGCATCCCTCTCCGCAATGGCCCAACCGCCGCCCCAAAAGATCGACCCCGTATACTACACATGGAGCAGCACCTTCAACATAATGCTCGGCCGCATGACCGGCTCCCGCGACATCGAACTAGAGAGAGGCTACTTCAACGAAATGGACAAGATAAAAGCCGACTCGATATGTAAGCGCTGCGAGTCGAACAAGGAATACCTCTTGAAATACAGTCCCATCATACGCTTCATGTCGGACGAAGTGTACAAACTAGGCGGCGACCTGAACAAAGACAACATACTCTGTCGCATGTGCACGAATGAGCAATCCGGTGGCTTCTCCCTCGACCACGGCATCCTGCTCTGCGCAAACAAGTTCCGTAATCGCGGCCACCAGGAAGACACCATGGCGCATGAGATGGTTCACGCGTGGGACCATCTAAAGTTTAAAGTCGAACCTGAGAACCTGCGCCACCAGGCCTGTCTAGAGATTCGCGCATCTACACTCAGCGGCGAATGCCGTTTCTCGAGAGAGTTCTTCACAAGGAATCAATGGAATATCATGGAACAATTACAGTCTTGTGTTAGGAGGAGGGCGACGCTGAGTATGATGGCGAGGCCGGGCATAAAGGATCAAGAGCATGCTGGGAAAGTAGTAAATGAGGTGTGGGAAAGTTGTTTCCGGGATACCAGGCCGTTTGACGAGGTTTATCGATGATCTGGAGAGCAAGGAGATGTGGTTGGTTGGTTCGTTTAGACATGTGACTGAAGCGGTGGGTTGTCGGTGTGTTATTACCCTTGTGTTTGCATAGCGATGGCGTTTTTAAGAAAGGTCTCAGAGGGCGTGGTGGCGCGCACATCTCCTCTCTGTTCGGTTCGATAGTAGAACTCTCGGTTACTCACATCCTCTTCAAGTTCTTGGAAATATCAGAGGTTGGTGTTTTGGGCCCCCAACCTTTAAAATTACGCATCAAGCCATGGCGTGCATCGCCCGAATCGCGGGGCTGCAGGGCGTATTTTCCGCCCTTGATTTTCGCTGCGCCGCAACAACAATAGGCGGCTAGCACAACACTGCCCATGTAGTCCGGGCGCCTTGAAACCCACATACATCATGATCATGGACGCCTATATACAACAAGTAGTATTTTGCGATGCGCATCCCTCACCATCTAGTCTCGTCCCATCAATACCTCATCATCACATCCAAACTAAAATCATCCCATACCTGTCATAATGTTACCACACACCCTCCTATACACCCTCTTCATCGCAACATCCTCAGCAGCATTCATCCCCCCACCACGCATCCCCAACCCCCCAAAACCCCAAATCATCGAACCCATCGCACCCGCACCAGCAGCACCCAACCCATACCGACCAGCCGACCGACCAGACCCTGAAGCGACACCAGGCTTTGACGCACCTGAAATGACCGGAGGCTTTCAAGCACCTAAACCGACTGGAGGCTTTGAAGTGCCTGATGTGCAGCTTCCTGACGATCAAGATGAGACTGCGTCGAAAGTCGCGTCTAGGCCGTATGGGAACCCGGCGAAGACTTTGTCGCCAGGAGAGGTAGCGGCTTCTCTTGCTGCTTCGAAGTCAACTGCAACTCATTCAACTGCGACTCCTACGACAGGGATGACGGTGCCAGCTACGACTGGTGGTGCGGCGAGGATCGAGGATGTGGGGTTGGGTATGAGTCTGGTCGGCTTGGTAAGTTTCCTTGTATTGATTTATAAGATTGATAGCTGATTGCGAATAGGTTGTTGTACCGTTAGCGGCAGTCATTCTCTGAGCTTTGCGATATTGATGAACAAAGATACCATGTCGGTGCTCAGGTCTGCTGGAGCTACTCCGGTTCATGCTCGAGCGAAATCGACAAATTCGCTTTTGATGGGATCTACGCGTCCGCCTGTACTCATGTCCCTCAGGGTCCAGAGATGCTTGGATCATGCTGATTCGGCTTCTCGCTGGAAACAAATCTGAATGTTTGATCGGGCACCGAAAAAGAGCACGGTACGAATCATGAGCTATGATGATGGAGCGGGTGAGCTTCCAGACTTCCATCGATGTACGAGAGCGATCTTCGAAGGAAATTTTGCGAAAGATCTGGTATAAGGAGGCGATGGGTGTCTGAGCCCCTTTGGCGAGATCAAGAAGCTTTGATCGCCAGAAGTGGATATCCGTTGCTATCTTGCAAAGAGATCTCCAGATATGTACTGGCGTACTTCTGTGTATAAAGCCGCTTTCGCTCACCATCATGGGCATTCGAATCAACGACCACCCGAATTCTCCAGATGACTACAACGTGGTTTGACATCTATCATGTTGTGTCGTTTGTGTGGCTTGCCATCTCTTTGCGCGATCGGAAGAGATCATCATGAAATGTAGGTGCGCCCACGAATTCGGTCCGAGAATTGCGAAATGATATGAAGATACACCTGTGTGACCTTTGCGCGGCGCTGGATTTCGTGCGACTGATCGCAGCCATGGAGCTTGACTCTGGAGACGTAGATGACTAAACATCCGATCTGATTTAACCTGGTGTTCTTACCTCTTCTGCGTGAGAGTCTTCCTTATGTCGATGTGAGGCGGCGCGAAATGCATGGAATTTCTCTCAACACCCCTCTCCGTCTTCCGCTATTCAAATACTAAATTTGGAGTTGATGTGGGCGGTATATGCATGTGAGGGCTCACTGGGCCTAGAAGATGAGGAGCTACAAGGTTGGGCACGCATCGATCTAAATGCCAAGCCGCTAGTCATCTAGCCCTTTCCTAGATCACTTTCCCACGCGCACGCTTGCTCTAACAGCGCAGCCGTCATTGCAGGTGCAACCCGATGTTTGCTTGTATACCGGCGCTTCTTCGTGTTCGAAGATGCAATCCTCTCAACACTCTTCGTAGATTGCGCGTAAGCTCGTGGATTAGTATAGCATCCGCAGATGCCGTCGACCCCCATCATTTCCCTGATCACTCATCCCGTCATCTACGCTTCCAAGTAGCCGTGCCGTTGGACGGAACCCATTTTTTCCGCACAGTCACTCCGCATCTCCACTACGGCCATGGTGGCATTCCGGATGAATGTTTCATGTTGTACATCTGCAATACTCGGCCAAACAAAACACGACTTAGACCTTTTGCCACTGACCGGCCAGCCGTACCCCCTGTTCTTCCGAGCCGTTCCCCATGATAGCACGCTTCCGGATGCCGATTTGTGGGTCAAATACCTCTTTTCGCATAGCACTGCTGTCAAGCATCGTCTGGACTTGGCTTTGGTGCTTGAAGTGCTTGTGCTTTGGGGTCGGAAATGACGAGGCTGCAGTTCTTCTACCACTACAGCGGCCGAGCGCAATATTATGTGGCGACTAGTCGGTAATATGCAGGTGGCTCTTCAACAGATTATCTGGGGACCCAAGACCCTGCATACATTTATATAGCTTCGTCGAGATCCCGTATACTCATCTTCACCCAACGCTCACGTCAGATTCAAGCCGTCACCATGCGATTCCACGGTACTAATAGCACTTTACAGCCTAGACCATTTTTGTACTGACGAACTTCTAGCTGCATCATCATTGGCTCTTGCCACTGCGGGAACTGTATCTGCCATACCTTCACCCTCTGCAACTGCGGCCACCGATGCCTGTTACGTGACGAAGTACGCCGCTATCCCGGCTGCAGTCGCAGCTTGCACCTGCATAACCCTCGATGGCATCACCGTTCCTGGTAACTCAAGTATCGATCTTACGAAGCTGAAGACTGGAACCAAGGTTACGTTCAAAGGAAGGACCTTCTGGGAGTACGCCGATGCAAACTATGCCTTCATCAAGGTGGCAGGCACTAATGTCGAGATCACTGCCGAAGAAGACGCAGTACTTGATGGCAATGGTCAGGCTTGGTGGGATGGCCTTGGTAGCAACGGAGGCGTTGCCAAGCCAAACCACTTCATTGAGGTGAAGGTGCTTGGAAAGAGTTCCGTACACGACATCTACATCAAGAACTATCCGGTGCACTGCTTCAGTATCAGCAACAGCGCTGGTCTGGATGTCCACCACATTACGCTGGACAACAGCGACGGATATGCGCCCAACAACCGCTCCAATGGCCTTCCTGCAGCACACAACAGCGATGGATTTGGTCTGAGTAGCACCAATAATACCAAGGTTCGCGACAGTGTCGTTATCAACCAGGATGATTGTGTAGCTGTCACCAGTGGAGACAACATCCACGTCAGCAACATGTACTGCAACGGCAGCCACGGTCTCTCCATCGGATCTGTGGGTGGAAAGTCAAGTATGCCATTCCATCATCCATCTATACAGTAGGCATGCTTTACTAACGACATCTAATCAGACAACAACGTAACAAACATCTCATTCACAAACTCCGTGGTTCTTAACGCCGAGAACGGAGCCCGCATCAAGTCGAATTCCAACACCACCGGTTTCATCTCCAACATCCACTACGAGAACATTCGCGTTGAAAACATCTCCATCTACGGAATCGACATCCAGCAAGACTACCTAAACGGTGGGCCAACTGGCAACCCCACGAACGGTGTCATCATCCAAAACATCACAATGAAGAACATATTTGGTACGGCAACAGAGGAAGGAAAGAACTACTATATCCTTTGTGGTGAAGGAAGCTGTAGCGACATCAAGATCGACAACGTTCGTATCACTGGAGGCGGAGAAGAGAGTTCATGCAATTTCAAGACGGAGGGTAACTTTGACTGCGACGGACACTTTGTATGAGCTGGCTATCTCTGTACTTCTATATTTCGTTCGCAGAGTGCGGAAACCATGCCGCGTGTCAACAGAATTGAATAGTCGTTCCAACTACCGCGCGCTTTGATGGTTTCACAGACAATCCCTAGCAATATCGTTTGCAGTTTCTGAGGACCAGAGTTCAAGCGATGAGTACTACTATGTGGGCCGGATGGATGGAGCCCCAGAGCGATGTAACACCAATGTTGTCACAATCGAACTACGCCGTACGTTCGGGTCATGGTGCTTCTTGACCTGCCTGCGCAAGTACCGTGTGAACTGCTGCGCACGCGCCACGTGACGTAAAATTCAACGTTAACCGGGCGTCGCGCCAACCACCTCGCGCCGCATCCAAAGTTCAGTCCGCTCCTGACTCTCGCCCAAACTTTGCTCGTCGTTTTGGGCAAACCGTTCGCGGTCTGGACGTCCTCGAGAGTACCGCGGCGGTTCGGGTCCCGAACGACGGCGCCGCTTTTCAGGGACACGCCATTGTGGGTACGCGCTCACGACGACATGGAAGAGGCGCGATGGAGTTAATTACAGTACGTCTTCGTGATTAACGCTCCGTCCGATTTCACATACCAAGCAACCAAACGCTCTAGCTAAGGCTGTTATCTCGAACTACTGCAATTTATCCGGCCACTTCCTGCCCGTTATGGCAGAGTCCCGTCTCCTTACATTACCCTACACTAGTCGATATTTCCTTTGATCGCGCGTGGTTACGCGATGACCTCGAGCTACAAGGGCATCCTCAGCGATGACGGACTGCAGTGCGGCAGCCCAATTGTTACAATCACAGTCCCAAAGCGTTCATTCGCTGCTATCGTTTATGCATGGGGTACGTGCTCCTGCCGTCAGCACTCCATTCTGTCAGCCACCGCGTCTCAAGTAAGTCGTCGTGGGAAGGGCATTCGAGTGCTGATTGACGTGCGCGCGCTGTGAGGGAGTCCTTCCTCAATGTACAATGGTTGCCGTGCTACCTCGTCCAACGCCTGACCGGCTGTCGAGCTGCGATAGCTGCGTCTGCGTTAAGCGAAGGCGTGATGCCGAAGTTCGGCGTGCAGGAATGAATCCTGTCAGGTCCCACCAAAAATGTCACTCATCACGGCACCAACACACTTCGAGAAGTTACCAGCGGTGCGTCATCCAGGTACCGCGCGCTGCATGCCCCTTACAGGGCCTAGTGTTCGGATGGATTCGTTGCGGATGGCCTGTTGCGTTTCTGCGATAGGTGCGTGTTGCTGCACACCATGTCTGTGCGAATCATCGCCTCGCGCAGCCACCTTGTCCGGCCACGTCTCGACCCGGCTCGAAAACTGCCTTCAGACGGCGCTGAAAGAGACTTGAGCAGTCGATGCGCACACTATCTCTTTCATTCTCGTCGCTTGCTCTCGTGCTCTCCCAGCCCCTACTACGGTTCCTTGCGGCCACCTCAAACACGCTACATATTGGCATGCCTGTCGTAGCCTCAGCCTTGCCCCAGCTTTGAGGCCAAACCAGGGCAGTGGTCATGTCGATGTTGCGCACGAGCGCCCCCGCGAGCAGCCCTCAATTAGCTTCTTCTACAATCCTTCCATACGCCTTCTAGAAGCGTGCCATTTCCGCATCCCCCGCTGCACCTTTGCGTGAGGTGATCCCACTTGTATATCAACTGTCGCACCAACAGCAGCTGATGCCTGCTCGGATACACGATTATCCACTCCTTGGCCCCTAGTCTTACCGCGACACCTGGATACCCTTCCCCACCCTCTTTTGCACCTCCGCCTGTCGTTCGTTCTAGTTTTCAGTCGTTTGGGTTGTCGCAAGGTCTTCATGGTCGGCATGTTGGAGTAGTCTTCTGTTGCGCGATTTGAACTGAGCATACGGCTCTCCCCTCGCCACAATGGAGGACAACCTAGACATACCGGAGGAGTCTATGCGACACATTGAGGCCCTGCTGGCGAGGCATCCTCCACATTTGATCCAGAGAATGTTTTCTCAAGCGATAGATTCGCGTACGTTTCTCGTTGTATTGTTTTGTGTGTACGTGCTCACCAAGTCTAGGCCGCAACTCTACAGCCTCGTCATTCATGTCTACCAGCACCGCGAGTTCATCTACAACATCCTCGTCGGGGTCATCATGGCGGTCTCGGCTTTCTATGGCATCGACATTCTCTTCATCTACAGGGAGCAGCGATACGCGAAGTTCCATTGCTTCCTCTTCGTCATCGCGCTCCAGGATGAGAAGGGCGGAGCCGCGTTCCTACCCAGCTGGTCTTGATCCGACACGTCCGGTGCCGGCTTCCATGCCTGTGGTGGACACTGAGAGTCCACTCGACCTCAAGATTGAACCGAGCTACACACCGACAGACGACATTAGTGTTGCTTCCCCATCGCTGAACCCGGATGATGATAAGTCACAGAGTCAGTCAGGCGAGCCATTCATGTTCTGTACGTATTGTGCCGAACAGAAGAGCCAGAAGACGTTCAAAGCAAAGTCTGACTGGAAGAAACATGAGATGAGGATGCACGAGACTGGAGAAGACTGGCCTTGTGTCGTCAACGGTTGCAACCGCATTTTCGACCGACAGAAAGATTTCATCAAGCATCATCAACGCTACCATGCCGGTCGACCCCTGCCGTCACTGACAGACATTGGCATCACGTTGTTGCCGCGAAGAGTGTTTGGTTGCGGGTTTGACAAGTGTAAAGAAGTCAGCATCGGTTGGGATGAGCGATGCGACCACGTCGCGAAGCACATGAAGAATGGCGCGACGATGGACCAGTGGAAATACTCTAATGTGATCAGGAACCTAATACGACAGGAAGCTCTCCACGACACATGGAAAGAGCTTATCGGTTGCCTGGACGAGAGATTGCGAGAGAGTCGGTCGCAGATTAGTTGGTGTCCCGACAACTCGCGAATCCTCCGACAGAAGCTCCAGTGCTGTGACCTTCGACCAAGCCGGGAAGAGGTTTTGATTACCGCCTTGAGTCTACGCGCTGATATACCCCTGGACCCAGTGCATCAACAGCTACCCACTGGCTTCGTAACACCCTCAAGAGATTCTGTCCCGCATGTTGAGAAGCTGTCGCGCGAGCAGCGAATGCACATACTCATCGGGAACTCCAACCCACATCACTCAAGAGCGCGGCTCGCGAGCATCAACGCAGCTTTGCTGCGCATTTGTAGTTCGTTGGCGCACGTGCCTGACTATGATTGCGGCTCGTCTCCATTTGTGGAGCCGCAGACGCCTGGTGCGCCCGCAGTGGATACGGCCAGCCGCCGTATCAGTTATATGGACGTGGACCCTGGAGATTACCTGGACGTAGCGCAACCGGCTATTCCTGAACTCCCACCGGCTATGACGACATCCACAATGCATACACCCCATGCACACCCCACGCCAGTCATGGATCACGAGCAGCACACACAGTTGTACCAACAGGAGTACATGGATCAAGTCAAGGCCACACCCAACCCACTGGAATCACTGTATCCCAACTACTTCGGTGCTGCTCCCCAGTTCGAAGAGTCGCAGTACTACGACCGCCCGTCGTTCGGTCAAATGATATCGAAGCCGCTCCACAAGATAGGCAGTCGGATAAGCAGCTCAAGAGGCAGCTCTTCGAATCAGCGACCATCATCGCAGATGAGTCAAGCTTCGTCAGAGATGCTTCCTGACTATAGTGTTGCCGCAATGGGCATGCGTCACCCTCATCAGCATCAGCAGCAGCAGCCCCAGCACCACATCCCACAACACCATCAGCATCCTCAACACCCTCAACATCACCTGATGCCCCAGCAGCATCAACCCTACCGCGACACGACATCGCAAATGCATGACCACATACACATGTACACCACACAAAGCTGAAAGCTCACGTGCAACGAAGTCTTCATGTTCCAGTACTTTCATCAACGCCCCCTTTAGTCCTTTCAAGCGAGCATTTAGAGTTTTATTTGTTACCTCATTATTTTTCTTTGATACCCCGTGCTTTCGAGCACATCTGATAGACTTGTACTATAAAGCATATTCATAGTATAGAGATGTTATTCGTGTGACGTCACTCAGCCTCTTGTCTTGCGCTTCATGCGATTATGTGGTGAATATGTCATGTATCTGTCGCTGAGAGTGTGGCTTCGTTTGGTATCGTCCGCGTGTAGTCATCCCGTTCGCATGAACCCAACGGTGTTGTTCACCGTGAGACACAACGTCGACAAGCTCCTGTTTCAGCCTATGCCCAGTCACCACGGCGTTTCCATATACCAACAGGACTATCGTGCCTTCTTTTTTCTTTCGTTCTAAGTGGACTTGATTCATGCGCTCAGCCGCGCATGTTTGCTCTTTCCTCGTTCACCTCGCTTATCAACGCCACTGCCTGTTACAGCCACCTTGGCAAGACCCTCACTCACCTCCTCCTACTTTCAAACTCTCTCTCCCCATTGCACCACTCTCACTTGCTTCAAGCTACTAACATGCAATTACTCGATCTGCCACCGGAGCTCTTCGAGAGGGTTGTCACCGCTCTTGCGCGTGCAGCGCCCTTCCATGAGCTAATCCGACTGCGCGCCGTGTCCCGTACACATTGATATTCGTGACAGTTATGGACAGTGAAGCTAATAGACACAGGGACATTTGCCGGAGACATCGACAACGAACTTCTTGCGAATACGTCTGTTGCGGACTTTCATAGTCGTTACCATCAACGCCAGTCGATTCCTACTCGTCTTGATATCCGGAATGCTCTACCTCCTCTGCATCAGCTACACGTTATATCGCAATATAAAAAGAATGGTGTTACCGACTCGATGGATACGCTTCCATCTGACATCAAGGGCTACCTTTTGAGCAACATCGAGACCTATCTGCTCAATCACATCGAAGACGCCGATATCACAGCCTCCGGACTGCCGAATTTCATACATAAGGTCACGGATAAGCTCATGGAGTTCGCTACCGCAGGTACTGATCGTTCTGTTCTACGACAGGGCCATCTGAAGGCACTTATCCATGGTTTAGTCCTTACAAATGAAGTTGCCCCACGGACTATGTTCGAAATAAAACCATTGCCGTTGGACTCCGTCTTTACAACAATGTCCAGACCCGGTTCGCGCAGCATAGCGGAAAGGGAACGGGACCATCTCAACTCCGCACAAGAGAACGTCAACGACATGCTGGCAGCAGCAGCTATGGTAGGGAGTCTCGCAGCTGTTCGTCACTACATTTCGCAATCTGCTGAGGTCATTGACTGGTTCCCCAAATACTTTGCTGGCTTTGGTAACCCTGTAACCGCGGCAGCCTGCAGTGGAAATATCGAAGTTCTTGAGTATCTGCTCATAGAAGTCAACAATGAGCTCACGAAGCGGCGTTTCGCTCGGATACAGCACGGTCGTATCACCCGTTGCGGTCCACTCACAGAGACTATCACTTCCGCAATAAGAGCCGCAGTTCGGACCGGAAAACTGAGGGCCGTCGTCACACTGTTTAATTTCTTGCCAAGATGCCGCGTTGAAATACCAGCGCATATGAAGTCCCGGTCACACTACCTTGCCGATGCCATGAGGTGGGGACACATGGACGTGTTCATATGGCTCATGGACCAATGGAATCCTCTCATCGCCGACCTGCCCTATTGGAATGCCCTGACTGCAGGCTTACGTCTTGCGGTCAAACATGGTCATACCAACATTGTGCAATACGTCTTCGACAAAGGTTTGGTACATCCAGATGATGCGGACGTCAACACTGTGCTCATCGCTGCGACACACGGTCATCGCGCTATCATACAACTGGCGCTCGACCAAGGCGTTCAGCTTGCGATGCAGGACCTCATCGCGGCGCTGAACGGATCACTTCCCTTGCTTATCACCCAATATCTTGTGCTTCACAACGTTCCACTCACGTCTGTGATCAACGAGGAAGATGGAAGGTCGATCACTACTTCCATCGTTCCTGTAGTCGAAGCGCTCTGTCGAGAATCTATCCACATTCCTTTCGGCGATTACAACGAGGTTCGAGGCAAGGAAAAGGTGCTGGCGCTCATACTCTTGGCGAGCGAGATGAGACGACAAATTCCAGAGCTTACGTTGGACAACTGTGTTGAGCTCAAGAAGGTGTTCGATAGGCTGGTCAGAGAGTGTGTGTCCTTGCCAAGGGGGTCAATTCCGTATCTTGAGATGGTTGAAGAGCTGCACAGCTGGATGGAGTGGGGAGATGGACGAGAGTGGGCAAATTGCGAAGTCTAGCGCGAAAGCATATAGTATGTGTGCTTGGGTGCCTGAGAAGGAAGTGGGTCGGACTGCAAGGAAGAATGTCTGCTCCTGCAGCTGCAAGACAGATGCAATTAAGATATGAGACACCTTTCCGTAAACATGGTGCCAACATGTCCTGATTTGTAACACCGCACTGACCCTTGTTTGCTATGGGTCCTGCAAGTGCCGGCGGCCTCTTATATGCAAGCGGGTCTAAACTCGTGTACCATGGGTCTGGGACATTGACAGCGGATATGAGCATGCAGGGAGAATTCGCGGGCTTCCATGCATGAACAGGGACGACATGGATTAATGGGGTTACAGTGGGCTGTTGCATAAGGTCTGCCCTACCAACGTGCCACTGACACACCGGAGCTCGCCGAGTGAATGGAACCAATGATGATTCAAGACAATACCATGTTGTTCGAAGAAGCCAGGAGGTGATGTGGTGAAAATAGATGCGAGAGACGAGATGGCCACGGACCGATTGCGCACACGTCTGGCTTACCTAACTCGGCGCCTATCCGACGTTCTTCCATCCATGGTCCCATGTACCAGGCGCGTGTGAATGTCACCGTTAGCCTTCAGCTCGCAGTTCTTTTTTGGTAGACCCTGGCGATATTCCTTCATCATCATCTCCTCGCGAAGTCATGACACCCACTCGGCCAGCCCGATCAACTTCTTTCTTTGTATGTCTAGACGACTTGCTAGACGATAGGGCACATGTCTTCAATGAAGGGCTTGTAGTGGTTGACAAGGCTTTGCCTCATCTCATGGCAGCACCGAAGCTCGACGAAGGCTGCCTCGGCAATCCTTGTAAGGCTTACTTAGACGGACGGGAACGCGGTTATGCGGCACCGTAGTTCGTGAATACCAGTACCACGCTCTGCCATCCGCAGTCGTGTAGCACGCTCTGAGGGCGTGGTTCTACCACGAGGTAAAAGGACGCAATGTGATTGGCTGGAGAGTTAGCGGCGTCTGCGGTGATCTGGGGTTATCAGAGATTTCGAAGGATGGAGGCCCAGCTTGGCGTGGGGCTGGGCGGACTGGGCGCCAAGGGAACGTGGTACAGCGTCGAACGCTCGTTCGTTCACCTTGACTTGGTTACACCAAGGCGATGGCGAAGACCCGCGACAAGACACAGTGGAGACTTGACGCGACACCAACATGCCATGCGCGTGGATCCAGGCTTGGGGGTCCCGTAGACCAATCACACGTCTCTTGCACCCGAACGCTCACCCCGGAGCGGCGCTGAGGGTCCAGAAAATAGGTGCTGTTGGGCTTTTGGACCACGGCCAGAGCCGAATAGCATGATATTGTGGCTTCGATGATCCACCGCGCCTCGAAGAGGCAGGCAACACCGTCTGACGTCCACAAAAGTCCACTTGCAGTGAAATGTCATCTGCGCCGCCAAGATCCCACGCCTCCGTTTGTATGCTGTGTACTTAAACTCCCCTGCACTCGTTCAACCAAACAGTCAGGACACCTCACAACACCTCAGCTTTTCAGTCAACCGGCGCTACTGCTCGCCACTCTTCACCCACAATGGCTCCCGCCTTGAAGAAGTACGACTGGATCCTAGCGATCACCACCATCGCCTTTATCGCCTCGTCTGCATCCAACGGTGCCAACGATGTCGCCAACTCCTACGCCACGTCCGTGGCTGCGAGGACCTTGAAGATGTGGCAGGCTGGTATTCTGGCCTGCTTCACTGAGTTCCTCGGTGCTGTCGCTCTCGGATCCCGAGTCACTGGAACTATCAAGAGCGGTATCTTCGCCCTCGACACCTTCAAGCCTGTACCCGGTACCCTCATGCTCGCCATGGGTTGCGCCGAGGTCGGATCCGCCGTCTTCCTTACTGTCGCTACCATCGCTGGTATGCCCGTCTCGACTACCCAGACCGTCGTTGGTGCTCTCGCTGGTGCCGGTATTGCTGCTCAATCTCCTCTCAGTTGGGGCTGGAAAAAGGGATCCATCTCCCAGATCGCCGCCTCATGGGTCATTGCGCCATTCCTGTCCGCCGCCTTCGCTGCCGTCCTCTTCTTGACCATCAAGTTCGGTGTCCACAACCGCAAGGACCCTTTCAAGTGGGCTATGCGCCTGGTTCCTTTCTACCTGGCTTTCACCGCTGGTGTCCTCGCCCTCTTCATCATTGACGAGCTGCCAAACGGCGAATCTCTCGAGGAGATGGGCGCTGGCAAGGCCTGCGGTATCATTCTCGGTGTCTTCTTCGGCATGCTTGCCATCGCTTACATCTTCTTCATCCCTTACTTCACCCGCCGCCTTGTCAAGGGCGACACCAGACTGAGGGCGTGGCACATTCCTCTCGGTCCCCTTCTGTACCGCGAGAACCCTCCCATCTACTTCCCCGGCAAGGGCGACCAGGTCGTTACCGATTACTACGCGAAGGCTGCCCCTGTCCCGATCCAAGAGAACGACGGGCTCAAGGGCGAGAAGGCTGTTGGCCACTCCACCTCCCTCGACAACAAGTCTTCTGACAGCGACAACATTGACGTCGAGGGTGGCCGCGGTCTCTCCCGTCCTCTTCCCCGCGATGGCGCCGTTGCTCACATTGTCCCTGCCACCCCTGAGCCTGAGGAGCGCTGGTTGAAGCCCGTCGAACACCTTCCTTTCTACTCTCCCAAGAAGATCGCCAACTGGACCAAGTTTATCCTTCTCCAGGGTGTCTCCCGCGATGTCGTTACCCAGAAGGATCTCGCCGATGTCCACTCCCGCGCTATTGTCTACGACAACCGCGTCGAGCATCTCTGGACCTACGCCCAAGTTGCCTCCGCCATGATGATGTCCATTGCCCACGGTTCCAACGATGGTAAGCTATAATTTCTGAAATCCTCACTTCTACACACATGCTAATCCCCCTTCGCAGTTGCCAACGCAGTCGGCCCCTGGGTCGGTTCTTACAACACCTATACCACTGGTGTCGTAACCAAGGAAGCCGACACCCCCATCTGGATCCTCGTCGTCGCCGGTCTCCTCCTCGGCATCGGTTTCTGGTTCTACGGCTACCACATTGTGCGCGCGCTCGGCAACAAGATCACCCAAGTCTCGCCCACGCGTGGTTTCAGCATGGAGCTCGGCGCCGCCATCACCGTGCTCCTCGCCTCGCGTCTCGCGCTCCCCGTCTCCACAACGCAATGTCTCACTGGTGCTACCATTGGTGTTGCGCTCTGCAACTTTGATCTCAAGGCCGTCAACTGGAAGCAGGTTGGCTTCATCTTCTCCGGTTGGGTCATCACCCTGCCCGGTGCTGGTCTTATCTCTGGTCTGCTCATGGTTATGGCGCTTAACACGCCCCATTTCTAGATGTCAGCTAGAGCTTCTTTCTTCCTTTGGCCAGTTTGATTAGGTCCCTTTTTTTATGCGATGAATGCGCGGATGGGGCATGAAATGGAGTATGATACCAATCGTTTAATGTACCAAATTGTAATCTATAGAGTTACACACTATGAGTCTCCCGAGAATTTCGCATGTGATGAGTGATTGTCGTGAAGCGCCAGCTCGAGAGAAGGAGCGTTTTGCTTGCAGTCCCAGAGCTGGATCAAGAGGTGTCGTCTCAGCACCAACGTCCGCTCGGCGATTTAGTCGGCCGCAATGGATTCCTGAACGCCATTTGCAATATCGTACTGTACAAACTCAAGCAGACTCAGCGGCGATACGCGCAAAGATATCAAGGAACACGCGCAACAATACTGATCGCAGGCAAAACCGAAGGTCTCACTCAACTCGCGCAAAGATACAAGGGTGGAAGCAGCTCGAAGCCACCAAAAACATTGGTATTCCCCTAAAGCAGCACAGCACAGCGCAGCACAGAACCCTGTCGGGGGAGGCTACAAATAACGGTCCAGTCTACCCTGACCCATACACTGCGTTGGAATAAAAAACGTGGTAAGTGTGTCAATGACACACAAACTCCATACGCCCAGCACAGTAAAACACCGCCGGCCCGAGCATAGAAAAGACAGGCTTCAGGGCCTATGCATTACATCATAAAGCGAGGCTAGAAAAGGATGGCTGAGAAGCGAATTAAAATAGCGATAAGAGGTGAGGAGGAGGAGGAGGTGATGAGCGGACGCGACGGGGTATGTGAGTATCGGTATGTGCCTATGCGGTCTGCTTGCTCGACGACTGCTGGAGTTCGTTGACAAAAGCGTCGTAATCTGCGGCGGAGGAACCTGAGCCTACTATGCTGGTAAGCCATGGATCGGACCGGCTGCTTCTTCATCTTCAATAAGCGTCTGGGTTGGGGTAGAAAGAGGACGGCGAAGGGTGCTGCTGACCTTGCGGTGGCTCGTCGACCTTTTGGCGCTTCTCGGCGTAGTCGTACGAACCTTCAGAGCTGGTGTGCTTGTTGCCTGATGCGCTGTGTTGGGCTGCTGCTGCTGCTTGCGCTGCCATTTGCAGTTCGCCGATTTGGTGCTCCGAGAGTCCTCCATTGTTGTTGTTGGAGCCCTGCTGTTGCTGCTGTGGTTGCTCGGGTTGCTGGGGCGGCTGTGGTGGGTTCGGTTGTTGGTGCATGTTTGGCTGTTCGTGGGGCCGGTTGAGGTCTACACCAGCCGGCGCAGGTGGTATCTCGCCTTGGGTTTCGAGTAGTCGCGATTGCAGATTGATGATGTAATCGCGCAATTGGTAGTTCTCGGTTTGGAGCGTCTTGTACAGCTCGCATAGCTGCTCGAACTCCTTGACCTGGTCTTTCAGCTGCTTGATGTACTCTTCCTTACGCTGGCGGAATGCGCGCTGGTGGTGTTAGCTTGTGCCATTGGAATGCGCGCGTTGCATGTACCTGGGCAGCGCGATTCTGTGCGGCACGCTTAGATGTCGACAGCTCTCTCCGTCCCTTGGAGCGACCCTCGCTCGTGTTCCCATCGTCGGGGCCGCCGGCGCTCATGTCGTAGGCGGAGCCCCCAATTGCCGGGTCGATGGCGTGTGGTGGGCCAGCAGTGTGCGAGTGCTGGGGATGCTGGGCGTGGGGGGAATGCTGAGGGAGAGGCTGCACGCCGGGCTGTCCAGCGCCAGCAGCGAGCAGATGTTCTCTTAAGCCTGCGCGACGATACGTGTTAGTAATCGGCAGGAAGGTAGGGATGCGCGGGGCACTAACTCATCTCTATGGTCGGCTTGGATTGATCCTGAACGGGCGTGTCAGCAGCGCAACGGGCCTGAATAGTCAGCGCAGCTTACCTGAGCGGCAGATGCCTGCATGTTATAGCCAGTGCTAGCTTGGATCGCAGGATCCAGAGTTTGGCTCATTCAAGGCGCGTCGCACGGTGGCACCGCAGCGAGGGTGTTGTGGCGTTGATTAGACAGCAGCGTGGGAATTGGGGCGGCAGCAGACGGGGTGGCAGCAGCGGTCCTCGGGCGTGGGCCGGCGGCGGTGGTGACGTCGCGACAAGGTGGTGGTGCGAGAGGGCAGGCTGCCGTGCGTGAAGAGAGCGCGCGCGTGCTGTGAGAGTCAGCTTCAGCGCTCGCCAGCGCCAAGACAGGCGCGCAGTGTTGCGACGGCATTTTGGTTGCGCGTCTCGGGTTGTAGGACGCTGGGGCAGCTCACCTGTATCGTGACGATGCAGTTGGTCGAGTGGATTACGCAGCTTTGACTAAGAAGAGGGCGATGCGCGCTATATACAGAGCAGGGCGGCAAGGTCGGCCTCGGGAACGCTCAAGCAGCAGGACAATGCAATCCATGGCACGCTCCCCTCATGCCATCACGACTCGCCCCATCTGACGCTGCGCAAATCAGCGCCCTGTCGCCCTTCTCTGTCTGGCTTCGGCTGCCATCCGACGACCTGCCTACTGCATCCCACCAGCGACCTGCTTTTTGCGCGCTGATGCTGACCAATTCCCCGACTCCGACCCTCTGGTACCCGTCAAACACACCTTAATCCTCTACGGGCTAGTCTCTCGCGTTTGATTACAGAGTGTATATCGGATGTATGTGTCTCCAGATCCGAAGCTCCCGCAAGGACCGAATGGAGTGTTTGTTGCGCTCTGAGATAGGTTAATCGCTGCTTCAGTACGCCTTCCTTCAATGTCGACACGCTGATGACTTGCCGCGCGGATCAGCCGTTGCTATTCCCATCTGTTCATCCAAGCGCATGTGCACCATCAGCCGATGGCAGTCCAGGCGAACCTTGTGATACTCATCCCATCCCATCTAGTTTCATACACGAGTCTTGTCATTACACAACTCTCATTGTCTTCCTCAAAAGCTTGATTAGATACATGGCCGTTTGGGTACTCCGTCATCTTCGAGACCCTTGGTCCATGCGCGTTTGCAAGGCGTATCGTAGTAGCTAGCTCTCACTCCAACTCCGCTCCTCACTATGCATCACCTTTGCATCTGTTGTGCAACTCGCAACTAATCATTCCTTCCTTCTGGTACAGCCTGATAAATTGTTCCTATACTCTTTCTGAAGAGAAAACTAGCCGTAATCAATCAACGCGTGCTTGCACTTGAACCCCTCATCACCACCAAACTCCATCTACATCATGACAAGGCTCCAAAATCTCGCACGGGCTCTCCCGTAAGTCCAACAACTAGTCTCCCCAAGACTCCAAGACCAACAAACAAGCCACTCCCTCGTCTGACCAAAGCCCCGAGCACCTGCCTTGATGACTCAGAACCCAAACCCATCTAACCATCGAATCACAGCCCATCGTACATCGCGTTGTGCCAGCATCACTGTCGCACCAAAACGTCTTTGCTGACCCGCTGCAAGACGCAAATCCGGCCGCAACAAGCTAACCCCCTACCTTATGCGGGATACGCAAGCACTACGACGGGGTTCCGGTCACTATCCACTGGCTCTCGTCCGTCATCTAGTCCGGCAGCGCAGCCGAAACAAGATGCAGCATATGACATGATCTACGCTGCCAACCAACCCACTGACTTGCCCGAACGCGTGTCCAGCCTCTCTCCTGCATGGCAGATCAATGCTGCGAAGAAGAGTATCACGCGCACCTTCACATTTACCAGTTTCGCAAAGGCTTGGCGGTTCATGTCGCTCGTTGCGGATGAGTGCAAGGTTCAAAGACATCATCCGAGTTGGTCGAATTTGTATAATAGGGTTGAGATTGAGTGGACTACGCATAAGCCCGAGGGACTGAGTATCAAGGATGTGGACATGGCCGAGTTTTGTGACCGGAAGGCGGCGGAGATTGGATTGAAGGAACCGGAGTGATTGAAGTGTTTGAAGATCGCGGTTGATCGACGATCGGGGGATAGTTAATACTTCTGGGTAGAGTACTGCAGCTGCCAAATCCGACCGCTAGCGCGAAGTCTTTTAGTAAGATACTCGGTCTCGCCTCTGTGGATATCATAGCTCCGTATCTTTCTCCTTGTCTCTGGTAGATCAAGTTCACTCGACAGTGACGGCTCTTCGTTGGACACTTTTATTTATCTTAGCCCTTGGACAATCTCCCGCTGACACGACGTTTCTCTACCCAGCCTGACCTGATCATTTGATTCGTGCCACTCATTTCCGCTCGTCTAGCATCCGACCATCACACCAACATCGTCAACAGCCACTCTCCAGCCTTCCTCATCCTCAACGCCATCGCCCTGCACACTGATGGCAACCGAATGACCAACGCCTCCAGGTACATCTTGCACTTGAACTTTTCCTCCAACCTTCGTCCAGCCTTCTTTTCCAGCCCCCATGTGAACTGCTTCTCCACAGCTGACTTGATCCAAGAAGATCTCAACGCGCGTTTGCCCATTCGGTCTCCTTCCTGTAACCCATGCGTAGCAATCGACTGTCGCACCGGCAGGAAGATCAATGTAGGATTGAGATAGCGTGAGGGTAGCCTGGACCGCCGAGCTGTTCGATAACGCGGCGTAGAGATTGCTACCGGAGTGTCCGCCTGTAGGGGAGGTGGATATTCCGCGAGAGTACCACGAACCGGTTACCATATCCATCCACGGAGACAGCACAGGGATCTCGAACGAGGGATTGGCAACGGCATTCGTGCAGCGCTTGGTAGAAGGCGCTTGCTGCGGTGATGATAGTGGACTGGCTTGCGCGGTCGCGAAGGTGAGAATGGCGCACACAATAAAGAGTAAGAATTGCCGGAGAGGCATGACGGCGTATGATCGATCTTGGGTAAGGTCGCACAAATAAACGATTTTGCAGACTTCAAGTCGCTTTTTGAATGTGATCAAGACTGATAGAATGTTCAGCTCCGTGTAAGCTGCAGGTAGCTGAAGCAGCTGAGCCGAGGCGGTCACAAGTGAGACCTGACGAGAAGCCGCGTGTGACGTGAGCTCGAGGTTCCTACCAGCGCGCTTCGACTTGAATTGTTCCAAGTCGGTAGGAACGGGCTTTAGACTGTGATGTGGAGATTTCGTGTATGTTGTGTGTGACGTGGACGGGTATATGAGCTCGCAATGTTACTGGTAGATACAGCAGGAATGTGGATTCCGGTTCTCTCAAAGCGCAACGAACGGAGGTGAAGGTGAAGGTGAAGATAGAGGTAAAGGTAAGGAATGCGCAAAAGACATCGACCCCTACCATAACCATATACAATCGTAGACTCGCGTTGCATAGTTCAACGCAAAAAGCACACTCCAGGCTGTGATCATGTCGAACAAGCTTCAGCTGTCAGGGTCAAAACCTGATCGAAAGGAGCTAACCCGCCGCGCCACATTGTTATCGACTGGAATGCGCAATGGTAAACACGTAGAAGCTGTCCTTGGTGTTGTTGTTGACAGGGTTGGACGGTTGGTAAGAGGCAAAGGTGGCGTACACATAAGCGAAATTCACGGGGCCGTTTCGCATCGACTTGGCACCACTCCCTATCGCAGTACGATTCAATTCCACAGTCGCGCCATGTTACAAGCCAGAAGTTGGTCCAGATGTCGGACATTTAATAACGAATGATAGACATGCGGCTGATTATTGGCGAGTGCGAGAAGCTTAGGTCAGGATTCTCCGAGCCTATGGGACCGTCATCCACCGTTTTCTGACAGGGACTGGGTTGTTAGAAGCGAAACGGAAAGGAGATCTAGATTGCGAAAGAAGGAAAGGAGGAGCAGTGAACTTTGTCTGAACTTTGTCGGATTTATGTGATTGGATGTTTGTTAGCCCATGGAGATTTCATGCTCCTGGGCCCTGCTCATAGCGGCGTACTTTTGGGGTATATAGCGAGCCATCGAAATCAACCTGTGCGGTTGTCGAAGGCCAGCTGGTACGCTTCTGTCGCATACTGATGCAGTTGTAATGTCCGCCTCAAACGCCGACCGTGCAAACCGTAGCCTCATGTCGTCATACTATAAATCGTGTCGCTCATGCGGGCTGCTCGTATGCCCTCTTGATGACCCTTGCGAATTCTGATAGGCTTGTTAGCGGCGACTCAACGTTTGTGATGCTGGTGTACTTACGATCGAACTTGACGTTCTCACGGACAACGGTGCCCTTAGCCTCGTTGTCCTTGTTGATGGGTACCTTGATCTTGGCACCATCGATGTTCCACCCGCAAACGCTTCCGACGAAGTTGTCGAACTCGCTGCCAGAGAGGTTCAACCACGACTCGAGAATGCTGCGGTCGACCTCGCGCACCGCCTGGCTGACGGTTGCAGCGATGCGTACGCGCATCAGCTCCTCGAAACCTGAGACATCGGCAATCAAGTCGGCGTACAGGTCGTCGGAGTCTAGTGTGGACCAGAAGGTAGAGTAGTCGGCACCCTCGAGCAGGTTCCTCAGCTCGTTGAGCTTCTGGACAGCTTCTGATAGCGGCGCGTCGCCAGCAGCTGGGTTGTGTAATGAAGATGAAAGAGGAGCGAGGACGTGTGGAGGGAGGAGGGAGAGGCCCAGGGAGAAGTCGGGGCTGGGGAAGACGGTGAGAGCCTTGACGAGAATGTTGGTGATGGTCTCGTCACGGGCAAGGTGTGGGTTGAATTGGTAGCTGGAGCATCGTGGTTAGCAGATGTAACGATGATGCTTGAGGTACAATGGTAGTCAGGAGAAAGCTGTCAGATAGAGCTAATAATAAACTTCAGCGGGGGAGGGATTCATGCTCCATCCCTCGGGTAATAGGAAACGTTGTGGTTGTTTATTCATCTTGTAGCGTGGAAGGAAGAGTAGGGGGGACACGTACAGCTTCAACAGGGCGAGGTTGGCGTAGCAGTCGTACGTCTGGTTCTCGCACTGCTGCATGACATAGTCCTGGAAGACACCCGTCGTCTCTGGGTTGTAGCGATCCAGTCCATCGAGGATCTGCTGCATGTGATCCGGCCGCTCAGGCGCGAAGTCGAAAGGGGCGCCCATGGTGGTTGTGTGGATGAGCGACGAAGAGTTGGTGTTGCAGGCTTGGTCAAATTCGCTCAGTGCGACAAAAGGCGCATTGGCCACCGAGCAGCCCCGCGTCATATTCAAAAAAGTTAGACCCCGCCAGACAACCAACTGTGGAAATATACACAAGAACAACCAGAATGGCGCCCTACGACAGTGATTCTTCAGACGACGGAGGCGACTACACCGAGACGAATGTTCTGCTAGGATATGCAGCGAGGGAAGCAACGGGCGACGCGATTTCCCACATTGGAGGCGCACCGGTACGCACAGCATCAACCACGCCGAGCGTCTTTCTGACGATCATAGTAGAGCTGGATAGACGAGAAGACATCCCCTTCTGGCGCCTTAGCAAAATGTAAAGTCTGCAATGGCTACCTCAGCCTCCTCCTCGAACTTAACGGCGATCTTCCCGACAACTTTCCTGGCCACGAGCGGCGGCTTTACATCTGGACATGTCGGCGCAAGCCGTGTAGAAGAAAGGAGGGCAGTGTAAGGGGCATTCGCGGAGTGCGCATCGCAAAAGGCGCAAACAACAAGGCCAGCGCCCCCAAAATTGAGAAGAAGGAGGTCAAGGAAGAAGAGAAGCAGCAGCCCAAGATTGGCGAGTCGCTGTTTGGAGTGAAGAACGGGACAGGCGCATCGACATCCGCGAACCCCTTCTCGAACCCGTTTTCGTCCAACCCGAATGGCGCAGCATCATCGAACCCCTTCTCCAAACCAGGTGCAAATCCCTTCGGCGCATCGACTCCCACGCCCGCAGTGCAAGTTAGCGAGCCCCAAGAGAAGAAAGACGAAGCCTCCACGACCCTCCCCGAGACGTTCGCGTCCAAAGTTCGTCTCTCGTCACCACCTCCCTCCGAACAACAACCCCCGCGTCCGCATGAGCCATGGCCAGCAGACTCAGCCTTCCCTACGCCCTTCCCTCACTATCACCTCGACGCCGAATACGAGACATTAGACGCCCCTTCAACACCCTCGATCCCAGCGAACGTGCGGATGGATACAGATAATGAAGGAAGCGGTAGCGGCGGGGGAAAAGAAGACAAGGAGGTGTTCGAGTCATCCATGGACAGGACGTTCCAGAAGTTTGCAGATCGCATCGGAGAGAATGCAGAGCAGGTGCTACGATATGAGTACAAAGGCAAACCGCTCCTGTACAGCGACAACGATGCTATCGGCAAGCTTCTGGGTCCACACTCAGAGAATGGTCCCTCGTCGAACGCAAAAGTCAAGACAGCAGGCTCACGGAGTGGGGCTGGGTTCCCTCGCTGTTCGACCTGTGGCGCGGACCGAGTCTTCGAGGTTCAACTAACACCACATGCGATCACGGAGTTAGAGGCCGATGAGATGAGTCTCGACGGCATGGAATGGGGCACTATCATCATGGCAGTATGCAGCAAAGACTGCAAACCCAACGATGTTCAGGAAGGAGAAGTTGGATATGTGGAGGAATGGGTCGGAGTACAATGGGAGGAGGTGCCTTCGAACAAGTAGGATGAGGACAGTATACGATACCAGAGTCGTTTGATTGGAATAAACGATTCAATACCCGACCTCATATTGTTCAGGCTGCTGTGGCTGCCGTAGCTGGCGCAGCTACCCTCGTGATCTGATCACCAGCCCTGACGACACCGAGCCCTTTGGTGTCTCTCTCACCACCTGTTTTCCAAACTTCAACTTCCTGTCCGCCTCGCAATATGCCAACACGCATTGTCGACAGCAGATTATGTGCCGCGTTTGAATGTTCATATACGCCACCGTTGAACACCGCAGTAGCGTCCTTTCCAACCGCACTTTTAATCAGCGTCTTACCGCCCGGATGATCAGCGATAAACGGCGAAACATCATGAATCACTCCAGCAATAGCCACCAAAGCAGCACCCTTGGCTGAAGCCTGAGTCTGGAAGTCGTCCCAACTAATCACCGGCAACTGAGCAAGTGGCATACCCCAATCGAGCATCGATCGCTTCTTGTCGAGAGCTTTTTGTTGCTGCTGGAGTCTACCTTTCTCAATCTCATTCGAGCGGAAAGTCTTCAAGTCGTATGTTAGAGGAAAGACCGGGATCTTCGACATGATCCAGATGAGCCATTTAGTCGGATCGTACTGGTACCAGGCAATCGCGTTCCCTTTCAAGCATCAGTATTATCATAGCTTCCATAGCTCAAAGGAAACAGCAACTTACGGTAATCAGACGGAAACTCATGATGGAAGTTATGATACCCCTCCCCCATCGTCACCAGCGCAGTGAACACATGATCCCTCGGACTCCTCCGATCATCAAACGGCTGCTCCCCAATCCAATGCGCAAGACTATTCACACAAAACGTAGCCTGTTGCACAAAACACGCCCGTATAATCCCCGCATACACAAACCCGCCCCAATAATCGCCCCATCCCAGTCCAGCGACCATGGCAGGAAAGATCCAGGCTGTAAACAAAAGCAGTTTGCCGTAATGCTTGTGTTGGAATACGACGATGGGATCGTTATCCAGATCAGAGATGTCCGTTCGTCCTTTGACTTTCGGATCGTTGTTCAGCACCATCCATCCGATGTGCGAGAATAAGAGTCCGCGCATAACCGAATAGGGATCTTTCATCGTGTCCGTCCACCGGTGGTGAGCACGGTGATTAGCGCTCCACCACCGTATGCTTCCCTGAATCGCTCCTGCTCCTGTAAACGCGAGGAATAAGCGTAGGGGAAGGCGTGCGGAATAGCATCTGTGGCTCCACAGCCTATGGTATCCGCCTGTGATACCGAAGGCGGTTGTGGCGTAGTAGAGAATACTCCATAGAAACGTTGGGAGGGTGAGGGGTGTGGAGCGGGCGAGGGAGAGACCGTAGCTTGGGATCAGGATGACGAGGGTTGTGTTGAGCCAATTTATCTTCTTGTACCAGTTCGTCCAGGTGATGGGTTGGGAGGATATGTGCGGTTCCTTTTCTGGTGGGGTGCTGGTAGCTGCCATCGTAGCGTCCTGGTAGTTGAATACCCCCACACACAACTGCAGGTCGGAAAGATGAAATTAACGAAATGGTTCGTTCACTACCTTAAAGTACCATAGCCTCGTATATGTACCTCCACCCACGTTCCCATCCGGAACATACCGAATACACCAGTACCGCCTGTCAGCCTAAAAAACGCAGGGCCACCTGCGCCTTGCATGCTTGCTAGAAGAGAAAACGTGGTTCTAACGTGCTTCTCGCGCCTTTCAGCCCCATCATCGGCAAAAACAAACGTGCGTAACGGCGAGACGGTCGTGCCAAACCCTCCGACCCGGATTCCACGGGCGTCGTGCGCACATCTGCGTAGTGGCTGTGATTGGTTGTATTGGGTGGTGGTGGGTGATTGATGAAGTTTACAATGCCGGGTTTGGTTTAGTGGCATGCAGGAACCTGGTGGTTCTTCGGTGGTTTGATGACTAACCTGGTTTGGGTGAGGGATGCGAGTTCGGGAGTGGGATGCGAGCGGCTTGGCGGGGACGACAGGACACATTGTCGAGACTTTGGAAGGCGCGATGTTGATGCCTGTTTGGAG
Organism: Alternaria viburni; assembly: GCF_023758015.1. Lineage (NCBI taxonomy): Eukaryota > Fungi > Ascomycota > Dothideomycetes > Pleosporales > Pleosporaceae > Alternaria > Alternaria viburni. The sequence continues at coordinate 276,191 of NW_026055797.1, forward strand.
CGTGCGTGTAGTTGCTATGCTTCATCCTGTGCGCGCTTGCGAGTTCACCACTACGAGGACTGAATACATTATACATGTGGCTCATACTTTGCCGACCTTACCGTGTAACCCGCGATGAGCTCGACGAAGAATGGACGAATGCGTGTGGCACGTAAGTTTGTTCCCTTTCAAATATTCTTTGACTGTCCTAGGATACGAGCCGCATCTGCTTAACAGCCCGGGTTCTCCAGGCTGCGGAAGTGTCTTGCCTTGATTGCTCGAATGCCCCTAAACCATCATAAACGACCATACGAAGCGAGATCGATACTCCCCTGCTCAACTGTCTAGGCTCTCATCTCCACTGGTGTCATCGAACTCGTCGTTATCTGCCTCGTCCTGTTCGATATATCCTTCATCGCTCATGAAGCTCCAGACATCTTCGTCACGAAAAGCCCTCGTTGTCCAGCACTGCTCAGTCGTTTCCCATGCTTATATCGCCGCTAGACTTCTTGCTCAATGTATCCCGCCGCCACCATGGAGTTCCAGATCTGCTGGCTATTTTGCTGCTCTGTATCTTTCATCAAGCGTGCCGTGAAGTCAATCAGAGCGGCGCGCACCAACTTCTCAGCTTGAGCAAACCAATTGCCACGGTTGTGATGAAGGACGCATAGTTCGATCATGAAGCTTCGAAGAGCGCATGGTCCGGCCGTAAGTCTGTACACTAAGTTGAGTGTGTAGACTGATATGCTGTTCGTCTCTGCGAGGCTGTTTCCAATGATCTCACGTCGTACCGCTTCCACGAAAGCTGCATCGCCGATGTTCTCTCCTACCATGTGCGCCTTTACCAGCCTCCTGCAGCGGACTCGTACATCCCCGTTGTCTGCCAGGTACGTTGGGATATTACGTCCGTAGAGCCATTGAACGTATATATCGAATCCGTCGGCGTCTGTATCATCGAGATTGAACGTGTTGATGAAAGGCGTCTTGACCCATGCAGCGCGACAGATAGGACAGGTACTGTTGGTGTTGTTCCACTGTTTAATGCAGTCTTGATGCAGATGATTCCCACAAGTCTTGCAGTATGTGAGGGTCTTGACCGCTGCATCCAGATCTTCGTGGCAGATGACACACTCGCCTTCAACGTCTTTGCGTGCGGGTTGGAAACGATCCTTGAAGACCTTGGATCGCATGCACAACATGTCTTCGTGTGCCGAGAAGTTGCGACGTTGCGGGCCTACTTGAAGGCGCAGAAGCCTGCCGCCAAATCTGAATTCGTTAGTTTGTGCGGCCAAGGTAAGAGTATGGACTACTTGCAAGATAGGCGCATGCTTCTTGGCCTTGTTGGCTATGCCGCGAGCTTGGGTGACCGCCATCGGATATCGCTTTGGCGACAATCTGAAAGAATTAGCAAGCGTCTGATAATTGTCACCCGGGACGCGACCTACTTGCAGGTTACCCCGTTGCGTCGTGAGTTAGTGGTTGATGGAGAGAGCAAAGTCAAGCCGTGAGCAGAGGGAGCCAGCGTCTGCTAGCCGATTGGATGCTCGTGATCTCATGGTGATACGGTGAAGGTGAAGACGACGGTACCTCGAAGACAGTGTGAGGAACGGTGAGGTGAGGTCTTACCTACGACATTGGTGGATAACCCGTAACGGCTCAGGGTCCAAAAGACATGACAGCGTCTGCGCATGTTCTCAGATGTCTGAAGAGCTCAAGCGTACCTCAGATGTGGATAGAACAGCAGCCACGCCCGCGCTTTGTAGCTCATCATATCTGTTCTTGTTCAATGGGAGTTATGTAGGTATGCGTCCCAATATATGGAACTTGCCTCATCAGAATTATACAACTCTCGAAACATTGCATAGTACTGATGTCGCTGGCGAGCGTTTGGAATACTCCCACGCATCGATAGATGATGTTGATCATCGACGCGCAGGAAAGCTAGATCCCCTCTAAGCTGGAGTTCGGTCAGATCGTGTATTCGCACCGGAGGCCTGGCGGAGGAAGCCTTTTCACCCACGGCGCTTTTGCGGACATCAGGCTGCCAGTCTTCACAGATGTGATAGGTGAGATTGGATCACGAAGTGCCCCATTTCGCTGCTTGAGGTCGCGATAACAATATTTGAGAAAGGCGCCTGGGTCACGGGAACACGCGTCCTCGCTCCTTCTCCAACAGCCAACATTGCAGCCTGGCCTCGCATATGACGTGTGACGCGACGCGTACCCTATTCTGATCTCTTGTCGCGTTCTCTCGTCTTCACTTCATCACTCACCTCCCGCAGCAAAGATTAGCACCGTCAACAGTTCTCTGCAGTAGTCCACCTTGACTGCTTGCTTTTATCAACCGCCCAGCTTCAACTCTCTATACGCAAATACTACAAGCATCGATCCTTCAAGATGGGTGCCTGGGGATACTGTAAGTGGCAAGCATACTTCAATCGAGCACCTCATCGACTAACACCATGCCAGGTCTCTTCCAGTCAGACCACGACTTCGAAATCGTCGAAGCTCTCGATACTGAAGCCGGTCTCTTTCCACTCATGGAAGCCGCTCAGGCCAGGGCTCGAGCTCAAGGCAAGTCTGAGGAAGAAGCAGGACGCTGCTGTGCATACAGCACCTACGCCCCCTACTGCTCTCACCCCAAACTCATCCGCAATCACCTCGACTCCGGTATCCTCGTCGACATGATCGCTACGAAGGAGGCAAAGATGCTCGCTGGTCCTGTCGGCCTCAAGGAGAAGTGGTTCGGAAACTGGGGACCGGATCCCACCTACGTCTACGTCCTACTCGGTGCTTGTGCCATGACCCTCGGATGCAAACTCCCCGCTGCCTATATCACCATGCTCAAGAAAGTCTACACCGAAGGCGGTCTCATGCCTGCTGCGCAGGGCCAGATGAAGAAGGCGCTTTTCGGTCCGAACGGCTACAAGAACGGAGTTCCTTACGACTTCAAATCCAAGAGCATCACCGAAGAGGCCAACGCTAGACCCTCTGAGCCCGATAACGGAATGGGTTTCCAGATGATGAATGTTCCTGGCCCGGGAGGTCTCTTCAGCACTGGTATGACAGATTCGACTACTTCGCTTGTCGTCAAGGAGCTCCGCGAGCAGTTCAACAAGCCGGACTTGTGTGGTGGATGTGGCGTCAAGGCTAGAGCTGGCAGTGATGCCCTGCTTGCTTGTGCCAAGTGCAAGAACCGCAAGTACTGCTCCACTGAGTGCCAGAAGAAGCATTGGAAGGTTCACAAGAAGGTCTGCGAGCCTGCCGATGTCTTGTTGTAAGCTGATGGCTTGCACACGTAAGAGGGTTTTCGGGAGAGTGTGCGATGTATGCGCAAGATGGTGCCATGGTTATGCCGGCGCAATGACAGGAGCAGGATGTGACAGTCACACGGTGAAGCGGTCTGACTCTTATCTGTTGTTACATTAGTGTATGCGATATGAGACGAAATACAATCACAACTCACAAGCTATATCCATATAATCAAGAACATCGCTGTAGTGACTTTGGGACCAACCATAAGAAGACTACTGAGGAAGCTGTATTCGTAACACATTGTTATTCGACAAGAAATACCATCCTCGGTGAACCCACCAGGATGCATCCATAACAGAATGTCTACTCTCACCATCCCACACTAACCCTATGACGATCTAACAATATCCAATAACCCACCCTCCAACAGATCAAACATCTCGACCTTCCTTGCGAGACCTATCAACAGCATCCCTATTCACTCCATCCTACCAAGCAAACATGCACTTATTATTCAACAGCCTCGCCCCCAACATATCATACTCATACCGACTAATCCAGCCATCATTGCCATGCCCACTCAACCGGCCAAACACGCTCCCCCCCTTCCACGCCACAACCTGCGGATCAAAGTCACGCGGCGGCGGGCCCACAAGAATCTCTTTACCGTACCCGGGACGCAACTCACGGAGTCGCATCTCGAGAAACTCGCGTAGCCCGGGTGTTTTGGACGCGCCGCCAACGAGCATGATGCCGCCGAAGAAGTCGCGCAGTTTGCGGTCGTCGCCGCGGGCGCCTTGGGAGAGGGATTCGAGGATCGCGGCGTCGAGCGAGTGGATGGGGAGGATGGCGTCGCGGGCTTCGGCTAGCTTGGTCTTTTCGTGGATGGGGTCGCGGAAGAGGAGGGGGGCGCCGTCTGTGTCGCCCATCGGGGTGTCGCGGTCGGGGTTGGGCGTGTTGCTGCCTTCGGGGCCGGGTGAGCCGGCGACGGAGGAGCGGGGTGTGCCTTCGTTGTCGTTCAGGCGGCCGAGCAGGTTGAAGGGGTTTGGCTGGGGGCGTTGGGGTGTCGAGGCGGGTGCTGTGTTGTTTACGGCTTCTGACGCGCCGTTGATGGTGGGGACCACGGGTTTACCGGCTGCGGCTTCGATGATGGCGATTTGTGCTTGCGAGATGGGGTCGTTGGGTGAGCCGTCGTAGAGATCGACTGAGCGTGGCACGACCTTCCTCCTGTTCTCAAGTTTTCGCGCGTTCTCGAAGATTGAAGGCTTGAAGAAACCCTGAGTTCGTTAGCAAGGTCCATCTTACATGATTATTGAGTTACTCACCATGACAGAAAGCATAGTCTCGTCGTACGTCTTGAAAGTGTACTTCCGCGTGTCTTGGCCCGAAGCGCGAAGGTGGAAGTCCCATGTTTGTACAGTGACCGAGCCTTCGTCCATGGAGCAGAACTTCTGCTTCAGCTCCTCGGCGAGCAGGAAGTCGTATCTCCGCTTCAGATTCATGTCCGCATATGGAAAATGCCCATAAAGCATCATCTTGATGAACGTCTCGGTTACATCCGCTCCACCCATCTTGAGATTGACACGGGACTCCTCGGCACAAAGGCCTTCGTCAACGCAACAGATCGATGTCTTCTGAGCACCGATATCTACTACGCAGGCAACACCGTAGCCAGCACCGAACGTAGCCGAAAGCGACTCTTGCTGCAGGCAGACCTTTCCAAGGCCAAGATCCCGCATGAGGATGTCCAATATCATTGTGACGTATTGTCGCTCGTAGAGGTCTGGTATGATGAAGACGCACTTGTAGTTGACAAGGTCTTTTAACCTGGTGATACCAAGTTGATTCCGGAAAGCCTCTTCTAATATCTTGGAGAGATCATGGTAGATCTGATTACGGTCGCGATAGTCCTTCTCATTGAACGTGCCGTTCCGTATCGGCCAGAACAGCTTGTATCGTGGGTTGGATCTCTCGGGTATCCGCAGCGCGTCGTGCCCAGTGAAGAAGTCCGGTGCCTTCTTGGGATCTGCAGGTAGTTCTGTCCACTCGATACGGTTGATGTCATTGTGTTCGGAGATGATGTCTGGGGGGGATTTTCGGTTGAAGTTGATTACGAGGTCTTTCGAGTTGGGTAGCACTCGTCGCTTATTGGAACGCATCCTCGTCCTAAGTTCGGATGACATGGCCATGTACTGGTCGGCAAACTGGTCGCAAGTTAGCGTCGTCCGTGAGACTAACACTCAAATACTCACATCCTCTCCAAACCACTTCTCAGGCAGGGCATCCGCCGGCACGGCGCCTTCAACCTTCATTCGCTTGGGGCTGGGCTCTCCCTCGTCCTCCTCGTCCTCACTCTCCTTCCATTTGCGCGCGATGACCATAGGCACAGTCTTCGGTAGTGCGTCCGATCCAAGGCCTATCCTCAAGTTCTGGCTACCAGGATGTATCACGATGAGCTTGGAGATGTCGGTTCTTGATGCGAAGGAGACCTCGGCATCTTCCATTGTCTCGTCCGCAACCTGTGGTGTCGCTCCTTCCGTTGCCGGTACACCCAACGCGCGTGCGCGATCCTTATCCCTGGCTTCCTGTACTATGCGCGCCCTCTCTTCATCCTTGGGGTATCGTACGGCGAGGAACTGTTCGTCGCGCTTGAGAAACTCGGTGTAGTAGTTCTTTTGGTTGATCATGCCAACTTGGGGCCATGTCGTAAGATCCATATTGTTGTCCGTTCGCTCCAGACCTGCAGGCTTGTTAGTTGCCATGTTTGCGCTGTAGTATCCCGATGCCGTACCCTCTTCCCTCAATTGGGCTCTGCCCGATTTCTTTCCGACCATCTTGCCGATTTGTTCAGATGCGTCTGGCAATTGAGAGGATCGTGAAGTCGCGGTAGCCTTCGCAGGGTTCCGTGAGCGTAGGCGGTGTCTGAATCTCGAAGGCGATCAATGCCGTCGTGTCGGCGGGATGGCTCTGGTGCGCGCACACCAGTATATGCTAAAGGAGCCGTGTTAGGGTCGTACAGTAGCGAAATTCGACCGTGGGTGTAGCTGGGGAGAGGTTCGTTGGCGATGCCGCTCGTCTGAGTGGTGGTGAAGGCTAGCCGGAGGTTGTTCGTCGCGGTCGCGCGTCTGGTGATTGGATCGCGAAGCTACCTAGGTACGCGCACGACCCCTGGCCCTTAGAACCATACATCACTTCCACCAGCTCGTCATCATTCCCACAACACTTGCGGCAATGGAGGCCATCGCTGAGAAGCACGCGGGCTTCATCTCCCGCCTGACGAAGCTCCTCGATCTCCTCGTCGCGATGCGTTACATATCCCCATCTGATGTCATTCGCCCACCTCACTCTTCCGAAACCGTCGCAACTTCAATCTTCGAGAAGATTGGCCTGGATTCTGAGGTCATCGACCTGATCAGATCAATTCCTGCAATGCGCAGCGAAATCGTTGAAGGGTGGCAGTGGTTCGGCGTCGAACTGACCCCGCGCTCAAAAGCCGTGACATACTTCGCTGACTCCGGTGACACGGATTTCGTCGAGGATTTGCGGTGGGGTGAAAGGGTCAAACGAGATGAAAATACCAAGCTACTGCCGCCTCATATGCTGAGGTTGACAAGTGGTGATATGTATAGCGGTCACTACGGTACTGACTTGATCTATGATACACAGGACCGTATGTTAATTGATTGCGAGCCGATAGTTTTAACATTCACAGACTACAGAAACAATAGTTGGGTGGTCTTCAGTCGGACCTGACCGCAACGAATGGGAGAAAGCACCTAGGAGACCGGCAGAGACTGTGCTCGATGAAATTATCTCAAAGTTTCAAAGTCTGGAATGGGTTCCGTATTACGATCCCTACGATGATCACGATCCACCAGCGCGAAAAATCTTGGAAGATCCTATTATTATGCAGAACCTCTTTCCTGGAGGCATTCGTCTCCCTACTGAGACGACCGCCGCGATTCAGTATATGAGACAGCACCATGGCTCAGATGGTGCTGATGGGTGGCGACGGAGGATCAATCGTTTCCGAGCGTGGCAGAAGATCTACCGCGACTGTGGATGGGGCTCGGGGGCATTTGACGGCGAAGCTTTCGAACTGAAAAGAGCAGATTTTATTGTGGCTTTAGAAGAGCTCGAGGATATGGAATCGGGGGCACGCAATCGCTCGTGGGCTATTTCTGTCGGTGCACAGCAGGTAGTTGGAGAAGATGTTCCCACATTGGAGCAAGTTACTTCACGGCTTGATCATTTCCTCGTGCAAGCTGCTGGAGAGCTCGCTGTCTGAAGTCGCTGCAGCCATCGCCGAGCCCATACTGTTCCATATCACTTGTAAATCAAGAAGTATTCATATAATCAAGTATTCATTTCCCCGTGATATCTCAATACCTAGGTATGCTTCAGAGGGCCGTCACATCGCCACTGCATGCAAGTAAATTCTGAACACGTCTGCAGACCACACTCAGATAAAGCAAGTGAAATAGAAAGACTTTTTGGTAATGCAGGCTCCATAGGGTTCAGTTTCTTCCTATGTTGACATGTCGTCATGACTATGTACATATCGTGTCATTCATGAAAACGTCTCACACATCCCATCGTAACACCATGGCACATGTTATCCAGAACTTCCATTTCTTACAGTACCATGCCGTTATCCAAGAGGAGTAGCTACGCCTCCCTAGATAAGCCAGGTAGCAGCCAGTACGCCGAAGAACAAGGCAATGAACGAGGCCCTATTATCTCCAGCCTGACCCTTCTTAGTCTCAGTGGCCGCAGCAGTTGTGGTATCTGAGGCATGAGTAATGCTCGAGGCATGGTCAGAGGCATGGCGGGTGACCGTGGAGGTAACAGTCATCGTGGACTCTTCATCCCTTGCATTCAGCGTGGGGAAGATGCCGGGGGTGTAGCTGATAGCGGTACCGTTCGCAAAAGGTGGAGCATGATGACCACCTGACGGTAAACGCGCCATCGAAGACGTCGAAGCAGCCGAAGATGTGGAATCCAACGCAGACGAGGAAGCCGCCGAAGACGCGGAAGCTGACCAAGACGTGGAAGCCACCGAAGACGAGCTACTAACAGTATGGCTAGGAAACAATCCAACCGATCTACTCTTGCTAGATGATGGCGGACCGACGGACGACACTATCGATGGTACCTCAGTGCGAGACGCCGACGACGATCCGCCCGAGACATGGGAGGATTTGACATCGGTAGGGAGGATCGCGGTGAAAGACCAAGTGATGGACGGAGGAGGAAGAGATGACGACGTAGAGCTGGGAGCGACCTTGGTGACTGATCTAGTGATGGTAACTTGGACTGTTGACTGAATGATCACGGTCGTGGTAGGCTCCTCTGCGGGAGGACCTCCAACGTCCGAAGTGGCCGAGACGGGTTTGTGGGGGAGAGGCTGCACTGAAGGAGCAGCTCCGACGTCCGAGGTAGGAGCGGGAGCAGGAGCAACGCTAGAGGTCAGGCCCTGGTCTGCCGTCACAGTGGTTGTCCTGGTGGTAGTGACGGTGACGGTAGACGGACCTTCGGTCTTCTCGGGACAGAGATAGGTGAGGGTAGTCTCATAGCCACGTAGCAGTACCGCGTCTGTGCAGAGCTTTGGGAGCTCGGCGCAGTGGTCGTCACGTGCAGCTACAGCATGAGCGAGGACGTGGTTGATAGCGGGACTCCATTGGGCAGACTCCGCTGCAGCGCCTGCTACATTTACGTTAGCAAGAATGATAAAGTGGGTAAGCGCTGGTTGGAGACTACTCACCAGCAACTGCGACCATGGTGAGTGCGCGTACAGTGTTCATCTTGGATGGTGAACCTTTGTATCGGAAGGAGCGACTGGGGTTGAAGTGGGTAGAGGGGGTAGCGAGTGTGAGTAGCGAAAAGAATGTGGAATGGATCAAATACTTCAACGAGCGTGGTGAGGTGAGTGGAAGCTGATGATTGCAAAAGAGGTAAATGTTTTGTTGTTATGAGAGCGATTGCGGTCAACGGCATTAGCTCCATTGGCCCTTGAGCAGCCAATAGCGTCGAGGGCAATTACTGAGACGAGTGAATGGGAGATTGGTGTGCGTTTGCACTCGCGCGCCTGGTTTACTCTCCACTGTTGCTGGTAACATCGCGCAAGTGACGTCATTTCCGTGCGGATGTCGCTTCACAGGGAAGCTTACAGTTAGAAGCTGTTTGGGGTGGTGAATGAACGGATACGGTGAGGGAACAGAACGTTATGGTCTAGGATCAGAAAGCTAAGTCCGAAGCCCGGCAACCACCCACCATCAGCACTGGCAGAATACTGATAGTTATGTGGCAATCAAGTGTTTCCATATTGTAAAGAGACCTCCTCAGTCCCCGTACAGCTCCATTAAGTGGTTCAGCATCTTCCGCTGTAATTCGAGGAGCTGCTGTTTTGATATCTTACCGCCCGCCGGTGTCAGCTGCGAGTCGGTGACTTCTGTCGGGTCGTAGCTAGAGCCGACTACCAGATGCGGCTTTACACCAAAGAATGGAACACCCAAGACTTTAAGTGATGATGTTTGTGAGTCGACCATAGCTTTAGAAGCTCGATATACCTTTGCATCATATTGGTCTAGTTCTTCCTTCTCACGTTCTGGTGTCTATGCCGCGTTAGTATTCAAACACTGGTACAGAAGTACTAGAACATACACGAAGCGCGGGTGTATTTTCCAAGAGGCCAGGTAAAGATCTGCGAACGTTAGTCACATATCATGACAAACGTCTTGTGACGTACAGCGCAGCTCGATGAGTCCGTTCGTTCTCCCGCTTGAACTTGTGTTCATCAATCAGATTCTTGCGTCCAGCCTCCCAAGACTTGACATTTGACTCTTGATCTTTCATCAACTGGTCATTTCGTAAGCATTATACGTGGGGTCATAAGAGACGCATGCCCTACCTTACGAACTGCAGGAGCAAAGTCTGGGTTCTGGGAAGCTATCTTGCTCACACAGCGGAGACCTTGTTTCCATTCCGTAATGGTAGAAGGATCGATGAACGGAGAAGAGACTCTGTCTTGTGGTTTGGGAGGTGGCTGTCGATGTTGTGGAGGCGCGCGACCAGCCAGACGAGGGTCAGCTGGTTGTTGATACGGAGCACTTTGCTGGTTTTGATATGCCTGTTGGGGCTCCGGGTACCCCTGGTGACTTTGGTAGGGCTCGTATGGCTGTTGTTGATCTTGAACTGGCTGAGCTTCCGGTTTGGGCAGGTTCGCAAGCGTAGCCAAAATTTGTGCCAGATCCAGGTTCTGATTGACGTTTTCCGCCATGCCTGCGACAAAAGCGTGACTGCACTATTTGATAGTGTTAAGGAGACTCTCCGATGCTAAGATGTCGGAAGAGTGGTGTGAATTGAAGGCGGGCACGTTGGATCATGGCGTGTGTTGTTTGCGCTCAGATCAAGGACATTGCAAGGAAAGAAGCAATCTTTGGCCTGCACTGCTCATACTGAATTGTGCTGCCTTCTCGAATCAACGTATCAGCGAGCTCCCGATCCGCACACGAAGAAGATCTAATAAGTAGTTCAGCGGTATGGTTGACGATGTACGTTAGCGGGCAGATGGGCGGAAATCTCCGCATCGAACCCTAGTCCATCTCGACTTTTGGAAATCATCGAATCATTCGTTCTCCCGCTCCGCCATCTTCACGACATCTTCCTCCCACAACACTTGCCCCCGAGTGCTCTTCCCACTTCCGCCCATTATGTCGAAATCACCGAAGGAGTCGACGCGATTTACAGCCACCGGAGTATGGGCGCACACAAGACCTGGCGGGCGGGCAACGACGCTGCAATTCGCGGATCCCGCACCGAAAAACGAAACGCCACAACAGAAAGTTAAGCGGTTACGAGAAGCAGCGAACAGGGCAAAGATGGCGCAGGTGACGAGGTGGGATTACATGTACTTGTACGGCAGAATGGCGGCGGATGCGGCGCATAGATTTACCGTCTACGGCTTGATATTTGCAACGGGTATGTGGGCACCAAGTAGCCAATGGCTGAACTGGTCATTGGGTAGGGATGATGCTAACTGTCTGAACAGGTTGCGTCGGTGTCCTCGCAGTCTTCTCGATAGGCGACATGATCGTCTACAACCGCCGGAAACGAGCAATCTACTTTGCCGAGGAGGAACGTGTCCAAGCCAGGATCCTCGAAGCCGCCCGCAATGCTGTCTCAGCAGGAACAGCCTCACCCGCACAAGCCGCTCTCGTCACAGGTATCGCCGAGGAGCAAGAAGCAATGGAGAGGAAGAAGGCAGAGCGAAAGGCGCCCTCCAAGCTGCTGTGGTGGCTGCACGGCGACTGGAAGGAGGACCAAGCAATCGCAGAGCAGAGAAAGCTGGCGGTGGAGGAAATTAAGCGGCAAGAATCCCAAGGCAACTCAAACCTAGGTATCGCTGCTGCGGTACAAGAGGCCAGGGCGAACGACACAACATCCACATTCACATCATCGACACCAGTAGTCGGAGGGCCGCTAGACAACACAGCAGAGAAGGCAGTGCACAAGGTGGAGGAGACCGGCAAGGGCTGGTTTGGATTCATGAAGGGTGGATCGAAGAAAGAGTAGAAGAAGGACAGCGGAGAGTGAAGCCAGACGCTTCAGTGTACTATATACGACCTCAGCCTTGTACATTGCTGTCACATTAGATGTATGCATGATGGAGTTCTTCAGCAGTTATGAAGGAGTCAACGATCATCTTGGGTATCTTCGCTTCGTGTCCATATTGTACATTCAATGCATTTTCAAACGATTTCTAGTCTTGCAACTCGCTAGTTCCCTTGACCAGCCACTGGTATATAGCTTCGACGTTCCCGTGCACGCTGTTTCCAGTCAGTCCCGATCAAGTCGGCCTCGCTCATCTACACGTACCTCTCTCCATCCCTCAACATAGGGCCGCAATGCCGCCCACCCCAAGAGCCCCACCGTCGCTCCAATGAAGACAAACACAACTGCCTGGTCTTTGGCAGAATCTCTCTGGAAGCATGTTGTAAGCACGTTCTCCTCTTTCTCTCCTGCGCAGACGCCATAACCTAGGCAGAATTGGCGGGTGCAATCGTTACATGTCTTCTTGGAGGCGCGGGGTTTCAATTCGAGGGCGGCGGGCTTCTTCGTGCTGGGCGCGTCGAGGGCTATGATGGTACTGTTGCCTTTGCAGGTGCATTTGCAGAATGACGTACGCGCTATGAGATGTTAACAAGTGCCTGGGTACGAAGAAAAGGGTGACGTACAGGCTGCAAGGGACAGGGAGAGGGAGGATAGAAAGGTCAGGAGAAGGAAGAGGAGGTATGGCGGTTTCCGCATCGTGGTGGCGACAAGGATAGATATTGTGTTGAGTCTGTACAAGCGAAGGACCAATTGCAGTGCCAACAAGATGTCAATCTGATGTGGTTCTAGACGTCTATCGCGCGATGAACATGATAATGGGCAGAGTGGAGCTCCAAACCTCCGCCCGCATGCACGCTAAGACCAGACAGCTGGGTCCCTTGTCGCGCTAAGCATTTTCCTTTCCCCTCCGGCCCCGACACCTCTACACGACGCTTACAGGCGTCGCTCAAGTTCGTAGCCCGTATTATTTGCTCTAGACGCCCTGGAGTCTTTGCGCACAGTCATCTCCACCTGTCGCACGCGCGCGAACCTGCGACCCAATGCCAGCAGCACAAGCGCCTAACCCTTCCGAAGCGCAACCCGAAAGCAAGGTCGTCCGCCTGCACATTACGCCTTTCCGCCCCGACCTGCTCAAGGTCTACGTCGCGCCGTCTGTCCTCCCCTCTGCGCAGAATATCTCGTACCATACCGTCGCGACCTTCCCCGAGAAAGGTTTCGGCTACGTAGAGCTACCCGAACCCGAAGCTCAAAAGATCAAGAAGAAGCTCAACGGCACAATCCTGAGAGGCGCAAAAGTGCGGATAGAGATGGCGAAACCTGAGAAGCGCAAAGCTCTGGCAGAGGCTGACGCGGCGAAGGAGGTGGCGGATACCGAACGCCCCTCGAAGCGCGCGAAGAAGGAGAAAAAAGAAAAGAAGGAGAAGAAAGAGAAGAAGAAGAGGGAGCAGGGCGTGCTGGAAGGTGTAGAGCTGCCAGACGACAGGAAAGTCAAGCGCGGTTGGACTGAGCCGTCGAAGAAGGACAGGAAGGACAAGAAGGATAAGAAAGACAAAAAGGACAAGCGTGACAAGGACGAGAAGAAGGAGCGGAAACCTTCCAAGTACACCAAGGATGCTGAGCTGCTCTTCAAGGCGAAGCTGACACCCGTGGCTGCGACCGAAGTTGCGCACAAGGACGAGAAGAAGGTGAAGAAGGAGAAAAAGGAAAAGAACAAGTCGAAGATAAATGAAGTGGTGGTTCACGAGTTCGAGAAGAACATCAAGACTCCCAGCTTCCTGAAGCAGCCACAGGTCGCCCTGTCAACGAAGCCTGCAGTCGACTACGTCAATGGTCAGGGCTGGGTTGACGAGGACGGTGTCGTTGTTGAGCCTGAGACTGGCAAGGCCAAGGCTAGGCGAGCTCTGGAGCTGGTAGACGCACCCTCGGAGGCTCAGAGGGCTTGGATTGATGGAACAGGCAAATCGTCCACGCCTGCGACTACGAAGGATAAGAAGAAGAAGAAAGCTACTCCTCCGCCATCTGAATCTGAGTCCGAGGATGACGATTCATCAGTAGTTTCGTCTTCTTCTGAAGATGAGGACTCTTCTGCCTCCGAGTCAGAGTCAGAATCAGAATCAGAATCAGAAGTCGAATCATCTGCATCTTCTCCCGCTCGACCTGTCGAAAGCAGGAAAACGCCTGAAGTCCAGCCAACTACCTCCTCAGAGAAAGAGGTCCACCCCCTCGAAGCGCTGTTCAAACGCGCAAAGCCCGCAGATGGCGCAACCTCAACTCCCACCAAGAAGCTCACTCCAATCGACACCTCCTTCAGCTTCTTCGACAACAACGAAGACACAATGGAAGTCGACGGCGAGCGCGGCCAGCCCATCGACGAGGCCCCCACTACCCCCTTCACTCAACGAGACATTGAATGGCGCGGCCTCCGTAGTGCAGCACCAACCCCCGACACCGCCGGCCTCGGCCGCCGCTTCTCCTTCGACTGGCGCAAGAATAGCCAAGAAGCCGACGACGACGAGGACATGGGCGACGTTGACTCCCTCGCCGAGCAACGCCTATCTCAGAATACGCGCGCAAATGCCAAAGCCAAGCTAGCTGAGGTCGCGGAAGAAGATGAAGAAGAAGAGGAAGAGAACGCAGCGGCCGCTGGTGGTAAAGAAGAGAAGCCAGAGAGCGAGTTTAAAAAGTGGTTCTGGGAAAACCGGGGTGATTTGAATCGCGCGTGGAAGAAGAGGAGACGGGATGCGTTGAAGGCGAAGCGGCATAGTGAGAATAGGAAGATGACTGGTAGTAGGAGGGTTTGAGGAGAGGTTTAGGGGATTGTGATGGCATTGTTACTACGTTTGCGCGCTTCAAGATGTTCATGAATTGGGGTAGCTAAGAATTGGAAAGACAGGAAGGGAAGTTATCCTTTCCATTCGTAAAACCGAGACATGAAAATGTCTTCCAATCAAGACCTCCACGTTATCGTACAGCCATCCCCCTCAAAGATCCAGTTTCAGTGTGCACGCCTCAAACCAGAACGCCTACCTCACATCTCTCCGTATAGCTAAACATCAACCCCCTTAAACATAACACACCTCCCGCCCTCCCTCTCCCCACCCACCCAACTACTCTTCCTCCCCTCCCCACCACACGCCTCCTCCGCCCTCGTCAGCAACGTCCCCTCTCCGACCACATCCCTCGCCTCAGACTCATGCCCTTGGCTGGATGTCGTGGACGAGTCACTCGGTATGCTGCAGAAGGGGGCGCCTATCATGCCTTTCTCCGTTGCGGTGATGATGTCGGTGGGAATATGTGGGAGGGGTGGCCGCTGTGGTGCGGAGGATATGGTAGAGGGGTTGGAGGATGGAGGTGGGGGAGGGGAGGCGGATGCACGATGTTGAGGGTGTGTTGAGAGATTATGTGCCGTTGTTTCTACTGGTTTCGATGGGAAAGCTAAGTTTCTTGTTAGCATGTAGATACTTCATTCTCCAAGTCTAGACATTACATCGGCCGGGATATGTTATCCATATACATACCATCGCTTCCGGCATCAACGTGTTGGCTACTCCTCCTTCTCTTCTTCTCCCCAAACACACTCAATCGATCGCGTAGATTGAATAGCCAATTCATGTTGTACGACGGCTCGGAAAGTAGGTGTTCTGTTCCTGATTTCTTAACAAACATTCTTCAGATCTCGAGTATAAAGTCGTAAAGCACAGCGATATGATATGATGTGATGTGATGTGAGCAAAAGACATTAACAGTACGTACCGTTTGTTGTAATATAGGTATGTATAACCTTCCGCGCAGAATTATCTCCAAACTCAATAAATCAACCACGAAACAGAACGAAAGTTGATGGATGCTCCACACTCACAGTATATATCCCGACCCCGAAATACCCCGACCGATGCAGTCCCGCCCCCATTAAAGGTTGAAAGCTGTTCTGTTCCACCTTCAAACAAGATATGACGTACATACGGCACGGCGGGGCGTTAACTTGCTCTTGCTTGCTTGCTTTGCTTATCTGCTTACGCTTTCACGCCCCCATGCCCTCGCCCGTGCCGTGGCGCCTCGTCCCTTCCACCACATCACGTCACGACACAACACTTCAAAAACGAGGCATTAAACACACCCAACCTCTCGCAAAATCACGCCACAAATGTGTCCTACACTTACGTACATCACGACTCCCCCTCTTCACATGCACACATCCCGCGTCGCTGATCTGCAGTCAGAAGGGGACAACGAGATCGACGCTGGGATGCTGTTCCGTTAGGTGCATATCGTGAGGATCAGCGGCGTTAGTTGTCTAGCCCTGGATGGATCTACGGATATCCCGTCATGCCGTGTTGGGCGGGAAAGAAGCAAAGCTTGTGATAAGGATGGTAATGGGCGGAGTAAAGGAGATTCGGGGTTGTTATCTTTGCGATCGCATCGGAAGTAGACTTTGATTTGGTTTGATTGATTGACTGATCGATGAGAATGGTTGAATTAGAATAAAATGTCCGCCCGTATGGATGCCGAATGGCATAGCATGCCTGATCGCTCAAACTCCATGTCGACAAGTAAAGATATAGCGGAAACAACCCTGTTCCATTCCGTCGCACATGCAACGTGAGCCTGGCCTGCGCTATTAACAATCCTTCTCACTGATACCCTACGAACACATCTCCTTCACCCTATTTACAGCTTTATTAGGGGACCCCTGCTGTCTCATTAGCAGCTGCTTGCACAGTATCAGAAGCATTGCCAACCCCGCTGCTCTGCGACTGCGGTGCACCCCTCCGACCCCTCTGACCGTCAGCGGCGTCATTGCCGCCTCTGATCATGCGCTCGAGATCACGAATGCGCTGTTTCAAGGCCTCGTTTTCCTTTTTGACCTCCTCCAGCTCCGCCTTGTGTTGTGCCACCTCTTCGTAGCGTGGGGTGCTGACGACGCTCGAGCTGCGGTGGTCGCGCTGGGCAGCATCGCCCGTCGCAGGCTGGGAGGAGATGGAGTAACGGTGGGGAACGTGGCCTGGCGGTAGGCCGCTGCGGGAGACGCTCGAGGAGCTGCGGTGGCGGCGCGAGGATGTGGGATGCATAGGTCCGGTGTGAGCTTCAGCGTGTGCGACGGAGGAGTCGGCGGCGCTGGACATGGACGTGTTGGAGGCTACAGACGCAGAGTGTGCGCGCAAAGCCGAGAGTTCTCGCGTCAAACGGTTGACGACGGCTTCCTGCTCCTTCTCGAGCTCAAGGTGCAGTTCTGCTTGTGTCATGGGGCGTGGGTGTCTCATGGGAACGCCTGCTGAGTCGACGCTCGCCTGGACGTAGCCGCTCGCGCTGGGGCTGAGAGGCGGAAAGCCATGTACATGATGTGATGCTGACTGGGGCGGTGGTAGGGTGCCGCCAGGCGATGCGAGAGGCAGCGGCGGGGGGCCCATCTGCGATGCTCGCCTAGAGCCCGGTGTAGATGCTTGACGTGACGATGTCTGACGTGACAAGGAGCCTGAAGCTGGCTGCGTGCTCGAAGTGTTGCCTGTGTTGGTTGGCACCTTGTTCAGATCCGGGGCCATCGTGCTTGTCTGGGTGCGAGTCGCGCTGGGTGTGGTGGACGTGGAGGCGTTGATGACCCGTAGGAGACGCGCTGTCTTGCAATGTTTATCGAAGAAGCAGCTGGTGGCTAATTGTGGAGGCGAGACTGATCTCAATTACTGGGCGTTGTTGTGGTGGTTCCGAGTACGGTGGATGGGAGGAAAGTGCATCTGCGGAGCGCACGAGCGACCGAGAGGGGCAGGGACATTCACTCCATCGCCATGATCATCCGGACGTGCTTGCTCCGAACGATGCGCTTTAACCGGAATTGCTTGTCAATGATCGTTTGGATGGTGTTGGTCGGACAGAAGCGAAGATTACGGCAGAGCAGCCATGTCCACTCAATGCGCTAGCATCTACCAGTCTGCTACGAAGGCTGAACCCTTGTTTCCCCACATGATGTGACGATGTCAAGCTGAAGTTACAAACATTCACACCACGTCGCGTCCACTTATTGATATGTGTTTGAAGTCTGCAAGTTTGTTTGGTATTCTTCAACTCATTGCTCGTTCGCTCATCCTGTCCATCCTCCGGCCCGCTCGTCGCGCACGGCGGGCGGTGTCCAATCGTGGAAGATCGCGACCTGGACCCTATCTTCGCCTTCCCCATGCCTAAGCGTATCTTTAGATTTTGCAAACACGCTTTTGGATACCCATGAAATCCTTCAACTCCAAGCGCAATGCTCTATTGTGTGGGCCCGAATGTGAATAGTCGCTCTCAGAAAACACCCGTGATCCTCTAGTACGTCCTGGCCAAGTTGCGGAGGTACCAGTCTACGAGCCTCCTGCCGACCTTTGCCTCTGAAACGTGAATGAGGTCCTGGTAATCGTTAGCAGATGTCTCACGTTCCAGATGTGTTGTACTTACACCCTCCATTGCGTAGTCGAGGTCGCTGGCCTGGATGATGTCACCATCCAACAGACCACCCTCGGCCCACCTTATTTGCCTGCTCCTCTGCTTGTTGACGAGCAACCAGCACCTCAGCTTCTCTGGCTCTACCTCCAAGAATCCAGCGAGCTTCTTGAGATCCATGGTTGTGTAGAGCTTGAGGTAGCTCTTGACGGTGGGCGACATCATGTTGTTCTTGACCTCGTCCATGAAGATACGGAGGTGGTGCTCAACAGGGTCAATGTTGACCTCTGGGTTGTCGAAGTCGGGAGGCGTGGGGCTGATGAACTTGGGGCAGGCGGTACGGAAGAGCTCCTCAAAGAGGGGAAGAGACTCGGGGCCGCCGCGCTGCAGCCTGTTGAACTGCTCGCCGTACTTCTCCCTCAGAGCAGTGTGGATGGTGTCGTCGAGCCTGGTGGGCTGGAAGGCTACGCAGATGGCGACAAGTGCGTACATTTGGTCGTTCTTCTTGGTAATCGAGTCGTACTGCGCGTTCTTCTGGAAGTTCTTTGTCCGCGAGACGTAGACGAGGATGTGGCTGAACATGCGGATGGCATCCGAGTATCGTCGCATCATCATGTAGGAGAATCCGACGTAGTAGTATGTGGTGAAGTGGGCGGCCATGACGCGGGCGAACATGGCCTTCTTGTTGAGCTCGATGTCGTCGAGCGTCTTGAGCGCGAGGCTGAAGTCTCCGAGCAGGCAGTGCACGCGGAGCAGACCGATGATGGAGAAGTATCCCAGCATCTTGTATAGCGGCCTGTTGCCGTACTCTCCGGCGTACAGACTCGCGTCCTCGCCCCGCTTCATCGCCGCCAGCTGCTCGCTGATCTGTGACCGCTGGATGAGCGAGTACAGGACGTTGAGGACGCTGTAGCAGCCCCATGTGTTTGGGTTCTCGCGCAGGAGCGCAATCTCCTCCTCGTTCTCGTTCTTCTGGGCGACTCGTTGGCGGTAGCTGCAGAAGCTGTTGAACTGGTAGATGAACTCGTCGATGACATCCCACGCCCAGTAGTACTATGCGCGATTAGCCCTGCTATATTCCCCTTTTTTCCGTATTCCTTACGTTTGGCACTTCCAGGTCAACGGGGCCCTCGGAGTTCAGGATGTAGTGGAAGAGGTTGCAGTAGCTGTCGTAACTCGCAAACTTGGTCTCTAGCGTGGCCTGGAATTCCAGGGGGGTGGCCGCAGCCTGCAGTTGCGCGTGGATGTCCTGGTTGCTGTTCATCGAGGGCATGCGGTCGAGGTCCTCCATGCCGTCGTATTGGACCTGCTCGCGGTAGTCGTTCGCCATGGCCTCCTCCTCGACGTCCGAGTCGTCGTCCGGCGCACGCCTGGCAGCGTCGCCATTCTGGTACTGCGGCGGGACACGCTCGCGCAGACTCATGTTGGGTGTTCGTTCGGGCGACGGCACGGGTGCTTGTACGGGGGGTGAATGTCGTGTCGTGGTGCTGCTCCCCGCTTTGTCACGAAATTTGGCGTTCTGTGCGTTTGCTAGCGGCAGTCTGCTATCGATAGCGCGCCCAAGCAGAGGGCACAGGCAGGCGCGACCGGGATCAGCGCTGTGAGGGGCAGTGCGCAGAGGTCCACTCCACTCAATCCTCACGGCCATCCTGCTGTTTTGACACGTCCTGATTCGACTCACCGGCCATATCCTCAGCGCTGGGTGTCGTGACGGCGTTGAGAAAGTATGGCGAGCCCATGTCGTTTACCGGCGCCGGGTCCGTAGTTTCGCCCTAGAGGGCGAGTAGCTGTGTGCATCAATAACGGAGGCTTTAGGCGCGCCCGGTGCCAGTATGATGTCTTCGCATCGAGTGTGGCTGATAAACTACAAAAGCCTGCCGTTCCTCTGTCCCTAGACCCTCTGGAAGCCACGCCGCTGTCAAAACCCTACTACTGTCTTTACCACCCACGCTACCCTTTTCGTCGCAGTCAAGACCCTTCCTGCCCTCTGACTCGCTTCCCACCCTCCAATATGACGTACACCATCGTCCTCTTCATCACGCGCAACCACGACCTTACCTCGGAAGAGTTCAGAGACCACTATGAGCACACGCACATCCCCCTCGCCCATTCGCTGCTCGCCTCCTGCTGGCCGATCGATTTCAAACGTCGCTATCTCGCGCGGATATCGCGGAAGGGGTTCGGAGGACCGGCAAATCCCGACCGACCGCCGCTGATGCTAAGGGGCGAGATGAACGAGCTGGACTGTGACTGCATTGCAGAAATGACGTTTGACAGCGAAGCCCGCTTCCAAGAATTCTACCGAAGAATCTACGCCCCGGAGAATGCAGCCAAGCTAGCGAGAGACGAGGAAAAGTTTTTGGAAACTGGGAAAACGAGGGTCATTGTCGTTGGCGAGACTTGGAGTACGGACGAACACGGCGTCTCGACGAGAGAAATAGGCTACATCCGCAAAGACGAGAGGTCCGACAGCGAAGCCAGTGGTAGTGGCCAGAGCTGAGATGAGAGACGGATGCCGACATGCGACCCGGAGATACCAGTCGACGCCCAGCATGCGATTGAATCGAGACATCTGCGTTAGGCGCAGGAAGATGGTGCCATGGTGGTGAATCGAGCTTCTGGCCATATTGATCGGCGTTCAATAGTTTGGGAGAGGGGCTGGCGCTGCGCGCTACTAGGCACCCGTTCGCGCTGCGCGTAGGAGTTCACCGGTTGCTTCCGCGAACTTTTGTCAGATACCATGTCTTTGCGAATTTGCGACTTTTGGGCGCATTTGGAGGAGCCCGATGTTGGCCGAGAGTAGATTGAATTGACCAAATGGAATACATTTCGTTTATTGAACTTTACGCCCTCGATCGAAACCCGCAGCAAAGAATGTCCAGATCGAGACTAGTGCTTTCCCGAGTATACATCCTACCTATACCTATCAAACATGATGCTGAAGATAATACAAAGAGATCGTGTTGATGCGCCACATCCTCACTCAAGGCTTCCCCTCTCCCGAATGCCTATAAACATAATGCCAATCTCCCCTCGCAATATCAGCCCTGACCTGATAATTACTCTCCGCATCCTCCAAGACCTGCATATCCAAATCCACAACACACATGCCCTGGCCTGCACCACCCAACTTTCCCAAAGCCCCCACAAAAGGCACAGCAACCTGACTCAACCCCGCATACCCCATCCCCGGCGGACCCCCCGCATTCGCAAAAACAACCGCACACGTATTCTCAAACGCCCGTGCCGTCAGCATACTATCCAGAAACAATGCTTCAGCCGCTGGATTCCTCGCCAGACCCTCCGCATTACAGTCATTCAGCGTCCAGAAAGTGGGTATAATAATAATCTGCGCGCCTTTGGCAATCAACTCGCGGAACGCTTCTGGGAAGGCGAGATCCCAGCATATGAGCAATCCAACTTTTCCGATGGGTGTGTCGAAGACTTCGTGAGGGTCGTGGCGGGAGCCGGTGAGGTGGTTGCGTTCAGGGCCCCAGAGGTTCTTTTTGATGTATTTTCCCACGATGGAACCTGAGGGTGAGATGTAGTAGCATACGTTGAGGAGTTTGTCTTCCGCTGCAGAGTTCTCTTTGTGGGATTCTACGATTGTGCCGGGCACGATGGCTGCAGTGAGGGGGGAGCTTAGTCTTGGGGTTGGGGGATGATGAGGGTTGGAGTGATACTTACAGATGTTACATTCTTTGGCTAGGGAGCAGTATTTCTCTAGGTAGCCGGAGCATTCTTCGATGCACTTCAGGAACTCGGGATCGTTTGGTTTCCAGCTTGTCAAGTGGTATTCGGGTAGGACAGCGAGTTCGGCGCCCTGAGCTGCTGCTGAGCGGATGAATGAAACGGCTTTGTTGAAATTGTGCTCTGGTTGTAGGGGCTAGCTAATGTTAGAAACTGATGCTGATGGTTGTAGATGTGGTCGACCATGATGGGCAATCAAGATGATGTGGGGTAGAGGAGATACCTCTGGGTAGAGTTGGATGACAGCAACTTTGATCGTCGGCGCCATATTGATTCGACGAAGTTTGTTGATATAGATCAACTAATTCAGGACGATATCTGTGGTGAAGTTGTGATCTACGAAGTGAGGCTAATCAAAGGCGTATGACATAGCTGACGCATGCGCGTCGATGCAAGACTAGTGCTCGCTAAAAGCGACAAGCTTTCTGCCAGGGGGTGAGCATGTCTACCATCCCGGCAAAACGCTGATCATGGACGTCTCCTTGGAGCGTGAAGGGATCAACGTGTTGTAAGTAAGATAATCATATTCCAGAGTAGCCGAGGGGTATCTATATAGGAAAAGAAGCATACTCCAACCAACACCTGTCGAGGGCTGCACGACACGACCTTCTTCTTCTCGTAAAAATACCCATGTTGTAATTCTGATCGCCACGACTTCACTCGTGGCTTCCCTCTCTTCGCATGAAGAATGTAGCCGGGTAGGTGAAATTTTCCTTAGCTTGCTTTGAAACGTGCCGCAACGCGAAGAAACTTGACAGAACAGAAAGGCCGGATCAAGTTACTGTAACTCCTCGTCGACCCCAGGGAATGGGTCGAGCTCTGACAGGCGATGAACCTCCATCGGCAATGTTCATGCTACTACACTGTCAGCCCAATGGTAACCATCGACTTGCACACCGTTGGTCCTGTACAACTCCTCTTCAGAATCTGACCCATCGTCGGACCCGGTATCCAGAAGAGCATACTGGTTGACCAAAGGTGCAGGCTTCATAGGCATGCGAGTGACGGGAGTGTGGGCCTTTTTGGGCTGAGGTAGCGGTCCAGCGCATTCATCCGGATAGTACTCGATGCGCATGCCCTTGTATACTGTACGCGACATCATGCAGGTCCTGGCGAACAGAGCGTTGTGGATAGAGTTGGTCGAGATGTACGCATCGCCATTTTTGAAGTAGACGTCTACCACGATGAGGTTGTGGATGTGGTCGAGATGGTCACGGATCTGATCTGTAGTGACCTTGCCTGCAACGCCTCGGACAACAAGGTTTCGCGTAGCGCCGCCAGTGATCTTGTTGGACACGTGCGGTGGTACGTGGAATTGTCGGTCGCTCCAACGGAATTCAAGCTAGCATGGTCAGCTTCTTTCATGCCTTGGGGTAGGTGCGTATCTCACCCTCTTCATGTGTAAATATATGTCGTTACGCTTAGCATAAGCAAGAAAGTCGGCAGCTCCTTCGATGAAAGATACCGTTGCAGATCTGTCGTTGCGGAGGAATATGTCCAGCAGTCTGCCGCCACGGACAATGCTGGCCAGGTCCTTATGTGTGGTACGCTCGGAAAGGTTGGTGATTAGCACAGTGCGCTGATCGTGGAGTGGTATACGCTGGGCTGGTCCGCGGTTCAGATCGTCATATTCGTCGGGTGGACTGTCTGGGTCGCCGGTGAAAGACTCGGATTCCCCATAGCTGACGACTCGATGGAACGATGCTGAAGGTCTAGGGTGGAGTCCATGGCTGGCAGAGGTATAGTCGGACCCTTTTGGGTAACGAGCTGATGCAGGCGCTGCTACAGGAGTAGCCTGCGATCTGGCCTGTGTGTGTTGCGATTCATAATCGTAACTAGACGGTTCTTCGTTCGAAGCCCCATTCTCGCCCTGCAGCAGTGTATCCAAGGTTTCGTTCGTCAGGCCTCCACGGAATAGAGCGCTCTTGAGAAGGTCTAGACACGGTCAGAAACAGATAGTATTGCGCTGGAGCAGGGATGTACGTACGGTACTCTCGCACTGCTTGGGTCTGTGGGCAAATGGATCGTTAGCATTTTTGCACATAAATACAGAAAACAGAGTGAGCTGGAGGGGTGGTGGACAAAGTTTGAAAGTTCGGAGTGATGTTGGGTGCAGTAAAACGTACCATGTGCTCATGTTCTGCCTTGCTGATGGTGACATTGTCAGAGAGATCAGTGCCGTAGCTGACAGGCTGGTTGGAAGTATGCTGTTGATAAGAGTCAGCTCTGCCGGAGTCAGATGCATAGCCACTGCCTGGGGAATACCGACGAATTCAGCCCTAAAACTTTAATCAGCAAACAGGCCGGCGCATAAACCAGGTCATGATAGTGTGCACTCACTTGCGTAGAAGAGCGTCGAAATAGGATTTGCCTATGGTTACGGTGGCCATGGCTTATAGGTGAAGAAGAGCGCGGTGCTCGGGGCCGAAGATGGCTTCGCAACGTGCTTTCGGGGTGTTGATCAGTGAATTGGGCAGGCTATGGTAGTTATCAGTGACGGGCAGCAGGTCCAAGCTCGCCCTAGCGCTCCACAACTCCACAGGGCTGGGAAGGCGCCATGGAAGGCCTTCCGCGACGCGACCCCGGATTGCTTATGCAGCCCTGTGCATCTATGTATACAGCATTATCAACGTCTATGTTTCTTTTTCTGCGCCGTTTGCACAACCCCCTGATGGTGTGACGAAAATACGTCGACCAACCTTCCACGTTGCAAACAAGCGCTGTGCGACACCCATCGGTTGCGTGCGACATGGTGATAGGCACGAATGGGCGCGGCGTAGCGGCATTGATCCCCCGCTAGCGTCCATGGCGTATCAAATTTCTGGACAGGCGCGCCTCTCCGCCGCTCATGGAACCGAACACGCCTCAACACCAGCTGGCCAAGCAGATCGCTGCCGGCAATAGCAGCCCGGGTCTCAGCTCGCCCTGGTCGCAAATCACCGACAATCCCTTCTTCACCGCCGTATGATTCACCCCGGGGCCACTGCGTGCTTGCTGGACGTGTGCTCACTGATGCCATAGGGCTTCGGTCTCGCAGCGCTTGGGGTTGCGGCGCGGACGGGCCAGAAGGGACTCCAACACGGCGCCGCGTTTGTGCGCCGCCGCATGCTCGTCGATCTCGAAATAACTCGCCATGACGACGCCTATCCCTGGATCCTCCAATGGATGACCAACTACCACCGCGCACAGCAAGCCGGCACCAGGCCACTCGTGCGCAACGGCGTCCTCTCCAAGGTCCTCAATCGCATCGACCCGCGCATGCACCACCTCCAGGTGCAGACGTACACGCCGCAAGATGGGCCCTCGCACGCCGCCCACTTCTCCTTCGTACCGGGGCCGGGCAAGCACTTCTTGCGCTACAAGAATGCTTTCATCCTCGTCGATAGGCAGCGAGAGCGCAACAGCCTAAACGTCAAGGATGGCGTACCCTTCGAGACGATCAACCTCACGACCCTCTACTCGCACCGCGACGTCTTCGAAGACATCTTCGCCGAGGCGCACCAGATATACCAGCAGTCGCAGGAGGGCAAGACTGTCATATACAACTCCATGGGCACCATGTGGCAGCCCTTTGGCGACGCAAAGCGGAAGCGGCCCCTCGATTCGGTGGTCCTTGAGCGCGGCGTCAAGGAGCGCATTGTAGAGGATATGGAGGCTTTCATCGCATCACGCAAGTGGTACCTAGACCGCGGCATACCATATAGGCGTGGCTACTTGTTGTATGGGCCGCCGGGCACAGGAAAGAGCTCCTTCATCCAGGCTGTTGCAGGGCATCTCGACTTCAATATTGCCATTTTGAATGTCAGCGAGCGTGGTCTCACAGACGATAGGTTGAACCATCTGCTGACCAAAGTCCCGCGACGGACTGTAGTGCTGCTGGAAGATGTTGACGTCGCATTCATGAACCGTAAGACGCCTGGTGCAGACGGATTTGCTAGCGCCTCGGTCACCTTCTCCGGGCTGCTCAACGCTCTCGACGGTGTTGCCAGTGCTGAGGAGCGGATCATCTTCCTGACTACAAACCACGTCGAAAGACTAGACGAAGCGCTCATCCGACCTGGGCGCGTGGACATGACGGTAAGACTCGGTGAAGCAACAGAGTTCCAAATCGAGCAGCTTTGGGACCGATTCTATGCAGAGTTCGATGCAGGCGGGCAAGCGAAGCAGAGATTTATGGCTAAGGTGAGGGAGTTGGGCCTCATCGACTCGGTGAGTACTGCAGCGCTACAGGGGTTGTTCCTCTACAACAAGGACGACACCGAGGGCGCTATTGCGATGGTTGAGGGCCTCACCGCTGGTCGTAAAGCCGAAAACCACGTGGGGATACCCGGTCACGTTGACGTGAACGAGGTGACGTCACGTTGAGCGTTGGGAATCCGTAGAAATATGTAAAACTCCGAATGCAAACGCTGCGGCTCTGTTCGCTCGGACGTGCAGATGTCAATCAGTCTTGGTCTGTAAGGGTGCCGGGATTTTGAAGCATGCAGGCGTGTGATGGTATGCAGGCGGCTCGCGCGCGCGGGAGCGTGCGAGGCTTTTTTCCTGGGAACTCCACATCGTCGCCCGGATCTAACCGCTTACCGTGAAGACACTGCACTCGCCATTGGATGACTCAAGCAGTATTCCATCATTGACCTAATTCTGGACCGCTTCCCGCGCTTCCATCTAATCAGATCATCGAAAAGCGTGAGGCCCAACACATGGCTGCCGGTGGTTTTATCTGATCATCTGATTCCGACGTCGCGCGAGGCCGCTTTGGCGCGACAAACGGAGCACTTGTACACGCGCCCCTGGCCACACCCGGGCACCCACCCATACATATGGCTAACGAGGACGGGTGCGGGTCATCTTCGTCGCTTGCTCTCTCGCCTGCCCATCCTTCTGGAAACACGCGACACGACCGTCCTCCCGTCTCGCCAGGCAGCTACGAGTTGCAGCCTCTGCCTGACAAAGCAAAGAAAGCAAGGAACATAGCCACGTCCGAAACCCCTTCTGATGACGATCTTGATTCGCCCGCTGGTCGCCCCGAGACTCCTACACGATCCGTCAAGACAGCAATGTCAAGAGTACCTCTCTTGGTGAGATCGAGCCCGGCGCAGGGAACAGGTACGCAAACTATTCTTCCTTGTAAAGCGCCATGGTCGTCAGTCGCCCCTCGGCCTTGGACGGGTGCACAGGAGCAACGATGCACACGGCGCACAGAACCTCATTCGCTACACGTGCTGACCCCAACCTCAGGTTCATATGGCGGCCTACCTATTCTTTCCTCCAGTCCAGAGGAGTCTGATGAAAATAACGTGATTAAAAACTCAAGAAAGAAAAAAGGAAAGAGCAGACTTTCGCATAGTGAACCCTCACTACTTTCGGATCACCACCAAAATGATTCGACACGGAGTGAGCCAATCCTTCCAGGCGCTACCAAGTCACGACGCAGGACGGGTGACGCCAGTCGTAGCAGCACGACGCTCGGTGTAGCCTCTAGTGGCCAGGACTTTGAAGCTAGGTTCAACGCAAGCGGTCTTGATCCTTCTACCGCTGGCGCGCCACTGTTTGACAACTCAACCTCATCGAGCAGTACGCTAGACGATAATGAATCCTCCGAGGACGACGATTTACACGATATGAAGGGTAGCCCGTCCGATAATTCGCCCTACGCTCAAGTGAGGGCATCCGTCGCTGCTACCGACGACCTCTCCCTATCCATTGATACCCCGCGCATGTGGTTCCTATCGATTCTGTTTTCCATTGCCGGTTCTTCAACCAACTTGTTCTTTTCCCTACGATACCCTAGCGTCAGCCTTACTCCTATTATTGCACTACTACTCGTCCACCCCCTCGGTCTACTCTGGGACCAACTCTTCAAACGACACGACGATCCTGAAGAAACCTTTGTCGATGGTTGCTCTCAAACAACATCGCATCCTCCACAGGCAAAAGCCACTTGGAAACGCCGGTTACGGCTCTGGCTAGGCCAAGGCCGTTGGAATGAGAAGGAACACTGTTGCGTATATGTCAGCAGTAATGTATCCTTCGGCTTTGCCTTCGCGACAGATGTAAGTATCATCTATGCAGCCAAGTATGCTATGCTGACAATTCAAGGTCATCGTTGAGCAAGTAAAGTTCTACAAGCAAGACCTTGGCATCATGTACCAAGTATTGCTTATCCTCTCCACACAAATACTTGGCTACTCCCTTGCCGGTATCACCAGACGTTACCTGGTCCGTCCCAGCGGCATGATCTGGCCGAGCACACTGGTATCAACCGCCATGTTCACCGCGTTACATAAAGATGAGAACAAGCCTGCCGATGGCTGGACCATCGCTCCACGCAAGTTCTTCTCGCGCATATTCATGGGATCCGTTGCATTCTACTTCCTACCCGGTCTTCTATTCCCAGCATTGAGTTATTTCAATGTCATCACTTGGTTCGCGCCAAAGAGCGTTGTTGTTGCCAACCTGGTACGTTTTGTTGCCTGTCTGAGTAGACAGTGTGTTAACCTGAGCAGTTCGGAATCTCATCTGGTCTTGGATTATTCCCAGTGACTTTCGACTGGGCGCAAATCGCATACATCGGCTCCCCGTTGATTACACCATTCTGGGCTGCTATGAACATTCTTGGAGGCCTTGTAGGCGTGATGTGGATTGCAGCACCAATCATGTGTAAGTAGTTCAGGAGGTTTGGCTACTTGTGCTGACAGCTTGTAGACTACAAGAACGTCCTCTACTCTTCCTACATGCCCATCCTTTCATCCGCCGTATGGGATAATCGCGGCAAGCCGTACGACGTCAGCAAGATCTTGACCGAAAACTTCCTCTTCGACGAAGAAGCGTACAAGCAATACAGCCGCGTCTACCTCCCGATTACTTACGTATTGAGCTACGCCTTGCAGTTCGCTGGTCTTACAGCTCTGCTTTCGCACACTGGCCTTTGGTACGGAAAGGATATCTGGAGGCAATGGCGTCGCTCTTGGGCCGAGATCCGAAAAGAATCAGCAGCTGACTACCAGCCACTTGTGAATGGCACCGACAACAACAGCCACCCCTCCTCACCTGCAATGTTGCGACACAGGCCCAGCACGACTTCAGACCCAGACGTGGAAGACCTGCTATCTGCGGAAGATGTGCACAATCGACTCATGCGCAAATACGAAGATGTGCCGATAACCTGGTACCTCTTGACTGGCATCAGCATGGCTGCTGTCGGCATGTTCGTCGTCGAGTACTATCCTGTCCACCTACCCTGGTACGGTCTCTTGCTAGCACTTGGCATCGGTGCCGTTCTCTTCGTCCCTATCGGCATCGTCATGGCCATCACGAACCAACAAAGCAGCATCTATCTCATCTGCCAGCTAATCTGCGGTGTTGTGTTCCCCGGTCGACCCGTCGCAAACATGGTCTTTACGACCTTTGGCTACATCTCAGCGACCCAAGGCCTAAAGTTTGCCTCCGATCTCAAGCTCGGTCACTACATGAAGATCCCACCTAGAATCCTCTTCAAGCTCCAACTCTCCGTCACCATCATCTCCAGCTTAACTCAGATCGGCGTTCTCAATTGGATGCTGAACAACATCCCTGGCATCTGCACACCCTCAGCCATCAACGGCTTCAACTGCCCCATCGCCCGCGTTCACTTCAACGGAAGTATCCTCTGGGGTGTCGTCGGACCAGGGAAGTTCTTCGGTCCCGGCGCACTCTACCAACACTTGATCTGGGCCTTCCCCATCGGCGCCATCGCACCCGTCATACTCTGGTACCTCGCCCGCGGCAGCCGCAAGTCCATCCTCAGTAAAGTCAACCTCGCCGTCGTGTTCGGTAGCTTGAGCTGGATTCCACCGGCCACCGGACTCAACTTCTCCGTTTGGGCGATTGTGTGCTACATCTTCAACTACGAGATTCGCAACCGGAGGAACGCGTGGTGGAAGAAGTACAACATGATGCTTAGCGCGGCCTTGGACTCCGGCCTTGCGTTTGGTGTTGTGGTCATCTTCTTTGGCATTGTGTACCCCGGTTGGATGAGTAACTTCAAGTGGTGGGGTACGGAAGTTTACAAACAGGTAAGTCAGCCACATACAAGCTGTCTTTATCGCATACACGTGCTAACACTATCCAAAGGGCTGTGACTGGCAAGCCTGCCCGTACAAGGAAGTACCCAAAGGCGAAACCTTTGGACCTGGGAGTTGGTGATTCGTTGATTTCACGCATTGAGCTTGCTTACTCGCATTGGCATATGCATTAGACGACCGGCGTTGACGAGTGGAGTTTGGGATAGACATGCTGTTGGATACACCGCGTTGATCGTTTGAGCGGATTGGATACGCTCGCGACTTTGCATGTTATTATTAGGTACTGTTGTTGGATACAATGAATCTCATTGCTATCCTCTCTTGATTTCTAGAAGCTTGTTGACGGCCAGGTTTCGATATGCGTTTCCATATACTCACCCACCTCTAACTTCACCGCTTCCGTCTACCCATCTACGACAAAAAAGAAGGGCAGTAAACCTACAGCACACATGACGCGAACACCCAGCAAAAATTAATTGAGCCCACCGCGACTTGAACGCGGATCTCCCGCAATCTTGGTCAGCTTCTCACGATCTTGGTATGAGATTCTTGGTGGGATTCTTTCTAAGGATCTTTGTAGGACTCCTAGTCAGAATCTTAGTAAGAATCTTGGTCATATCTTGGTGTTCGTCACACTCAAACGATCTTGGTCGGCCGACATATAAGCAGCGGGTATCTTACCATTGGACCATGGGCTCTTGCTGTTTTGATGGAAGAGGGGTGAGTTGGAGGGCTTGAATAGTATGCGGTCATGGGTCTGGTACGTAGAGAAAAGGGATGTTAAAAGATGAATGCTAATTGTGTGCGTAGGCGTTTGGAGCGGTCGATATTCGCTGGGACTAACTCACCCGCCTCTTACTCCACCGCCTCTATCTCTACACTTACCTATCTGGACCACCCAACAACAAAAAGGACACCACCACCCCAACCATATCCTTCAACCTACAGCAAAAAGAAAGAAAAGGAATGAGCCCACCGCGACTTGAACGCGGATCCCCCACAATCTCGGCAAGGCTGTGTGCTATCGGTCATCTTTGGCGGAGGCGGAATTTGGATTCGAAAACTGTCATCGGCTTTCACTTGGCGAAGCTCATAAGATTAGGCTGTGTACTGGGCACACAGCCCGAGGATTTGAAATTCAATTGGCGGAAGCTCAGACGGTCTCTCAGCCTTGTTCGTTCGCACGCTGAGACGATGCGATGGCAGCCCTGCGCGGTTTAAGATGTGGGTGTCTTACCGTTGGACTATGGGCTCTGAGAGTGGATTTGATGGAGTATTGGGGGATTGGAGGAGCTGTATGATTGGTGCTGTGGGTTTCAAAGGCCTTGAGAGTGGACGATGTAGGCTGTTGGAGAGGTAAAGGTGAGGTCGGAAATTTTCGAAATGGAAGAAGATGGTGCACACAAGGTATGAGGGAGGGCTTCAAGATAGAATTATAAGCAGGGAACATGATTGCTGATAGCTGTGTCTTTGTTTATTACATCTCGTCTTCCAGTCGAGATCGTCCCGGCTGACTTTATCGTAGTGAAGCTCGCTCACTATACAGCATCCCCGTCGTGGCAATATAGTAGTCGCTCACTACCTGCTGATAAGCCTTCAGGTCTCGAGACATCGCATGTTACGCATCAAATAGATCCCAGATTATATCCTTCCAAACAACTCCGACCGATTCCGCTCAATGATGCCGGCTTCGCATCAAGTCATCTTGACATCCGTCTTCAGCTCCCAGTATCTACCACTGATCATCGCAGCTGCCAAAGCAGAAGCACGCTTCGCCATCTCCATCTCCTGAGTCTCGATGGTCATCTTCGCGACGCCGCCATGGCACTCGAACTTGCCCGCCCAGACATCTGGCCACTTTGGAGCGCAGTACGCGTTGCTCGCCGTGACCTTCAGGTGCCAAGAGCCATCGTAGCCGATGAGAAAGCCGGCGACGTGCTCGAAACGGTACGCCTTCATTGACGTGTGGTGCTCGAAGGTGCCAATCTAGAGAGGTGTCAGCGACTGCCTGCTTGGAGGTTCATGTGATGACTTACGAAGACCTCTAGACCCTTACGCCAGATGACTAGCTGAACGTCCTTCTTACCGAATACAGCTTTGAAGGTGTTGACGGTCGGGCTGACAAATGACTTGAGAGTGGCAGGCGAGACGTTGTAGAGAGCGGTGACAACAGCATCTTGGAGCTTGAGCGCCCCACCTTCTTTCATAGACGCAGCATACTCGCCGAGATCGAGGATATGAGCGTGGCTGGCCGGACCGCTTGATGGCAAG
This sequence comes from Alternaria viburni, assembly GCF_023758015.1. Lineage (NCBI taxonomy): Eukaryota > Fungi > Ascomycota > Dothideomycetes > Pleosporales > Pleosporaceae > Alternaria > Alternaria viburni. The sequence continues at coordinate 308,533 of NW_026055797.1, forward strand.
GTCTCGAAGTCATCCGTGTATGAAGATGTACTGCTATCGCTCTTGCCAGAGTCACTCTTGCCCGGCGATTCGGGACGGATGTCGGTGCCAGCCGGGGATGGAAGACCGCTGGTTTCGATGTCGATCTCCATAGGAGTGCTGTCGTGATGAGTAGTCATTGTAGCGGTGCGGTTGACAGGTTGTGAGAGATCTCGTGTGTCTTGTTCGGGGTGGTTGTCAGAGTCAGAAGGTTGTAGCTGCAAGCGTCTGAATCTCGTAGTTACCGGCATGGTACAAGATGTATGAGTACAACAGTTGGGCACGCTAGCTTCCGGTGAGCGATGAGATCTATGAAAGAGGAATGGTGAGCATGAAGTCTGATGAGGATCGATGAAAGATAATGGGTGAAGAAGCTGCTCTATGTGAAGCGCGTAGGCGTTTGCCATGCGGGCCACACAATTAGCGCTAGCGGGCGAGGTCGGTGAGAGCCGGAGGAAGGTGCGACGGTGAGAAAAGAGGTGACGTACCGATTAGCACACATGTCTGTGGTAACCTGAGATTACAAGTTGCAAGACTTTGGAGCAAGTTGCCGTGTTGCAGAAAAGAGAGTACCATCGAGCTCGGTCTAGCCTGCATTGACAAAGCGAAAGTGAGATCAAAGAGCGACCACCATTGAAACTTGCCCTCGTAGCTCATAAATACTGGGAGCAAAGCCACTGTTGGGCCTTGAATAAATCTAGGCTCACCAGAACACATATGAGAGTTGATGACAGCTTTGTGATAATAAATCCTCAAGCTGTAGACTACCACGGTACTCTGAACTGTAAATGAGGCAGCTCATCTGAACAAAGGCTCAACCAGAGTTGCCTCCTCTTCCAAGCTCGTGCATAAGTGTAAGCCAGCGGAGATGAGTGTAGGTACTGCACCCTCCGTGAAGACGAAGATGTATCAGAGAGCCATGGTGGTCGCGATGTCCCACTTGGTCTTTATCTCGCCATCCCAGCACTGGAAGTTGATCATGCCCTCACCGAAACTATGGGCAAACTCTTCCTTTGTGCCACAAGCGTTGCGCTCGATTTCGCTGCTCCAGCGGGTCCGAATGAACTTGCCTGACCATACATGATGAAGCCCTCGTCTAGTAGATCTACCCGCAGAGGTGGCCGAAATGAGATTCCAAGAGCCATCAGAGTTGACAGTGCAACGAATGACGCTTTCCCATTCTAGAAGGTCTTCCTCGACGTGCTCAAGGTATGAGCTTACCTAGAACGGAAAAAATTTATCAGCATGGCAATGAGATCTCAAGTGTGTCTGGTACCACCACTTACGAGAACTTGAGCTCCCTCCTTCCAAATGACGAGCTTGAATTCATTGTTGAGGGGGCCTTCCCTCCACTGGATGAGCTTGAAAGATGTAGTGCGCTTGTCGAGGAACTGCCCCAGAGTGTCCTTCGAGATCTTGTAGAGCACAGTGGCGACTGCGGCCTCGTCGCAGAATTCCAGCTTGCACAGGTCTGTATCAATGATGTGCGGGTGGTTTGCGGATGCACTGGCAGGCAAATGCTCATAGACGTTGAGGAACGGTACGGGAAGGAGACTGGGTTCACCGATCTCGTAATCATCGTCGACACCTGCGTCGTTACCATCGTCGTGATCATTGTCGTGACCATCGTGGAGGCGATCGAGTAGATGGACGGGCTCGGAAAAAGTGCCGTCGGATTTGGTAGCGGATACCATCGTGTCTGATTTCTGAGGTTGTCGTGTGTGGTGTAGGAAGGAAATCTTGGTTCAAGATTGTTTTGATTTCGTACCAAAAGCTTGGACCACAAAGGGAAGAGACAAACGGCAATGATAGTACGCGCAAGTCGAGGTGAGCGAGGATTCTCCACTTTCGGTCAATCATCGGAATCAGTTATGTTTTTGGCCCCTAAAAGAAAAATACTCGGCAGCCTGATTAGGCAGGCACACTCGTATGGCTAGACGCGAGTTCAATATTGATGTATCGGTCCAATCTTTGACAGCTTCCTCTGAGGAATTTGAAGACGGTCAGATATGGGAATACCCCAAGATCACGGTTTACTGAAGTAATGTGAGTTATCCGTGAAACGGTGAAGTCATGGAAGACCCAACTAAAGCTCCCGGCATCCAAAATGTGTACCGCGATATCTCTTGTACTCAATTACTTGACTGACAACAACGTGTCTCTAGCCAAAAGTGGTCGTCCAAGTCCATCGAGCAGTGTCCCAATACTTTCCAACCAACAAGCAGTCAGCGAACTTCCTGAGCAGAGGTCCCCTCGTTGCGTCTCCTCCCGTAGTCCTGTGGGAAGCGATCAAGAAGTCATCATTGGTCGTCCTTCCCGCCCAGACTTCGTCCCAGTCCTGTGGGAAGCAGTCGCGATAAGCTGCATGCGTAACCGTCCAGGCTCTGCTCTTTTGGATAGTAAAACGAATAATTATGTTAAAGTCAAACATATCTCGTGCTGCATCAACGGTATACTGACCGATCTGAACAAAACTTGTTAGTGAAGTGTATTCTTACAGTTTTTGACGAGTCGTGGCTTACTAAAACGTGGTTTCCTTTCTTGATGAAGATAACACGAGCACCGCGAGGCTCGAATCTGGGTTCAAACTCGATTCGGAATGTCCCCGTAGACGCGAGGAAATTCAGAAGAGTATCGCTGGAGACCGCATTAAGAACCGTGACGACTGCATCTTGTATCTGGATATCTGTAACAAAATCGCCCTCGGTTATTCTGTGGGAACCCAGGTCGATGATGTGAGGGCAATTACGTGGAGCAGTCGAGGGAAGAACGGGACAGCTGTCGACAAACTCGATCTTGTGGATTTCAACCATAGTGCTTTGAAAAATTGGAACAAGTCTGCTGGGAGACACTTAGGTATTTGTATATGGAGCATCCGCTTGCTATAGAGTTAACCATCTTGAATGCCGCTTGCTGGGAGCACAAACGCGATGAAGACACACATGAGGCCATCGGAAGCTGTATGTTGTCATCATAGTATACGGTGTGTCCGGATTTAGCTGTCCCCCATTATCCTGCGCAGCATCAGCACCTCGTGCTTTGTGACAAAGACGCTGTTGAGTGCCGCCGAAGCACCAGTAGGCGACTGAGACCCCATGTTGTCAAGCGCATCGACCAGATCACGCACCTTTGCGCCCTCCCATCCTCCCCTGTCATCGGTCCAGAAAACGCGTTTGATGCCCACAGACGCCATGTAGGATATGCATCGGTAGCAGGGTCGGGAAGCCAGGACGGTCGGTCGCTTCTCATCCTTTGTTGGAGACGGCGGATGCTTGGTGCGTGCTGGCTTCGCCGGCTCTGGACTGGTGAGCTCGTCGTGCAATGAACCTGTGGCAGGGCGCGATGGAGGTAGCGTTGCGGCGTCTTCGTCTGGCTCTTCCCGGCACACCTTCGGCGCACATTGCCAGCCCAGTCTTACGACGTACAGATCGGCTCCATTCAAACGTGGGCTCTTGGTCCTGTCTTTGAGATTGCGAGAACTCTGTCCATTCTGTCCCTTCGGCATGAGCATTGGCTGACTCCTGGCGGTTGGGGGATTCTGTCTCTCATTCTATGACCGTCAGCATGTGTGATAACAGAGCTTGGAAAACGCACCTTCCCGGCTTTATCACGATTATTGAATGGCACTTCCGGCGACGGAGAAGCTTCAAAACCGCTCGAAGCTGTAGTCCGATTATAGCACGGAGCTGCAATGGTCTGCTTACGCGCATGTTGTCGACCATTGTGTTTGTGTTGTCCATTGTTGTACTTGTTGCCAACGTTGTGATGATGATTCTTCCCGTTCTTCAGGCGGTGTTTCTCCGTACTGTTCACTTCCGATAAGGCCACGTTCTCGTTCTTCTCCTGGTCGTGAAACACAAGGTTCAGTCTCGCGCGATCCAGATGCAGAGGATTCAAATCGCCACTCTTGAACACCGGACTGGGCACTGCCAGAGGCCGCGGTGGACTGGGCCAGTGCCGCCTCGCAGATGGCTTTGACGTACGAGTTGATTGCTTCCCTTCGTAGTCGTGACTTTCGTTTAGAATCACCCGATAGTTTAAAGCACGGTTTTTCGGAGGACACCGCGCTAGAAGCCAGCGTGCTGGAAGCCGAGAGAGCTGAGTGGATCGCCATCATTTCGCTGTGCATAGACAACGGAGTGTTGGCGAGCTTTCCTCCACCACCTATGCTTTCAAAAGGTGTAAACGTCTTATTCACATGACCTTTCGGCTCACCTATCTCTCGCTTCGTCGCGCGCAATGGAAGGCGCCCGGTCTTCAGGGCACCACCGTCGAAGCCAGAGCGATGATCATTGTAGCCCTGACCAATGACTTTACCGCCGCGGACTATGATTGCCCCATGGCGGTAGCGCAAAGGCGACTTAGCGGCCTGCTCGAGGCAGAGATTAAGGTAACTGTCAGTCTTCATTTTGATGGACGGCAGGTATGACTGGACTTTCGATGAGATGCAGTTAGAGGCTGGTATTGCGAGTGAGCACTGCGGATCTTTGGATTTCTTCGGGATGAACCTGATAACAGAGTCGTATTTGGCAGCTAGTAAGACGTGTTCTGGATGCACAAGGAAGCATGAGTGTGAGTCTTGACGCGCAAGGAAATGGCACCCGGGTTAGCGTCTTGGCAACACTCAAGCTCCACGCGCTCTTCCTTCTTCACACCCTCATTGCAGACGAACGCGTCATCGTGAAATCGCAATCAGCCTGCGCAACCCTATGATTTATACGAAAGTTATTGTATATACAAGAAGTCCCAATGATCAACAAGCGGACGCCTACTCGGCCCAGACAACCGCGCTGAGACCGTCCTCGTTCTCCGGAATGCCGGCAGCCCCGATCCTAAGGTCCGCAACGCGCTCTCCCAACTTGCCAGTCGCCGGATCTCTTGGTACGATAGCCACGTTCGAAGTGGTCTGATCGCCAATGGCGACGAAGTCACCGGCCTTGTTGATGTCGAAAGTACGCGGGTATGTGCCGTAGGACGATGTGAGGGCAGTCCATGTCAGGCTTCCGTTAGGAGAGATGGTGAATTGGGTGATTGAGTCATTTGGCCTGAACTTCTTGTCGTTTCGGTTGCTGGTGTAAACGAAGTTTCCCTTGACCTTGATCTCGCCGACCTTGGTACCGGAAACGGCGGTGGCGTTACCTTGGTAAGGTGTGAGCGTCTGCTTCAGGGTCAGAGACATGCAGCCTCCCGATGCAGGGTATGACACCGCCCATGCCGACACGCTGTTGGAGAGCTCGTTGGCGATGAAGAGCACTGTGCCATCTGCAGCCCGGCGAACGCGCGAGTTCGCTCCTGCCGGTGCCCAGAAGGCGCCGTGCCTTGGTCCTGTTCCAGGTGGCGGCAAAGCAGCACCGCACTCTGTAAGATTGCCAGTTGTCTGGTCGATCTTGTTGATCCTGATCTTATCGGTTCCGAGATCAGGTACGATCAAGAAGTCGCCAGACGGGTCCACAAAAGCATGATGCGGGTGGGGAGCTTCTTGTCGGTAAGGGTTGACACTTTTACCAGTGTACTTGATTGTCTGAAGCGGCTGTCCGCCAGTCAATGGCAGCTTGAAGGTCGTCAACTGCGAAGTTTGGCTTTTGCTGGTTAGTAACATTCTCGTCTACTCAAGGGTGCTGACTTACTAGTGGGCGTTCGCGATGAAACTTCTTCCATCCGGACCACCATAGAGCGTTGTCGCAACCACACCCTGAGGTGTAGAGCCCTTTCCGATGGATGTGACGTTGCCGTTCGCACCCGTGGAGAAGGATACCAAATTTCCGCCTCCTTGGCCCTGGAAGACCTCATCTGGAATATAGAGCGCCTTTCCAGCACTGTCATACGTAATCCAACTAGGCAGCTTGTTGCCAGTAGAGGCTGAACTACTGAGGGTCAAGGCATTGCTGTTGAACGACAGGTAGTTGATGGTGCCGGAGTAGTGCGTCGCCCACAAGTTTGCCGCACTTGCGGCCGTGCCGAACAGCGGTAGAAGGAGTGGATGCGAATGGACCATGATGATGATGGTTTGCGAGTCAGGATGTATCTGTTACTGACTTTGAAGCACAGGGAAGTAGCATCGTTTTGTATGTTCGACGTGTGTTCTTTGACATTTCCACCAGACCGCCTTGCGTCACGCGCCCGCACTCGACATTTCGGAGCTACGCCGATGAAACACCTGACTACACCCTCTTGGACTAAACAACCGACTCCATCATGCGTTTTGCTGAAAGCGAGGGTGCCACTTCAGCCTCGGTGAGTATGCGATTGTCCAAGCCGGTTAAAGGCCGCACGTCGGACAATATATAGTAATCTACAGCCATGTTTCGAGCAGGGGTACAACGTTTCAGCCGGTTGCCGACCCCAGGTTGATCAACATGGCGAAATTGCAGTAGCCTTGCATTTCGGTCTTTCATCTCGGGCACGCGCATGTTAAGATCTCTTGGCCAGGCCTTATACCGGGAATGCAGCCGCCACGCCGCTGCCCTATGTCGGTACGTGGATGCGGCTGCAGCGCACCTGGACACGTGTGTGGGTATAGACGAGGTGGCATCTCTTAATCTTTCTGCGACCAATCTTTGCCAAGAGGTAAATCAAGCTGAAGCCACCGCTTCTTGGTATAGCCGTAGCTTGGAAGTTGTCTTGCGATGGAGGCAAGATCTGTTATTACCAGTACCAAATCCTCTTGGAATCCCCACGATTCCGACGAAGGATCCAAGGAAAGAGCAAGGTTTCCACTCTGGGCATTCTCATCCCTTCATCGCAGTCATGTCTCCTGGTCAGACATGTTTTCTGGGTCTTCAGCCGTAGTGTATTGGGTCAATATGTATCTCATCATCAGAATCCACCTCTAGGATTCAAGCAATCCATAAGTATCGCGAGGACGTTAGCGGATGAATTTTTCCTGGGCAGCCAAGCCACTTTCCGACTTCCAGAATGATGAAAGAATACTACACATGGCTGTTTGCAGCCTGCGCTCTCTTTTCTTGCACTACCGCTGCGAATTCCACATTGAGCGAATGCCTTGAGTCTCGCCAGGTTCCTGTATATGCTGCAGGCACCAAAAACTATACTCAGGCGGTCAAGCCCTTCAATCTTCGTTTACCATTCAAACCGGCTTCCTACGTCGTACCACAGACCGTCAAACATGTTCAAGATGCTGTATCTTGCGGAGTTGAGAGTGGTGTCCAAGTTACTCCGAAGTGCGGAGGCCACAGCTATGGATCACATGGTCTTGGAGGAGAAGATGGACACTTGATCGTCGACATGCGCCGCTTCAACAGCGTGACTGTTGATCAAGAAGCGCACACAGCTGTTATTGGAGCTGGTGGGAGACTGGGTAATATTGCTCTGGCTCTTTACGACCAAGGCAAGCAAGCCATCAGCCACGGAACATGTCCTGGGTAGGTCCTCATCCTCATCATCAACACCATATATGTACTAACACTTTCCAGTGTTGGTGTAAGCGGTCTCACTCTTCATGGAGGCTATGGCATGTCCTCTCGCCTGCACGGCCTGACTCTCGACCAACTTGTCTCTGTAACTGTCGTCCTCCACAACAGCAGCGTAGTAACCGCGTCACCGACCTCCAACCCCGACCTCTTCTGGGCCCTACGAGGCGCAGGCGCCGCCTTCGGCATCGTCACCGACTTCAAATTCAAAACGTTTGACGCCCCCGAAAGCAACCTCGTATTCTCCTACAACCTCTCCCCATCCAACACATCGCAACTCGCCAACATCCTGACCGTCCTCCAAAACTTCACCATCCACGATCAACCACCTGAGCTAAACATGCGCATGTTCCTCCCCAACCAACTAACTGGCGTATACTACGGCAACCGCAGCGCCTTCGACACCATCATGAACCCGCTGCTTACCAAACTCAACATCCCGCTCGAGGGACGCGGCGCAGGTACCGTTTCAGCGAAGAAATGGATCGACACTTTGACCTCCTTTTCCAACGGCCCGCTGCCCCAACCAGAAATATACGACTACCACGAGAACTTCTACGCCAAGTCCCTCATGCCGGAGTACCTCTCGCCCGCCGCCATGACCGCCCTCGCAGACTACTACTTCACCACCGCGCGCAACATCCGGGGTCGCTCATGGTACCTCCTCATCGACATGCACGGCGGCTCCGGCTCTGCCATCTCCAAAGTACCCGCGGATGAGACCTCGTACTCGCACCGCAACGCCGTCTTCAAGATGCAGTTCAACGACCGCATTTTCCCCGACAGCGCGACGTACACGCCCAAGATGATGGAGTTCTTGAACGGCTGGGTCGATGCGATTGAAAAGGCGAGCGAGGGCGAGCAGTTTGGCATGTATATCAATTATGCGGATACAAACCTTACCAAGGCGGATGCGCATTCGAGGTATTGGGGAGAGCATTATGAGAGGTTGGTAGGGATTAAGGGCGTGTATGATCCGCAGAAGGTGTTCGAGGGGCCGCAGTTGGTGGGGAGCTAGATCTTTTAGTTGTAGAGGTAGACTTTTGAACTGAATGCGAGAGACATATGAACATGAGAATGATTGAGAAAGAAGTGATCTGCTTGCTCGAGAAGGAAGTCTATACGGCCTACAAATACACATTTACACGCCTGAATCCGTGTCTACAAGAACTCGATGCCGACGCCGAAGCTCAGTCCTTTCCTGCCTTCCTCCTTGGCCCTCATGACGAGTGGTAGAGAGAAGTTGATCTCGAACCTTGCAACAGGGTGTGCGTAGACGAGACCTAGACCAGCTGCCGCACTGGGGAGTTCAGCAGTGAGGCTGGAGAAGGACTTTTGAATCGCGCCAGTTACGTCGCTTGAGCTGCCGAATGATCCGTCTTCTTTCTTGGAGTTGGGGTTCTTGAGTGCGAGGAGACGGCCACCGTTGATGAAGGCTTGGAGACGGAGAGGAGTTTCCTTGCCGACGCGCGGGATAGGGAGGAGGAGCGATGCGCCACCAGCAGCGTAGATGTCGCCACCTAGTGCATCAGCGCCGTCACGAGGACCAAGACCAGCGATGCGGAAGCCACGAACGTTGTTGGGGCCGCCGAGCTGGAAGCGGTCGTTGATGCGCGAGGCCTGGGGCTGGCTCTCCCCGCCCAAAGCCATGGGGTAGAGAAGTCCACCCCGTAGACCAGCAGTAAGCGTGATGCCTGTGTTGCCGAAGGGGAGAGCGACTTGCGACTCTGCCTCTGTCTTCCAATATGCGGTGTCGCCCTTCAGCGGTCCCCAACCTGCGAGTTCGGATACGGTCTTCAAGAAGTAGCCGCTGCTAGGCAGGAGAGGGTAGTCGCGCTTGTCGTTGACCCAGGTATGCGAGATGCTCGACTTGAATGAGTCACCAGCATCTGCGCGAACAGAGGGCGATGCGTTCTCAGCCAGACTAGTCACCTGTCGCCAGATGCCAGAGTAGCCAAATTCGTGTGTCGCACCGTTCTTCATCCTCCATAGTAGCTTTGAGTTTCCTCCCTTGAGGACTTCCTCATGGCTTGCCCAGCTCTTCAGTGTCGAACTCGCGAATCCGTTGACCTGGAACTTGAGATCGGGGTTGCTGAGGATGGGACTGTCGAAGGCGAGGGAGTAGGCCGACCGTGTTCGCGTGCCCAGCGATCCGTGTGCGTTCAGCGTCTCGGCTCCACCAAGCAGATTCCGAAGTTCGGCGTGGACGTAGGCATCGGCTTCAGAGGCTCCAGCTTCGGTTCCGGTCTTGATGGTGTAGTTGCCGCGCTCCTGGGCCGAGATGTACACGTCAACATCCGTGGGGGAGGAGGAGGCGATGGTCTGGTTTGGACGGTCGAGGTAGACTGATATTGGCGACTTAAAGATACCTAGCCAATGTTAAACAAATGCGAGCCCCTCCGTCGCGTGCTGACGTACCAAAACGATTGAGCTTATCGGTAGCTTCGCCAACTTCCTTTATCGCATCTTCGAGAGTGTATGGCTGGTCCCGGTTTGCGCTCAGCAGGGGGTCGACTACTCGCTCGAGGAAGCTTCTTCGTGTGCGGTTGGCGTGAAGGATGCGGACCGACGATATCGTCACGGGCAGGGACGAGTTGTCTTCAATCTAGCACAGCCTCAGCGACAGCCCCAATTGAATGTCCAGAATGCATACCAGCTCTCCCATCCTCTCCTTCGACCTCTGCTGCTGGGCGTAGAGCCGCGCATTGAGCTCATCCTGCTGGCGCTTCTGCTCGTTCAGGTCCGTCTTGTTCTTGAGCCTTTCGAAGACCTGGGGCCCAATTAGCGATGTGCCGTTACTGACATGATGCACGCCTACTCACATCGTCTTCATGCGGCGAAGCCATTGGGCTGTCTGTGTCTGCGTGCGTGATGCTTGGCGTTGTTCAGAAACCTTGAACTTTGGATCGCCGCGGGCGGCGGATGCACGTGCGCTTACTCTCCAACTGTTCCAAGGTCGTCTGGACGTGCGACCCGAACTCTTTCACCAACGACCTAATTCACCTATCGCGCCTGCCTTTGTGATTCTTATCCTTTGTCTATCGCGGGGTAATCACTGAAAAACGTGCCACGCCTTCTGCACTGTTATCTGGTGGCCACCTATACAGCGCATCCGATAGTCGACGTCAACTGTCTCCGCCCAGGAACACGTCGACTACCCCAACCACCCACTCACTCACTCTTCCCCCACATTCACATACCATGGCGACGCCAGCAGCCACCAAGCGCCTCACAAGAGAATACGCTTCCATCTCCAAATCACCACCGCCATTCATTACTGCACACCCTTCGGATAGGAACATCCTAGAATGGCACTACATCATCACCGGCCCACCAGACACACCCTACCACGGCGGCCAGTACTGGGGCACGCTGAACTTCCCGCCCGACTATCCCTTTGCGCCGCCCGCAATCCGCATGCACACACCGTCCGGTCGATTCCAGCCCAGTAGCCGGCTGTGCCTCAGCATCTCCGACTTCCACCCTAAGAGCTTCAACCCCGCATGGGAAGTCAGCACGATTCTAACGGGCCTGCTGAGTTTCATGACCAGCGACGAGATTACTACGGGTAGTGTCCGGGCATCAGAAGCAGAGCGGAAACTCTTCGCCAAGCGCACACGGTGGTGGAACAGCACAGGTGGTGGCAGCAAAGCATCTGGGTCAGACAACGCCGGTGGTCGCCAGAACGGCAACATCCGGGCTGGAGACGGCGGCGCAAAGTTCAGACACGAGTGGCCGGATGTGGACGAGGAGAATCTTAAGTGGATGAAGGAGAACCGCATCGACCCCCTCACGGGCCTACCACGGCCGGCAGCACCAACCCCTTCGCAGCAGCCAGCATGCTCGCCCGACGTCTCCGGCCTGCGACGACGCCCCGGCACAAGCGCAACGGTTGTTCAGGATGCAGCGCAAATAGCACGCGATGCAGGTCAAGGCTGGCTGAGCCGCAACAAATGGAGGATGGTCCTCGGAGCGATGATGCTATACATCCTAGTCGCGAGGGTATTAGGCGACGGTGCAATCGCAACTCCTGCTTAGACGGACTGGTCATCACAGGATAGGGCATAGTATAAGGATAGTAGGGTAATGTGCATCAGCGGAAGACACAGGTCACGATTCGTTCAAGTCGGCATTTACTTTGGCGTTGGCGGGCGCTCGGCATACCCAAGTTTCAGTCGAGCACTCTGTATGATACCTTTGATAGTAGCAAACAAGGACAAAAACATGCTAATGTTCCTTCTCCAATCCGCTCTCTTCTGGTCAGTAATGTTTGACTCTGGTGTTGCGTCACGCGCCGCCGACTATCCTCGCCATACCCTTGTACTGTCCTGAGACTATCATAAGAGTGTTGACATGGTATTCCGTACCTAGCTTCCTCCCCATCTACTCCAGCGGACCTGACAACCCGACCGTCAGTGACAGCCCCGTCGCGTCGCCACAAGTGCTGGGTGGACCCAACCGGCAAAACTAGGCTTCTTACGGCCACGCTACTCACGCGACAATGCGATGACGCAGTGGAGATCCCCCACCAGCCACAGCATTTCCATGCCTCAATCTCAGGCAACCTTCCCCAATTCCAAGTCTGACATTGCAATATTGTTTGCTCAGCCCACCATCGAAGTCTACAACTCGTGGTTCGAATGACACTTCTCCACACGTCAGCAAACCAGCCGACTCAAAGTCCTAGCTAGCCCTGTGTTTCGCATCCCCCACCCATCCCCGTCCCGTTGGTTGGTCCCTGACGTCGAAAGCTCAAGCTTAACAAACGCATTTCCCAGCTGTACATGCAGGGATGCGCATAGGCTGATCGGCAGGGTCGATGCGAGCTACGGCGGGCGATTGGGTGGCTCAAAAGCTTCAGTGTAGGTTGACACCTTTTCCCCGTAAACGTGCTTGATAGATCGCGCGGCGGCCTATGATGGTATGTGTGCATGCGGACTTTGTGGGACGTGGGATCGTCGTTTTTTACTTCGCGCAGGGTTTCGGTCCCGGTGTCGCGGGTGAGAGGTTGGAGGTATATAGGTGGGAGGGGTGGGACGCTGTTGGCGTTTGTTTCGAAACATTTTCGTTGACATTTCTGCCGTTGTTTAAGTTATCTGTGTGTCTTTTTGATCTGACATTACTGCTATTGCAATCAAGCATGCGCTTCTCATCTCTTCTCTCCTTTGCCATCGCGAGCGCATCCATCTGCGCTGCGCTACCCACAGATTTGACCAACTTCCTCCTCGTCACCACCTCGCAAATAGATGCTAGTGCGAATACCTCTGAACTCAAAGCCGTATCCGCCACCTCATTATTCGTAAGCCCATACAGCAACCATCCGAAGTAACCCATCGCAATATCTAACATCGCATAGGACCCGTTCCATCAACCCGCTCTTCTCCTCCGCCTCACAGGCCCCGGTTACGGTTCCCTGCCTAACTTCACCCTGACAGACGGCACACTTTCCACCATCGCTTTGGCGCCCTTCGGCAACACGTATTCTCGTTTCAATAGCACGGTTGTGACAGCCGGGTCAGAGTTGCAGTTCCTCGCTTCGGTGCAGCCAGCGGGCAATATCGCGTTGGACGAGGGATACCTCTTGACGGTGGATGGCCAGAGGGAAGGCTGGACGATATGCGAGGGTGCGCTGAGTAACGAGGTATTGAGCTGGAGGGGCAATGCGAGTGATTGCACGAAGACGTATGTGCATGCTGTGTTGAAGGCACCGTACTAGACTCGAATGTATCCGGGGAGCGGAGACAATTTGACCAATTCGAGTAACAGGAAATGGCATTTGATGGCATAGCCTCAAGAGAGTTGATCTTCATCCTGTGCCGTTGAGGAACTTGCGCCACCAGACTGTTTCCGCGTCCAGGAACCAGGGGCTCGCTGCTGCGATTAGTTCTTCTGGTGATGGCGCTGTTCCTGGACCCAAGTGTGCGAGAGCCATGACGAAGACGTCGCAGGTTGTTAGGCTTGTGCGTGCGAAGACGCTATTGGTGATGTGGTGTGGCATGATGGCTCTGACGTTTCTCGCGGAGGTAGTGTGCTGGGATGGTATATGTCTGAGCGAATCTTATCGGCTATGCGGCGGTGGAGACCCGACGGCTGAACGAAGAAGGCGAGGGTAGTTGTCAAGATATCAGGACATTAGAGTGTGAAAAGTCCCGCAATGTACTGGATGATATATCTATCATCGGCCGTTGCATGGGTGATATATTTCGTGTTTCGGGGGTCAGCCGTTCGCGCTTTCTACTCGGTTCTCACAGGTGAGAGCACGGTGTACCTCACCGCCTGTCCCCAAGTCTGTCGACGAATTTCGGCGATGGCGATACCAGCTGGAAACCCCACGCTGACGTCCCGATGAGGCAGTGCGCGATACCTGCTTGTAGTTTGCCTCTTTCGATCTCCACCAACAGGCTGGAAGCTTGGGAGCGGGATATATGCTGCTTGCCGATGCGAATGGCCAGTGATACCGACGTCGTGATAATTGGTGGGACTAGCACAAGCTGCGGCCCGTTGTACGCGTGCTGACGGTCTTGTGCAGTTCGCCACGGTAAGCCTCAACAAGTTGATGAAATGCTGGCGTTGGCTTTGTCGCTTTGGTGGTTTGATGGCGGTCCGACGTCGAGAAAACTGATAGCGAGTGGAGTCGTGGTTTTGTTGCACAATACGTACTGGCAAGTACATGTAGACATGTGACATCTTGTCATGTTTATAGCAAGGGCAGCTGCCCGCGTCAGCAGGTCCACCCACGCGATCTCATGCAGGAGTATCACTCTTCCATCTCCGCCAGCCCAATAGTCAAGGCCCAACTAGGAAAGCAACGATGGGGTCTGGGTGCGGTACGACTCGAAAACATCGTTTTCCAAGATGACGTTGGTCTGTGATGAGGCTATAAGTGTGCGATACTGTGATGCGCGTTGCGATTGGGAGGTGGTGTGGTGTCGCGTCGTGCTACTGGTTCGCTTACTCGCGGTGAGCAGCGAATAGAAGGCGAAAGCTTCCAGTCAGACACCTGAGAGGTACTCAAGTTGCTTTTTCCAGAGATGAGCGTGGAGACGACCATGGGTGGACATGCAAACTTAAGGGATGTTTGAATATTGAGGTCCGAGTTTCGCAGCGAAGCGAAGCGGGTGTGGATGTCGCCGAAGACGGGGGAAGTTGGCAGGTTCAATCAGGAAGCCGGGATTCTGCTCAAGAGTGCTGACAAGCGTTCTAGACTCCTCAGAGTCAGTTAAGGAGGTAATGCGATAACAGAAGGTTTTCATGGCGGAGCCTGAACCAACGAGATAGGCCATGATGTGTAGCCAATGTCTCTGATGTTCTTTTCGAAAGTGATGCCGACATCTTCTGCTGCACGGTGATGGATGAGTCCACTTGCTTACAATCCAAGCGTACTTTCACCCTGATGGTCTGGGCTCAAGCCGAATTGGACTGGATATTGCGAGACGTCCGACTTCATTGTGTGAATCCCAACTTATGTTCGCAGCGTCATTATATGACAAGACTTAGCTACCAAGTACCTGCAGCACAGTCTCAGATTACCGAAGGGTATCGGCTCGACGGATGTCACCTGTTTGGTCACAAACACATCTAGGAATCTTCGAGAAAGTCCATCCATGTCGGACAAGCCCTGTTCCCAAAGGTTTAAGCTAAGCTCGGGATCGTGGAACCATTGTAACAATGTCTAACACCCACAGAGAATGGCTGATGGGGGTGAGCTTATTATCACACCACATCAATGTATTGAAATGCAGTACAGGCTAGACGGTCAATAGTCAGGCTCAGAGACCTACCTTAGATCCTGTCAGGCTGTCAGGACAACATTCGCATGCGTTCGTCGCTATGCTCGGTATACTGGGTCAGCAGTCGCATTTTGTTCCCAACTCTTACTCCCCTTGTACACTCTTATGGCATGGGCTCGGCAGTGGATGCCATGCCGGAATGCGAAGATGCACGACCCGGCGTTGATTAAGAAGCGGTATCATCTGGAGAACGCCCCGAATTACACAAGAGCTGCTAAGATCTCATCGACGCGGATTGCCGCCGAAAGCAGAACGCTTGTGCTGCAATTGCGCGTCGTACGTCTTGCAAGGGCGGAAGCTGTAGAAGAAATGAGAAGGTAGTTGCCGCTTCTTGCCATTCTGTATGGACGGAACTGCTGGTTGTGCTCAGGCTCATCCGAGCGGCGGCCATGGGTATACCTAAGGCACCTTGAAGATGCAGTAGTCCTTACCGAGCCCCGCATCTTGATGAAATTGCTCTCCTTGGATCTCATCTTGGCTTCGCCAGATTTCAAAACCAAGCCACAATGCTGCGCACGCATGTCAGCGAAGAGACCTTGAAACTGGGTGCGAATGGCATCGCCGGCTGTGTTGCTCGAAACAGCATTCGATGCGATCGTCCGTATAGGCAGTCGCTACAGAGAAACGCCACAATGTTGTTTTGATCGAACTGTTGGCTGGTGTTGGATTTTCCAGGGCGGAGTAAAGCCAGCCGAGAACTGGGGTCGACGGTTGGCGGCGCCGCTGCGTGCTTGGCGCCTCCCGCCTCTTACGTCGCGATCGCGACCTCCTGGCCTCTCTTGCCATCTCATCTCGGAAACCACAGCACTTTGCGCGCATTAAAGACAGCATTCTATGTCCGAGGGGTTGAAAAGCATTGTCGCATCGCTTCTACGTGTTGCCAATGTCAAAAGTTGACCTGAACAGTATGTTCCTAGGATTCCACCTTCACCGTGGTCGTGAGATGATCGTGCGATTGCCGCGCCTCTGCCCAGGCTTGTGGCCAGCGCAGGATTCACGCTTCGGTCTATCTTTACAGTTGATGGCCACGGCAAACGCAGAAAACCACCTGCAACATGTCAGAAGTCAAGTGTTTGAACGCAGCGGAACCGAGTACCTGATCCTTGAGTGTGGTTGGAACACGAAGCTTATGATCTGCGGATGATTTTCCATATTGAATTATGGTCCGAGACAACAAACCAGTATCTGCTGTATCTCAGGTCCATGTCTCTACACCTGCGGATTGCCACGCACATCAGGGCGGTTTCCATTCCACAACATTACTGGTCTTTACTACTTGGACGCCTTGCCAGTGCGACAGCACGGGGCCGGAGTAGTATTGGCAGGTGCCATTGCATTGGAAACCAACACGGCGTCGAATTTGCTCCTATTGGATGCCGTTATGCACAACCACTATGGGGGCCACCCAGCCATGCACTACCCCAGGACATGTTGCCGGTTTTCTGTAGGATCTGCGTAAGCCCTGGTTCAACACCCGTTTGCGGGGTCACAACACTCTCACATGTAACCAACCACATCTCCCGTCAGCAAGGCTACAATCGGGCGGTAAAGAGTGCTGTAGTGAATAGTAAACCCAAGACTTTCCGCACAGACTACATCCATTAGGATCACGCGCTCTCTCCGCGCTCTTGGGACCATAAATCTGCAGCCTCCCAGCTCTTGACTGTCCTCTCTCTCACATCGCCCCATAACTCTATCAACCGATACTGGTCACAGCGACTTGGCAAGATGAAGGTAGGTCCTCGTTCTCCCAATTGCTCCTGAGTGCACTCGCTGACAAGGGCGCTATAGTTCCCACAAATCTACAATGTCTACGCCATTTGCGGCTTCGCCGCGCTTGGTGGTATCCTCTTCGGTTTCGACATCTCATCGATGTCGGGTGCGCTGGGTACTCCCGCCTACAAGAACTACTTCGGCAACCCTAGCGGTACTCGCCAAGGTGGTATCACTGCGTCGATGCCGGCAGGTTCTCTCGTTGGTGCTCTGTCTTCCTCCTTCCTCGCCGATCGACTTTCGCGTAGGAACGCTGTACAAATCGCCGCCCTCATCTGGATTGTTGGCGCTATTCTGCAGGCCGCCTCCAACGGCGTTGCTCTCCTCTGTGTTGGTCGTCTTATTGGTGGGTACGCCATCGGTATCTGTTCCGCCATCGTTCCAGTTTACCAAGCCGAGATCGCGCCCAAAGAAATCCGAGGTAGAGTGGTGTCGTTGCAACAATGGGTATGTCGCTCTTTGATACGTGTATGTAATCCAAACTGATTCCGGCAGGCCATTACCTGGGGTATCTTGATCCAATACTTCATCCAGTACGGCTGTTCCTTCGTCGATGGAGGCGTCGACAACCCGAACCAGAGCACTGCGGCCTTTAGAATCCCATGGGGTGTTCAAGCTGTTCCTGGCGCAATCCTCTTCATCGGATTCTTCTTCTTCCCTCGCTCCCCTCGATGGCTGGCTTCCAAGGACCGCTGGGAGGAGGCCCTACAGGTTCTTGCCAACCTCCACGGAGGCGGCAACGTCAACCACCCCAAGGTTCTTGCCGAATACAAGGAGATCGAAGAGGCGCTTGCGTTCGAGCGTGAGATTGCTGAGACTAGCTTCGCCGCCCTGGCCAAGCCTCGCATTGTCAAGCGTGTCATCCTTGGTATGTCCATCCAGATGTGGTCGCAACTTTGCGGTATGAACATCATGATGTACTACATCGTCTTTATCATGCGTGGAGCGGGTATTGCCGACGAGCTCCTTACTGCGTCGATTCAGTACATCATCAACGTCGCCATGACCCTACCAGCTATCCTCTACCTCGACAAGTTCGGTCGTCGTCCTGCTCTCCTCTGCGGATCCTTCATGATGGCTGTCTGGCTATATACTACAGGTGCTCTGCAGGCTTCCTACGGTATTCCTAACCCAGACACTACCGACAAAGATATCTCTTGGGTGGTACCTCGCGAGCACAGCGCCGTTTCCAAGGGCATTGTCGCTTGCTCATACCTCTTCGTAGCCACGTTCGCTACCACATGGGGCCCAACGTCATGGACATATCCGTCCGAGGTAAGTTCTCACTGTAAGGGATGCATGTGAAACGTACACTGACTTGTTCTACCTCTGTAGATCTTCCCCGCCAAGGTTCGTGCGAAGGCCGTGTCGCTCGCTACCGCCGCCAATTGGAGCTGGAATTGCATTCTTGCTTTTGCCGTTCCCCCTCTTCTGTGGTCCATCAACTGGAAGATGTACATGATCTTCGGAACATTCAACGCCGTCGCCTTCATCCACATGTTCCTGACTGCCCCGGAAACTAAGGGCAAGACCCTTGAAGAGATGGACGACGTTTTCGACTCTGGTCTTCCTGCCTGGAAGGCTGGCAAGGTTGAGTCGCGTCTCGACCGTGTCACCCGCGACATTGAGGCCGGTAACCTCAAGGTCGGACGTCATGGTCACGACCACGGTCATGTCGAGAATGTTCACGCTGAGCCCAAGGTCTAAACGGACATCTTTAGCGACATCGTCTATGCAATGACGAGTGCTGTATTTTGCCACCCTTTGGTTCCTGGTTACTGGGACTAGATAGGCGTTCCAGCGGTTTGTTGGGTTGCATTCGGTTATAGAGTTACGACCATCGTCGATGACGCCGTTCACGACTCTATCTGAGCGACTTCAAGTTGTTTAACTCGGACAGCCACGTAGCATAGTCCATGAATCCATTCACTAATATCTTATTCCCACAATCGTACCTTACTATCCGGGTATAGAGTGTCAAACAGCCATCACTAATCACGGAAGGCCTACACATGTAGCTTAGCTGACTTCGAGTGATAGGTTCGGGCTACAAGGGCGAAGCGATTATAGTCCGTCTTGGAAGGCAGAAGCGCCGAAAAAGAGCCGCATTGTCTTGGTGACGCGATACTGCGTTTCGCGTCCATGCAGGGGCTGTGTGAACCAAATTCCATCGCTATCAGCGATTCCCATTGCGGCTATAGGATGGCGCAAGCCCAAGATGTCGCAACACCAGGGCCAAGGGTGTTGGCGATATTAAGGCGCACGGGACCGACGCAGCGTGTTCAGCCGTCCACGGACCTCCTGCTCTCGACGAATGCTGTGGCAAGGTTATCGCAGGAACGAGAACGAGTGGTTCGCTATTCAGCGCACGAGTGTGTAGGAAAACCTTCGCATGCGTTGCATATGCAAGAAACGACCAGAAGTTCTTCGCATGGACGCCTTATACCTGTTGATCCCTTCTGGAAATACAGCAGAACGGCACGGAGATGGGCGATAATCGACCCAGGGTTATTTCCATCATGGGGGCGACCGACAGAGTTTCGCTTCGGCTGAGTCGCCGATTTGACGCGAAAGCGAAGAAACCACTCAGGTACAGGTGCAACCCAACTGGGCAGCAACGTAAGTTTAAACGCACGAGGGGATTGAGTTCCGACTGGTTGCTTTTTCGCTTAAACATGCTGATCCAATGTTATCGATGATGGGGAAGCAGATCCCGCGCCCCGTTGTGGAAATCTACGATCATGCAATGCGCTACTAGGTCCCCCGAGCCCAATCAACGATTACCAGGGACTAGCATTGGGGCTCTCAAATCCGCGCCCCCGTTCTGACCCCGTCTTCAGCTGTATGGTTCATGACATGGCCAAGTGTACCAAAAACGCCACGAACCCGTCAGGCACCCATGCATCGAGTCAGTCTCTGGGGTAGTGTCCGCAACGCCTTCTGCTGTCTGCGTTCCTCTCATGATGAACCGTCTGCCACCACTGCAACCACACTGAATTATAGTTGCAACATGTTCGCTGATCAGCATCTTGCAGCATCTGCGTCGATCAGCAAGGCCACCAACACTCTCTTTGATTGAAATACCCCAGGATTCCACTCGGATATCGGATTCTCCAGTTCAGTTCGCTATCTCAACGAATGCGCTCTCTACCTCACCCTCATTCATCTCATTACTTTCGAAGTCGACGGAAAGATACCTGACTACCTTCACCATGTCGGACAAAGATTCCGAGTCCGGCGTCACTGGCGGCGTACAGGCCAGCATTCCTATCCTTATGACCATGTCTGCATTCCTCGCCATTGGAATGTACAACATGGTTGAGATCCTCTTCCTCATCTTCGCCGTCTTCAAACAACGCCGCGGCTTGTACTTCTGGAGTATGCTCATCGCCGCAGGAGGAATCGCCCCTCACGCCATTGGGTTCATCCTCAAGTTCTTCCAGGTCACGAAGCTTGACTTGCTGTCGAGCGCCATCATCGGCGTAGGCTGGGTCACCATGTGCCCGGGACAGTCTCTTGTACTGTATTCTCGACTGCATCTTGTTGTTGCGGACGCCAGGAAGATCAGATGGGTGCTCTACATGATCATCTTCACCACGATCGCTCTCGGCGTCCCTCTATTCACCTTCGCCATGGGCGCGAACTCCAAAGATTCCCTCAAGTTTCTCCCGGGATTCGAGATCTACGACAAGGTCCAGATCGTTGCTATTTCAGTCCAGGGTAAGTGCTTCTATCCGAGTCGCATGTGAGACAGACACTGACTTTGTACGCCTGCAGAGATGGCCATATCGGTTATCTACATCTTCCGAACAGTAAAGATGCTCCGTGGAGACTGTGGTCGACGACGTGGATCTCTTCGAAAGCTTTTCATCCACTTGATCATCGTCAATGTCGCAGTCCTCGCGTTCGACATCACGCTTATCGCAGTCCAATTCTCCGGCCACTACGAAATTCAAACCACATACAAGACGGCGATTTACAGCATCAAGCTTAAGATTGAGTTCTCTGTCCTCAACCGCCTTGTCAATCTTCTGCAACACAAGAACCTCTTCGGCGATGGCGCTACACGTTGCCATGATGTGGAAAGGTGGACAGACAACAGGAGGACGTACAGCTCGAGCAACCGTGGCGGTTTCACAAAGATGGAGGAGAGTGGCTCGATAGCGAATAGCGACAAACACTCTTCGGTCGTGACATGCCCGGCCAAGGCCGGCTTCCGCATGACAGGGAAAGCTGATGTGGAGTTGGATGACATCATGGATGATGCTACGTTGTACTCGGAGGGTAGCAAGAGCCGAAATAACTCGGGCTGCCAGGGCGATTGTCGCAGTCAGTGTTGATACCCAGGTAGTGTACCGTAAAGGCAACTGCTTACTATATAACGAATGAAATAACGACATCATATACCCCAAACTCGTTCACTATGCGATTGACTGTTGCTACGATGTGTATTTTGTCATCAAGTCGTGAAGCGCCAAAGACAACAGCACTACTACCTGCCGACCAACGGCTGATTATAGCACCGGCTCTATGAAACACCCATGCCGCAATATTGCCTTAGCAGCCCAGTCTTACCTGACACCAGGTGAGGTTGTCTCTCACTGCTCACTGCTGACTGATCACTGCCACGTTTTATCGCCACTCTCGTTGGCTAACCTCTTACAAGTCCGTCGCATATACAAGCTGTCTATTGCGGTAGGAGGCTTCCTCCATTCTCCACTAACCTGCCTGTACTCCAAAAGTCGATCATACCAGCAACCTTCACTCAAACGCAACTGGAAAGTCCGAGATGGGCGTCACCACACAGCACCCAGCAAATCTACAGCCAGTGCAGCCTCCCCCAATGGCAGCCCCACCAAAGGTTACTTACTCCGACATGTTCCTCGATATGTAAGCAGGTGATTTTGCAGTCTAAAGCGACTCCTCTAATGCCCTAAAAGGATCCAGGGCAGCTCCATCACAGTCATTGTCGGTCAATACCCATCATCTCGGACCTACACCCTTCCTGTCGCTCTACTCTGCGTTCACTCTATCTACTTTCGCGATCAAATCGCTCGTATCAACGCCACGGTGTTGAAGGATCATACAGCTAGCAAGAAGCGCAAACGCGCCAACTCCAACGGCGAAAAGAACGAGGAAGAGAATGAGGTGGTGATCAAAGAGGAGGATGGAGAGTCTGCCAAAGAAGAAGACAAGACAGAGGAGACGAATAACGAAGAAAAAACCATCAGGTTGCCAGACGTCGATCCCGCCATCTTCGGCCTCTTCCTCAAGTTCATCTACAAGGACACATACCCATCCAACGTCGACGCGAGGACTCTCCCGAACCACGCCCATCCCTATCCGAGGACAGCCACCGCAAACAGGGCAGCTTCCGTTCCAGCGACGACCGTAGTACTTCAGCAGCCACCCACCCAGGCGCCGTCTCACTTGCAGCTCAACGGCCCACCCGCCCATATCCGAAACTGGACTCCAACAAACATGCCACCCCCTCCTATCCCACACAACACAACCTCTCCGCAACCCATCCCCCCTTCAATCCACGCCTGGCTCCTCGCTCAACGCCTCGGCGCCTTGTCCTTCATGAACCACACCATCCAACACATCTATTCGGGAATCGGTCGTCACTTCGCCCTAACCCCCTCCCTCATCGACCACGTATGGCGAGAAACCACACCCTCATCCTCTCCCATATCAACGATTCTAACACCGTCTCCCCTCCGCAACCTCCTCCTCCACACCCTAACATCGTACTGGTCGCAGCCGGGCCCACAGCAGAACCCCAACGCCATCATCTTGCGCTCGTTGTCTGTGTCTCACGGACAAGGCCATTTCTCGACGGGTTTGAAAGACGCGTGGGACGGGCTGTTTAATGAGCACGAGGATTTGAGGAATGAGTTTATACATGGGCTGCAGGCGGGTCCAGGGCAATTGGGGGTTGTGGGGGTGTATTTCGCTACTTCGGGGACTGTGGTCGTGGGGACTGGAGGCGGGGGTGGGGATAGGAGCGAGGCTGTGAAGGGAAAGGAGAAGGAGAAAGGTGAGGGTGTTGCATGGGTGGATACGGGCAAGGGGTTTATCATCAAGGAGGAGGAAAGTGGTGAGACGAAGGTTATGAATGAGACTAAGGCGACCCGTGTCTAGGGGGTGCTGCCTTTTTGCTGATGGATGTCTTCTTGGATGGCACGAAAAGTTTGGGTTATGAGTTCGGCATTGAAAGTATACAAAAGCGCACGGCTTAGGCCAACTATGATTTTTGGGCAAGGAAAAGTTGGCGTATCGATCATAGAGTCATTACTACATCATACCTTATCTACGGTGATCGTCGGGTATTTACATCGTTTGCTCAGTTCCTCGGCTCCTCGTCTGCTCATTACTTTTACACGCCCCTTGGTATCATTACATCCGTTTCCAATCCAATCTTTCAATATACACGTCGCAAACACCATGGATGTACGACCCTTAACGAGTCCAAGCATCAGCAACACGCTCTTGCCATTCATGCTCCATATCCTCTGCGCACTGCTTGCAGACTCCCATACGGCAAACATGAATGTCGCACTCCCAGAGCTCTTCTTTGACATCTTCGTTGCAACGGTCGCAGAAAACAGGGACAGAGACATGCTGTTTGTAGCCCACAGCGGTATGTAGATACGGTCGAACTTCCAGGCTGTTGATGGCGACCTCGTCGGGTACAGTCTTGAGGTTGATAGGGTGGAAGATGTGGCCGTTCTTGAGACAGTAGTGCTCTTTGAATGATGACCTGGGCGGGAGAGGAGGTGTAGCGTGATCTTCTTTGGGAAATGGGGCAGGAGGGATTTGCTGGTCGGCAAGTACATCGAGGTCGAGACGTTCGGAAAGAGGGCGTTGTTTGGTGTGGTCGTAGTCAGACATCCAGTCTTGGACAAGAAGACGTGACTCGTCGCGGGGAAGCTTCACTCTCTTGTCCTTGTCGAGGCGGTTGAACTCGCTAGCGGAAAGAGGGCCACGCATTACGGTAGGCTGAACTTTGTTAGTTGCATCTGTAGTAGTTGAGAGATACTTACGCACCTCCACATGCTCACTGCGCTCGTTGAATGGACTGATCTTCTCGTCATGTTGAAAGTAGTAGGTAGGTTTGAAGGGGGCCTTGAGCTGACTAGATAGGGCTAGCAGGGGCAGTGGGTTAGGTGGGGCAACCGGTGCGACTCGTGTGGGTGGTGCAGGCGGTGCCAGAGGTACAGCTGGTTTCTTCCTCATAGGCGGAATATCGACAAGCTTGACCATACCGGGTGTGACCCGCATGAAGGGTACGGGCAATGATACGGTCGTGGCGTCATGTAAGGTGGGCTCCTCGTCCAAGTCATCCTCGTCGTCGCTGTCAACCTGGCTATCCGCACCACCGCAGAGCTCACACGCTCCTGGAGCGGCGTGACAACGCTGTGCGGCTGCGAAATCCGCTTTCATGGCCTCGTTAGACGCCTTCAAGGTAGCGTGTGTGTCGTCGAGAGTGAGTCTATCAACGTCGTTTTGGTCTAGCACAGCCTTGCTCATTGCTAGTCGCGCCTCTGCTTCGTCAAGCAAACGGTCTTCAACCGTTTGCAGTGGGCCGCGGAGGCGGAACACTGTAGACTGCAGAATTGCGCCATTTTTGACGTCAATCTCGTTACCAGGATGGGCCGCGAAGTTTTCTTGCTCGTCTTGAGCCGTCTCATCGATGACTTCGTCTGTGAGTGAGATGTCGTCCTCTTCCAACTCGTACCTGATGTTCGTTGTGAGCAATGACTCATTACGCGACCGAGATAGCGGTGCCTTGGAAGGAGCTTTTGCATACTCAGAGATATCGTTCAGCTCAGGATCATGTTCGCTGATTCTGTAGGAAGTGCGCAGCTCATCGTGCGACGTCTCTGTAATGGGTGCCATCCTCTCGAGCTCCTTAGGAAGCTTCTTGCGCATACGTCTTCTCGGAGCTTCGGGAACAACGGGCGGAACAGGTGGGAGCGAACGGAACTGGCCATGGCGTTCGGCGTCGCTACTACGGTATGTATCAGTATGTTCTTCTGGACGCCACGCTAGAGAAACAGCTGCGACGCGCCCCATGTCGGCTTCACGGCTAGCATTAGATGGTGCAGATGGGAGTAAGCCTAACATTCGCTGAGCTTTCCGGTTAGTGTTGCCCCAGAAGCCCTTGGGCTTTGGTGGCTCCATGTCAAGGCCCTCTTCCGTGAATCTCGTCTGTCTGTCCGACGCGCTCTTCTGAGTGGTTATTGCCGACATAGAGCCTCGCCTTGTCGATATCGGGCGTACCGGTAGGCTATCGTAGCCGCCATCGTTCTGGGATGGACGGCCTACAGAGGTACTCCGGGGTCTACCAGGGCTAGGTCCAGTGTCCACGCCCAGCAACTGTGCAGCCTTGATAGGCGTCAACGGCGGTAGAGGCGAAAGCTGGGGAGTAGGCTCATGGGAGCTGCTCGGGCGGTCTTGGTCCTTTGCCTTGCGGCCGAATTTGCCATGCCTTTTCTTGCCCTCCGTGGCTACTGTTGATGCGCTTCCTGTTGTGGGTGTAGGCGAATGGGCGGCCGGCATAGTCGAAAAGCCATCGGATGGACGCGCTGGGAGAGGGCGATGACGGTCGCCTGGAGGGCCACTGTTGTGTACGTAGGAGTTGACCATAGGATTCGAGGGCGCAGAAGGAGGTGAAACATGAGAATGTTCAACTTGATCCGTATGCTGTGCTGCGGTGACACCACTCGCATTCTCCCTCCCGGCGAATGAGTCAAGACCGAGATTGGGAGTAGTGTTGGAGCGCGGTGCGTTGGAACGGCGCGTGTTGCGGCGTCTCTGGCCACCAACCATCACGGCGGCAGGGCGCATGCTCCACGCGGGGTTGGCGGAATCAGGTACGACCATTGTCCCAAAGGAGGTATATTTTCGTGTACTGTATGGTAGTGCCGATTGGCGGTGGTGCAGGTGCGCGATTCGAGTGCGACGAGGCAATCAAACCAGAACGAAAACAGCGACCCAGACCAAAGAAGAAGCGCGACACCTATCGGTGCATTGGGAAATCGCAATCGGATTGCGGTTGTGGAATGTGGTGATCCGCCCAAGTGGTGACTCGACCACAACAAACCGAGCTTGGAGCTCTGTCCACCAACAAACGGAGCGTGTTGCCGCACAATAGCGGCAGTGAATGAGGAAGGCGCGGCATAAAGATGACGTAGGCGAGGAGAAGCTCGAGACCAGCGAGTGAAGGAGGAAATGAGAGAATCAGTCGCTTCCGATATGTTTACTACGTACGGTGACGCCTGTTGAATAGACACAGATTTGGGAAGGAGCATGTTGCGACGGAAAGAACGACCCCGAAGAAGAGAATTATAGAGTAAATAGAGTTAAACGACGCTACGAGAAAAAGAAGACCTTTGCTCCTACAAACCATGTAATAAGATCTGGGGGTATCTTTGTGTACGCGATTGTGCTACGATCCATGACTTCGCTCGTGTAGCATCCGTCTCTGTGCACTGATCTCAAACCCAACGTCACGTAACACACACTGCACCCGAGACCGAAAACGCTTGACTGACCTTCACAAGAAGTCGGAGAATAGACGAGGGAAAATTTCTGAACCCGTGCTACACGCTGGAAACGCGGATGTTGTCTCGACGTCGCAACTTCCAACCCCTGCGTCTAAGGCCTGCCATCGCTTGTCTGAACCACCGACGAACTCTATGCTACGAGCCCGTTGTATGTTTGTCACTCTTGGGGCTGCTAAGCCTCGCGACCTGCTCAGTGACAGTGCTGCCACTTCTTGCTCGCCCGGCCTCTGGGGACGCAGGGATATCGATGGAACTCCTCAACCCCACTCCGCTGATCCTGCCAGCAGGTGTCACTGGTCTTGCTTCCTCAGAAGCCTTGGGTGGTTCGCCAGTCGACTCCATTGAATCCGGCTCGCGGGTCAATGTAGCTGACTTCGATGACTTGCTGCTGGGACTTGCGCCAAGACCTCGGTGAACCTCCAGTGTGCTGGATCCATGGAGGAAGTCGGAGATGTCTGCATCGCTCGTGCCTTTGCCATCCGGTGTTTTGGGTGGACCTCCGGAAGGACTTCGCGGGCTTCTGGGCATGTTAGGCTGGAAGAACTTCTGAACAGCGTTGCGATCATCCACTTCATCCTCCTCATCACTAGTCTCCCCGAAGTAAATACTGTCCCAATCGCCCGAGCCCACACTACGGGTCGAGTCGGTCGTATTCGATCTCTTGGGTATCCTTAGACTGGGCGGCTTGAGCGGGGCTAGCTCGTCCGCGACTTCCCTCATCTCGCTATCAGTGCGCTCGATAGGTGGCTGCAGTCGCTCCTGTCCCTTGACGTGTTCGCCATCTTCGTTGATTGGCTTGTTCACAGCTTGTGCACGATCAAGGGCGGGCTCCTCTTCATCTCGCGTGTTTGCCGAGTAAGTATCTGCGAAGTGCGTATCGCAAAGGTGCTTGACGACAGGCCAACCATAGGCATTGGCAAACATACGACGCACTATCATGTTGTTATGAGCGTCGGGTTCAAGGCTGACGAGAACCTTGCGCCAAGAAAGGTCCTTGTGATAAGCGCGAGCAATCTTCTCTTCCACGCGCATCACACTCTCGTCGACACTTGTTGTCGATGCCTTTGAAGCAGTACTATCACCAGAGAAGTTGCGTACTGGCTTCGTCTTCGTAGGTGGCGGCGGAATGTCTTCAGGATGGTAGATTCTGTCGTGGAAGATGGTGCGTGCTCGAGTGGACGGGTCTGTGATCCAGGACTGGGGAGGAACAGGAGGGTTGATCAGGTCACCAGCAGACTCGAAGATGGTCGTTTTGGGTGGTGCTAGGTGGCTCTTGGGATTATCGACAATTGAGTCTCCACGGGTTGCTTGGGGTCGCTTCCTTGGTTGTGCGCTATGTGACGATGTCGCGTGATCTGCTTCAGCCGGAGACAGCTCGTCTTCTTCGTCTTTCCCAATAGTCTGACTACGACTAAACATCTTCTTGTCGCGCGAAGTGTGCTTTCCAGTCGGCCTGATGTAGCTCCACCACTGCATCAAAGTGTTTTGCGGCTGAAAGTACTGGTCGTTCGGCTCCTTGGCTTCTGGACTCTTCTTCCCTCCTTCGATGGCCTGATGGGCTGTTGGCTCTGCAGTAGATACTTGTACTTCGTCTTCCTGATTTGTGACGTCGGCGCCTGGTAGAGGTACGGTAGTATCGTTGCCATTGTAGGTTGGCGACTCGACCCCAGAACCCTCATCGTCCGAGAATCCAATTCTGGAGGGGTTGGGCGAAGAGTTCTGCCCAGTAATCTGGCCGTAGCCCCATACCGCTACTGTGCCGATGAGACCGTTCTCTCTGCGAGCCTTTTCAACACGACCCAAACCTCTCCAGTCTAGGAACAGAAGACAGCTTGTCCGTAATGGTACTATACCATCGTTGACAACATTGGAGTACAGAGTACGGTTTCGGAATCTTCGCAAGACTTGGTGCGCCGGCCCAGTTGGCAGGATGCGCAGCAGAGGCTTTGCGCCGGGATCTTCCTGATGCTGATCATGCGTCTGGTTACCAAACACGTTACCCATAGCCGTCCAGCCGCTCTTTGCCAATGTTGGTGCTCTCCATGTAAGACCGAGATCCTGGCCTGTCCTCCCCACTAGGCCAAAGTCCAGGGCAAATTTCACGTATGTGGGGTTCTCATTGCTCAGTCCTAAGAACGGAGACGCCATAGCGATGAAGTTGATAGGCTTGATTGTGTCGAAGAAGTTGGGAGAGTGCTTGTGGATGTATGCGATTGCGTACGTCTGTACCAGTCCTCCAAGAGAGTGGCCGATGAAGCTGATGCTTGTGAACTTGTATGCGCGCTTGTCATGTCCTGGGGATGTGTGCATCACACTGCTACCGTGATGGGACGGTATGCCTTCGTCAGGCTTGTCTTTCGTTGGCGAAAATGTGTTGGACAACTTCTGGCCCATGGACTTCTTGATCGGCAGGTATGGTTGATCAGGGTAGGTCAGGTTCAACACGTACTTAGCGAGCCGCTTCCCGAGATACTGGATACCACGTTCTGTGCGTATTACGTTGCCGTCGAACCCTCGAACAATCACATCTTCTTCATCGTCATCTTCCTCATCATCTGGTATGTCCTCTTGGCCGCCTGACAGTGGTGCTGTCGACGCATCTTGATCCGATCCGGTCTTCTTGGCTCCTCTTTCCTCTCTTCGCCGCCGTCTTCGATCTTCCCGCGCTTGCTTTGCCGTCGCATCAATGCTCTCTTTCAGATATAGCATGTCCGCGCCGAGATTGCTGTGTAGACCATGCGTTACTATCACAAGGTGTATATTCTTCTTCTTCTGTCGGTTATCCGTCGGACTGCTATGATCCTTTGATTTTCTTGAAGAGACCTCATCCTCCTCTTTCCACTCTGGTAGCTCCGGTGTATTCCACAAGCTCGTAGTATCGTCAACCACTAGCTTGACCGCCTTCGAATACACCCCCTTAGGCTGTGCCGGATGGTGCGAAACATGTTTCTGGCTACCCTGTTGATGATCTTGTACTTTTCCTGGAGTTCCGTGGCTATTGCCAGTGACAGCAGTAAAGCCTAGGTCCAGCGATCGTTCGTCGCGTGCCACCAACAACTCATAGTTTACAGACGCGGAATTGGAGAAGATGATTTGCGACGCGATCTCGATGATCCATGTGAGGCTCTTCGGGGTGCCATCATCCTCCCTGATATCGTTTCTGTACTGTTCAGGAACAGTCAACTTAGTGTTCCAGTATCCACCAGCCTTGACATTGGGCTCAAAGTCAGGCTCGCCGTATGTTGCGTCGGACTTTTTGTTCGGGTTGAATGTTGAAGGGTAGGCGGATACGTGAATCGTGTATGGCCCGTGGAGGTATGCGGCGCGTAGGGGTATGGCGGAAGAGTTTCGTATGCGAACGTGGAGGCTGGAAGGAGGCGGTAATATGCGGTCTTCGGAGGGGGTGTATGTGAGCGTGTATCTGCATGGCGACTTAGTAATCCGTCCTACAATCTCCCTAAACGTTGTCGCGCTCTGTCCATCTCGTATAGACAGTGCGTACAGCGTCCATGCCATCCCGCCGGCAGACCCTGAGAACTCACCTCACAACCTCTCCCACCTTGACGCTCCCCTTTTGATGCAGCAGCAACATCTTCAGCGCGCGCTTTTCCTCAGCTTCGCGTTCCTTCCGCGACTTGACACACACAAAGTACGAGGGTTCAGGGCGTTTGCGGCCCGTGTCGGCGATGTGAGCGAGGGAGTAGGTGCGAGGCGTGAGCAGCATTTAGCGGATCCAGCGGAGACCGGTACGACCAATGGACAACAGCCACAGGCGCGTCATAGGACATGAGTAGTTGTGGCTGATCGCTCCGTACGAAATAAATATGGAGCACAGCGAACGTCGCGATGGCCGGAAGGTGATGATGTATTTGCGGACTGCGAAGTTTAGTAACCTGGTGATGGTCACGCACGCGCTCGTCGGAGATCGTCGCACGTCATTGCTCGCGTGGCAGGCGCGCTGCACGAGGGAGCTGGCAGGTGTATCCCGACCGAGATCGATCTGCGTGGTTTCACCATCTTGACAGGCTTACAGAAGCTTGACGGATATGTCAGATGCAGCATCAGATAAGCGATGATTTGTTGGGCGTGTTTTACGCGTTCTCGGGTTCCAAGACACGCCCTGCGCCTTCGTCGGGACGCTTCTCGGCCAATTCCGACCTCGTTCCTCCAGCCTCTTTCTTTCCACACCTTCGTCACGACTCATCCGCGTCAAGCGTACAACACGTCGAGAGACCGCAGGCTTCCTTTTTGTCAATAATTCTGTCAGATCTGAGTAACATGTATACCTCATCATGCTTTCAGATCGACGCGGTACCCTGCATGAGGACGTCTGTAGACCCTCAGGTACTGATTAGCGCAGCCACGTATTCGGCAACTTGCTTTTCAGATCATCGCAGTACATGTGTATACGTACTTCTGGAGACCCTCAGGTATTTTTCAGGTCACGAAGTAATCACGAAGATGACGCGTGGAGAACTTCGACAATCCATCACGGAGTTGGACGCCGTCTGAGTACACATTCTTCTCACCAACATCATCGTTTCAGGGTCTACTTCAGATTGAAAACCAGATGTATAATTTCAAAGTCTGTCTCAAAAGGTCTAGGGGTATTCGCCGATTTCCTAAACGCCTTGCTAAATCGATCCCGAACATAAATCGTCTTTCACAGGCCAAGACTCCAGAAAGCAAATACGAAGGAATGTGTAGGCCCCTCCTTCATCTCAAGCCGCTCCAGCGCCGGGAGAGCCACCGCCTGGAGAGCCAGCTGGACCCTTGCCCTTTCCGAAGGAGGGTGACGTCGGTGACTGCGGTGATCCTTGACCTCGTCCGGAGCCAGCTGAGCCACGACCTCGAGGAGTGTTGGACCCGCGACCAGCTGAGCCACGGCCAGATCCTGGCTGACCACCAGAGCTGGGACCTCGAGGAGTAGAGGGGCTGCCGCGACCGCGACCGCCGGAGGGAGGAGACATAGAGGGGTTGGCAAGCTCACCTTCGAAGGATTAGCTTGGTCTCAGGAGGGATGTGATGAAGTTGCTACTTACTCCTCGAGGGAGTCGAAGGAGGCTGTTCAGGACGGTCGAAGACAGAATCTCCTGCGAATTCATACTCTTCCTCCGCATCTGTAACATGTCAGTATTTATATCATTTTCTCCCGATCAATATGAAATTTACCTTCACCCAAATCCTCTCCAGGCAAGCGATCGCCCCTTACAAGAGAAGCATGTTCCTCCATTTGGATTTCCCAGTACTGGTGTGCGAAAGCGCCGAACTTGGGACGACCAGGTTGGTTGTACTGGAACTTGACTCGGCGACCAGTGGGCGGGTCGAATACACGGTAGCCCGAGTCGTAGAACTGGAGAGCATCGCCCATGTTGCAGCGTACATAGTCTTTGCCTTGGAGTATAATGAAGCTCCTGGCGTTCTTGTCGCTGCCAGCTACCCAGGTTGCCTTGTCGAGGGAGGAGCCGTCACCACCATCGTTTGCGCCTTGAGGTAGGGCAGTTGGTCCGTACTGAGGTGGATTAGACATGTCGGCTTGGAAGTATAGTGTGGGAGTTGTGTTGAGAGTGTGAGAGTTGTATATAGTAGTCGACTCGAAGGTGTGGTATGAGTGATGTGTTAAAGGGTTCAAAGGTGTATATAATAGTCGAATTGTACTGGATATACCGATAGATTGTTGGTCACGAAAAGAGACAAGGGGGAACCAGATCGGTGGTTTATATGGACACCCCAGATCCGAAGACAGGAGCCCAAGACCGTTTGCTCCAGGCGTCAGGTGTACTATGGCGCCATCCTTTCCGTCTCTCACTTAGCAAAAGTGCCTCAATAAAAGGTCTGAAGGCGCGGTAAGAGAGCGCTGCAAACAGCCTTCACTTGGAGAAGGAGTGATTAAGGCATTGATTTCCGGAGGAGGAGGAGCGGTACAAGAGCGGTGCAGGAGCGGAAATACATCGGTGGAAGGAGCGGTGGTGGTGCGCCCCTGACATGATCTTGAGACTGCTTATTTGTAAGAGATGGCGTGAAGTGAGTGAGCTGACGTACTAAGAGAGCCTCCGTTGCGACTTCATATACCAATTTCCGCGCTTGCTTCTGGTGGGCGCATGGTTTGAGCAAGCAGTTTCCTCCATTCCGCGCCTAAGACAATTGTCTTGAGCAAGCTCGATGATGTCCTCAGTTCCGCATTGCTACGCAAACGACGGCAATATGGTCTGTCACAAGAACATGTTATTGTAAAGCGACTCAGTGTCGGATCACTCGGTCGACACTTATAAGTGTGTGGTATATAACATTAAGGTTGCATTCCATCATGCCACGTAGTTTTGAGACTCGTTTAGCGTACTAGAGCTCGAGCTTTGCTACTCAGAAAACAGACTCTCAAGAATCATACCGTATGCCTCCGCCGCCTGCACAAGTTCCTCTTGACTCAACATCTCATCCGGCGTGTGTGCAACTTCAATCGTACCAGTACCAAACAAATACTTCTTTTCCACTTGCGGCAAACTGGGAATGTCCGTTCCAAAGAACACAGGCGCGACTTCTAAGCCCTCAACGTCAGTGTCGAGGATGACCGCGGGGTACCTAGCGCTCGAGAAGACGACCTCGAAACTAGCGTTTTCCCCCTTTGCGCGCGTCTCGAACGGTGAGAGCATTCCAGCGATCATGTCTTGCACAAGGTCGACTGCGTCGTCTTCGCTGCGAGCTATACGAACGGCGATGCTTGCGTTAGCGTGATCGGGAACGACATTGCTAGCGACTCCACCCGCAACAAGTCCAGCGTTGAGAGTTGTTGCGCCTAGTAGCTCACTTCTCGGCAGAGCCGATTCGAGCATGTTCAGTCCAACAATGGCTTCGGCGAGATAATTGATGGCGCTCACACCGAGCCAGGGATATGCAGAGTGAGAAGATCGACCTGTGATGTCCAAGCTCACACCCAGGTATCCTTTGTGTCCGCTAGCTAGCTTGCCTTCCGTTGGTTCCCCGAAGATACCTGCGCGGAAGGTGGTGTTAGATGCGTACTCGGCGAAGGCTCTCATTCCGGCACCGCCAGTCTCTTCGGCGACAACGAACAGCATTCCTAGGCTGGGCGTATCGGTCCTAGATTGGAAGAGCTTATGGGATGCGATTATCATTGTTGCAACGGGGCCTTTCGCGTCGACCGAGCCACGTCCGAAGTGATAGACTGTGCCGTTCTCTTCCTTGCGCTCGAATGGGTAGAATGGCGGTACCTAATTTTGTGTCAGACATTGTTTTTGAAGCATGTCTCGGGTCGAATATGCTTACAGTGTCGATATGACTAGTGATCAGGACTTCCGGCCAAACTCCCTCATCTTTGAGCTCTTGTGGATAAGCGAAGACGTTGAAAGTGCCAGTATCTCCAGCAGGGATTTCTTCGACGTAGTACCCCAGGTCCGAGAGATATTTTGAAATGAACTCCGCACATTCAACTTCATCCCCAGAGATAGAGGGGATATTGACAAGCTCTTCATGAAGACTGTACAGCTCTTCCGTCTCCTCAGTAGTAAGAGTCGCTGAACTTGATGCGGATGGACTGGGAGAGTTCACAGCCGATGGTGACACTGAAGCTTGCGGTGCTGCTATGGTCAACCCCAGGGATGCCAGAGCTGCCAGAGTTTTGATGAGGACCATCTTGGCGTTTGATATGAGTGTTGGCACTTCGGGTATGTTTCTGCTACCTGTGAACTAAGGGTATACCCCATTCTTATACCTTCAGCACAGCCTTGAGACCTCGGAAGTCGAAATCCAATCCGCAAAGACGCAATCCGCCTTAGTCAGGACCTACGCTGGATTAACGCTCGAGACGACAGGGTTTAATGCGAGATATGGATACTTGAAGGTTGGCGTACGTCGTTCGGCATCTGAGTTCCTCGCTTCGAGGTTTTCGGAACGTTCTATCCTGGCGTGGCCAAGAAGCCATATCTCCTAGAGATACAGTGAAGACGTTTTACTGGAGTGTCGACGGACTACAAGCACAAGCCAAGGACATCGTTGCAAACTAACGCATCTAGCTTAGTATGATGGAAGAAGATAGCTGGTTTACGTAACCCTTGTCCCATTTTATTGTTCACGATAGCTTCTTCGTCCGCGGTTTTGGAGAAGAACGGGATGATGTCAGCCGCGACAACGGCCGCAAACGCGGGGTGCGGAGCTGTTATCGAGCGCAGGGCTCTGATAAGCGGTATCTTGGCGCCATGGCAGCATAAGAAGCGTCTTGGTAGTTGCCCCGGCCTGCCATTTCGGATGTTTATAAGGCGAGTGTTGTAAAAGCGGTACAGGTCTCGGACGTAGGCGCGTCAAACAGTGGATGAGCACAATAGGGTTCCGAGCGCAATCTAATATGTAGACGAGCCGAACCTTCGCTAACCCCGTGGTATCTGTTTCATCCAATTTCGAAAAAAGGAAGTATACATTAGCTGCACCGTGCAGTCGCGTGGGAAGGAACGGTATCGTGATGATGCTATCGCGGTTAATGGTAGTGATGACTTTGCATCAAGGCACAAGAACGTGGCGGAGAACACCCAAGTGAAAGGTATCGAAGCAAAACAAAGCGCTGATGAGTATAGGAGGATACGAAGAGACGGAAGGCAAGAAAGAATCGACCTGTTGAAGTGGAGGGGGTGGTAGCTGCCATGATTGGGCCGACACGCGTTCGCGACGTGAGTCCGATGGGAAGTCGCGACCGCAACTACCGACAACAACAATGGAGACCCACGTACAGCTAGTCAGTGTGAGAGTCTGATGTCTTTGATTACAATGCCTAGCATCACGATTAGACTCTCTTTGCAGCAGCTGACGTTCGGGAGCTCACACACAAAGGACCGAAAGTGGATAGCGCGCCGCCCTTGACCGCCGACTGACGACTGACGTACATCGGATGGATCATCAGCCTGAGCCACTCCACATCTCCGCCCGCGTATCCGTGAGGCTTGAGCTTTCGCTACCTGTAGGTCCTGGTCCCGCATCTCTCACCTAAACACCTACACCCAAAGAAGACGCCCAACGACTGCAATGATGTTCGGCTTTGTCGCCGACGGTTTGACGTAAGTATTACCCCGCCCCCGCCTGTAGCTGCCAATTCTCCAACAAACTTTGGGGCCTGATGAGGTATCGTGAGCTCGCCGCTTGCTGTCTTGGAGCTCGCATGACTACGATATGCAGTATTTTCTTTTTGCTGCGATGTATTCGCAGGAAACCAAGCTAATATGGCGATAGCGTTGCAACCACCGTCTTCTTCCCTATCTTCGCCTCCTACAAAGCTCTTCACACCTCGGATCCAGCCCTCCTCGCACCCTGGCTGATCTACTTCGTCGTTCTCTCTGCCTGCACCGCCGTAGAGAACACCTTCGACTTCATCCTCAGCTGGGTGCCCTTCTACTCATGGATTCGCTTCTTCGCACACCTTTACTTGATCCTGCCTGGTTCGCAGGGCGCAAACTACCTGTACCAGGAGTACATGGAGCCTTTCCTTTACCATCATGAGAGGGAGATCGACGAGTTCATTACACAAAGTCATGATCGTGCTAAATCGGCAGGCATGGCATACGTCGAGATGGGCATCGAGTGGGTCAAGGTCAACGTGCTGGGCTTCGCACCTGGAAAGCCGCAGTCACCAAGACCTGAAGGACAGACGTACGCACAAAACCTCATGAGCAGGTTCCAGATGCCTTCGGCGAGGGGCAGCAACGATCTATACGGACTTGTCAACCAAGCACTCAGCGGAGCCAGCGCACTTTACGGTGCCGGTAGCGCAGGCACTCGAGATGCGCAAGCCTCAGATCTGAGCCGCGGCGCTGGGAACCTCGTCCCAGACTCCATCCGCAACAACA
The DNA here is from genome assembly GCF_023758015.1 of Alternaria viburni. Taxonomy (NCBI): domain Eukaryota; kingdom Fungi; phylum Ascomycota; class Dothideomycetes; order Pleosporales; family Pleosporaceae; genus Alternaria; species Alternaria viburni. The sequence goes on from NW_026055797.1 coordinate 344,961, forward strand.
ACGACCGACTCGACTACGTTGCGTCGCAACGCCAGCGCCTCGAGACCCTCCTGCAAGCGTTCGACCGCGAACAAGAAAACATCCGCACACAACAAACAGGTGGGAGCAGATACCATGAAGTCAACAGGAGTACTGGAAGTCTCTCTGGTAGCCTCTCCCGCAATAGGAGCGAAGCGGAATTCGACAGGATTGAGCGCGACGAACTGAGCTCGGGCTCCGACCGACCACCATACCCCCTTACACCACCCGCACTCGGTCGAAGGACAAGCAGTGGCTGGATGCCGTGGAACTGGCAGCGTCAAGAAATGCCTCGGGACGACCCTCTGGCGTATGGAAGGGAGCCAAGCGATGTGAGGAACAGATCAAGGGCTTCAGGTTTTGATCTAGGCGATCGCTAGAAGAATCCCTGGAGGACAAAATCTGTGATATGATGGCGATGATTCATGGCGTTTGGGCAACATGGTAGATGGTATTCTGCTAGGCTTCACAGGTACACTGAAGCTGTGTATATTTGGTATCCCAATTCATGAGTACGAGTAGGACTAGTCGTCCTGGTGATGTTACAACCATGTGTACAACCACGTCTAGCTTGCGTGAGGTTCTATGCCTGATTTTCCTGAGATTGGGTCTATTCCCTTCCCGCTATATGATTCCCAGCATGACTCAACCCCCCTTACAACTTCACCTCCTTGTACGGATACTTGGCAGTGTCGTCCTTCCTCAGCACAATCTTCCTCTTCTTCTTTGTGCTCGCATGCTCCACCCACACCTCCTTTGTCATCTTATTCGTAAAATCCCGAATGAAGCGCGGATCCCAGAGTTCAGACGCGATACCCAAGTCCTTGCAACATCGCATCAGGGCATTCGATTTACAGCCTTCGGTCGCTGTGGGGATGCCGTCGGGGTCGAAGTATTGTTGCTCGCCACGGGCGATGGAGACAAGTCTAAATTGTTTGTTAGCGGAAATTCGTTGGAATAGCGAAAGATGGAAAGAACAACATACCGTCCCTGCACAATAAGTCCATACTCCCTCGTCACCAACTTGCCCGTCACAATACTCTCGCCTCTCGGCGCAAGACCCCACCCTCCAGGTCCAAACGCCTTGTTCAATATCCGCCTGTACTTGATCTCAGGCAAGTATATGATACCATCGGGCTTCACCTCCACGTCGTCCTGTGTAATGGGCGCGAGTAACAATTCTCCTTGCTCTGGTGTGAAGGATACGGAGCCGAGACCGTGGTATGACCGTGTCCAGTCTATTGCTGGTACGCCTTCGAGCTCGGGTGGGGCATCGGAGAGTCCGTCGGTGAGGGAGCGTTGTTTACGGGCTGCTGTTGCTGCGCTTTCTGCGGTGGCATTGCGCGTTGTTGGTATGGGTGGTTCTTTGGCGACAAACTGCGGTTGTACTGTCCGCTGTGGGGTCGCTGTGGTCGCGGGTTTTGCCGCCGTTGACGTTGGAGTTGCTGGCTTCGCAGCTGTGGAGGTACTGGTTGTGCTTGTCGTGCTCGTCGCTGCTGGCCTAGGTGCAGTCGCGTATGCGGCGAAGATGCGGGACGAGGTGAAGCCCCGCTGCTGTATCCGATTGGTGATTATTCTTGATGACGAAGCGGAGAGCAGGGCGGAGACGCCTCTGCGTGCTGGTGTCGCTGCCATTGTGACGTGCAAGGGTAGGTGGGGTTGATTTGTTGCCCTTGGGACGGAAACGCCTCAACGCGAAGTCACGATCTGATAGCCGCACGGGCCATGTCTGCGTATATGATGGCGGTGCATTGCTGTTTGCCGATTTCACCGACTATGCTCATGGGCGAATCATCATCATTCGCATTAGCATTGCACATGTTCAGGTGACGACTGCTTCTGGGCGTCGCGTTTTCGTTTGGTCGCTTTCGTTTGGTCGTTTTCGTTTAGTCCTTTCCGCATAAGTTTGGCTGTGTACGTTCGGGTTTGTGCATTCCCGAGGTCGTGTGGTGAGATATGACGACTACGTCGCTGCTACTAACATTGCTTGCAACTCGGCTCCGATAGTGACATGCAAAATCTGCAGTTTGGGGATAGTTATTTACCAGATGTACAGATCTGCCAGGAAGCTTGTCCGAATGCGCATGCGAGAGCGATTCGAATGTCCGGAAGAGTATCCATGCTGATCACCCGGTTTCCCCACAGCATCGTATGCAACGTATAAACTCAATTCTCCGAGCGATCGGCCGGTGAGCATTGCACGGACGAAAGTGTCCTATCGGAATCTGCCACACTCTGAAACATATTTGGCAGGCTTCACATGTCATATTACGCCCTGATGTACGAAACCAGGCTGTGCTCAACCCGCACAGCCATCTGCCAGACCTGATTGCCGACCCTCCGAGGGAGTGGGTTCTGGACGAGCTTAATGATCCTCATTAGCCGGACGGTGAGCGTGGGAAATATCCTCCCCACGGATGGTCGACTCGCGTCAAATGCCTCATTAGGTGCGACATTTGGGCTACTCCAGCCGATCACTTGACACTGGGTGCCTGGCTACTGGCTACCGACGTCAACGGTACTAGGCGAGCTGGCTGTGTCCCGTCTGGGCATGGCACGCGTCAACCTACTCCGTTTCTTTTAGTGCGACAAATGTAGTGCTTGTACTCGTCTGTACTTAAAGCTTGCGCGTGCCCTGCATTGAGATCATCATATGGTGGCTGAACTCCAAGCGTCATGTCTTCAACATCAACAAACGGTTCCTCGGGAATCACGAAAGTCTTCAACATGGCCTCGATACCGCAGCTCGTTGGTTCTCTGATCGGTCTTGTAAGTACTGCTTGGTTTGCTGAAGCTCGTCAGAAAAATAGCTGCTAACTTGGCATAGCTGGTTCTCCGCTTCATCGCTAGAGCCATCTACCGCATATACTTCCATCCCCTCCGACACTTTCCTGGACCGAAACTCTACGCTGCGACGCGCGTCCCATATAACATTGCTATCTGGAAAGGCACACGTGATCAACTCTTCCAAGACTTACACCAAAAGTATGGGCATGTCGTTCGTGTCAACCACGATGAACTGAGTTTCACGGATCCAAATTCTTGGAAAGATGTAAGTTTCGCATACTTTGATACAGATATACTTGAACGCCCCCTCGACGTTCCAGGTTCGAGTTGGAACCTCCCGCTACCTTCTTGGGTGCCCGAAAAAGCAAATGTAATCTTCGCCACCGACTAACCACCTTCCAGATCTACGGCCATGGTTCCAAAGGCACGGCAGGACATGTTCCTCAAAAAGCCTGGATGAGGTATGGCACAACACCCAATCGGGAACTCAGCCTCATCATTGCCCCCGACCCAGACCACAGTCGCCAACGCAAGATCTTCACGCCCGCGTTCTCCGACCGAGCCTTGAAACAACAAGAGCCCCTCTTCGTCAAGTACGTCGACAAACTTGTGTCTTCCATGAAGAACACGATCGAAAAGAATCCAACCGCGAAGTTCGACATGGTCAGGATGTACAACTTCACCACCTTCGATATCATGGGCGACTTGACTTTCGGAGAGCCACTGCATATGCTCGACAACGCCGAATACGACCCCTGGGTCCGTATCATCTTTGCCAGTCTCAAGATGGGATCTCACTTCACCGTCATGATGTCATATCCATGGCTATGGCGTGCGTTCAAGAGATACGTACCCGAGTCTGTAAATCGGAAGCGGATGGACCACTTCAACCACTCTGTAACACGCGTGACAAAGCGCCTTGAGAAAGGCCGCGATTCCGAGGGCGTCGATCTATGGGATCTGGTGCTGGGCCAAAAGGAAGGACGAGGCCTGACCCGAGGCGAAATGGACGCGAACGCTTCCCTCTTTATGATCGCCGGAACGGAAACAACAGCTACACTCGTTTCGGGCCTGACATACCTGCTCCTGCGCAACCCGGACTGCATGGCAAAGCTCAACCATGAGATCCGTAGCGCTTTCGCTAGCGATGCCGACATGACCATGGAGCAGCTTGCTGCATTGCCCTACCTGTCGGCTTGCATCAAGGAAGCGTTCCGTATCTACCCCCCGGTTCCTCTTGGACTTCCGCGCCTCACACCGCAAGACGGCAGTACTGTTGTCGGCCAATACGTACCACCCGGCACCATCATCATGATCCCGCAACACGCCATGTACTTGTCTGACAAGAACTTCAAGAGGCCAGTTGAATTCCTTCCTCAGAGATGGATGGGTGATCCCGAGTTTGAGAGCGATGAGAGGCAGTGTGTTCAGCCTTTCTCTATTGGATCTAGGGATTGTGTTGGTAAGAAGTGAGTTCAACAGCCCTCTCTCCATATTCATTTCTAGCATACGTACACAGACCATAGCAAGCTAACAGTAAACTTAGTATGGCATACCACGAGATACGCCTCCTTGCTTCCAAGGTTTACTACAACTTCGATATTGAACTCTGCCCTGAAAGCAATGATTGGAGTAACCAGAAAACATTCATTCTTTGGGAGAAGCACCCTTTGATGTGCAAGTTGAAGGCTGTCAACTAGAAGATGTTGTAGTAAGATTATGATACGAACCAATGAAATTATGAAGTATGTAACACAATACTTTGTATCAAGTTCCGTGCGCACTTGTCTCGAATTCGCCAAGTCGGTCTGCAGCCCACAGCAAGTCTTTGCCATGTCATGAGCTGCTAACACTATGAGCATCTTCGATTCCTCCTCCTAGATACCAACATCCTCCACGCGCAACAACCCCGACGCCATACCCGCAACAGCCCACGTGCCAAACTTCAAATTTGGGTTCCAAGCCAGCGCCGTGATCGCAGTCAGCTCTTCGAAGATACTAATCGATCTTCCCACCTCTGGGTTTCCCCTCTTAGTCGCATTCGCAGATGTACTGTGCGCAATGCCTGTTTGACCGGCCTTATAGCCTTCGGTGATGCGGACCAGAGGTTGCGAGAGTACGTCTCGCGGCACCTTCTTGGTTCCATCGGCTGGTTTTCCGGCTTGCAATTCGGGTGTGTCGTCGTTGTTGGTCTCCTCGATTGTCCCGCCCTCGGTCATGGTGACATCTTCACCAGTCGTAGGCTTGGCTTGCAGCCGATCCATCGGTCGTCGCCACTCGTGCACAAACCATTTCTGTTGCCAGGGCATGATTTTGTAGTTCGTGATGCGCATGATTGGGTTGCTGGCTTGGATGTCTCCGTCGACTCCACCGATAAGAACGCCGGGATGGACCGGGCTTGTTGCGACGCGTGTGATGCTATTTTCTAATCGCATGCTGTAGAGGTTGTGGTAGTAACGACGGATGGGCGTGTGTCGCAGGATGTAATGTTCGTCAGGCATGACGAAGGATTGCGTATGCTCGTGCCATGCCTGCGTTAGACAAAGTGTGCGACCTCGTATCGAAGCAGTGGTATCGGCATTTGGGCTTCGCAGGTCGAAGAGGCGCGCAAAACCGTCTGCGGTGCTGATGGACAAGAATTGCGGGTTAGACGGCCATCCAGAGGAGACTGTGAGAATATAGGTGTCTGCTAATTGCTGATAGAACCAGGGTCTGGGGTTGTGATGTGTGGCGTCAGGTGTTCTCAGTGTGCCTGGGCGATTCAGAGACCAAATGCCTACAGTGCCTGCTGCAGTCGCAACCGCGAGTGTATGTCCCGAAAGCCAGTGCAAGCACGAGGGCACTGTTTGAGGAAACGAAACTTCGAATGCAGCACGTGAAACACGAAGATACGTAGGAGTGTGAGTGTCGGCTTTGGGAGGTGCGGAGATATCCAAGACACGCACTCGTCCATCGGACCAGATACCTGCAAGCATACCTATATGCCTACTACTTGCGTCATCCATCTCTTCAGTCGTGTCTGTAGCAGCTACCGGGCACCATCTAAGATGTTTCGGCGCACCCCAGTCTGTGCAGATGACTAGCTCTAGTTGCGGCTCTTTCGATGCATCCAAGCCGCCTTCATCGTCAGCTTCAAATGACCATATCTGAATCGACGCAGGGAATGGCTCGGTAGGGTTGAATGCAGGTGCTTTTGGCTGCTCCAGTGGCTTGGGTTGGTCGCCGCTGGTAGGTCTCTGCTCGATGGCAACAGCAAGATATTGGGTGCTGGATTCCTCGTTCGTCGCCCATTGAGCGTCTTGCACCCAAGAGCCAAAATTGAACAACCAACCGCGTCGCTCTTGATCGCCCGGGAAGGGTTCTGCGATGCTCATGTATGAGCCTTTTGCCAGTGTGTTAACTTGGGGCGTGTTCACCGGACCAGCCAGTACGTTCATGGTATCCGATCCTGGGGTTGTCATGTACTGTTTCGCCTCGTCCGCCGTCAATTTATTCGTTGTCTGCGCTTTTGCAAAAGCATGGCTTCCGATATTGGCATACCACGTCCTCAAGACTTCATTCTCTTTTTCCCTTGCGCCATCGGCTTCGAAGAAGCTCCTTCTCAAACTACCCACCTCAGCATCATCAGGTTTATTCTTCTTATAACTCCGGATAGGAAACGTTTCTTGTGGGAACCAATAGTCCCTCGATTCGAGTACTGGTCTCAGATGGTGTACATCTGGACCAAACAGGTTCTTCAGCCGCGGCTCATGACCACCGATCTTGTCGAAATCGGGGATACCTCGCGTTCGCAATTGGGTGTCCGTATCGACAACCCGTACTTTGATGCCACCTCCTTTCTTGAATATGACTGGTGACGGTATGTTGTCTGCCATGTCCTTGTAGCGGGGATCATTGTACCGTCGTTTCGGAATAACGTCTGGGGTAGTAGGCACGGCTTGAGGTACTCGCGCATTTCGAGCATCGCGTGCATTGCGTTTTGGAGTTGGTGCAGGACTTTCGTCGGAATTGGCCTGCTCTTCCGCAGAGTCATCTTCCTCCTCTACCACTTCGTCTTCTTCTTCATATTCCATCTCCTCCTCCTGGGCATCCGGCATGAAATCATCACCGTCGTCATCATCGCCGTTTTGGAGGGATGGTGTCTGTTTGCCGGAGGGCGCAATGCCATCCTCGTCTTCATCGAGAAACGAGTATTCATCCTCGACGCGATAGGATTTGCGCGGCTTGCCTCGCGACTGCCGAGGTGATGAGTGCTCTGATGCGAGCGTTAGTGGTGTCCACCCTCGTCGAAGATGCAGGTAAAATCGCCAAATGCAGCACTAGCTCCAAGCGGCCTTCGTCATGTAGAGCTCCAGCCATCTTACATATCGATGAACTCACGCTGGAGCTGGAGGATCGCGTTCTTTTAACGCGTAGCTGGGCCTGTAGAGTACTTCAAATCACATACCTATGGACATTTCGAGCACTCAGGTGTGTTGCTGTTGTGACTGCCCAGGTGATTGGGTGAAGAAAGAGCAACTCGGATGCGACCAGGAAATCCAGCCCCACCATTAGCGGAGGGCACAGACCTTTTGACCCCGCCATCGCATCCAAATTCTGCTGTCAGAACTCTGATTCACATGCTTGTGGGAGACTTGACTGGGGGACTAATGGCAACTGCATGCGCGCGTTTTACCAACGTTATAAACGCAAATTTTCCCCGTTCCTCCATCAAAACGAATCACTTCGGGTAAGCAGCTTTCCAAGCCACTACTCGCATCACCGTACTAACAACCCTATCGTGGTATGGTCTAGTGGTATGACGTCGCGTTGTGGCTGGCGGACACCTAGTGTCCCGATCCAGATCCGCGCCAGCCTGGGTTCGAGTACGTTCATTCCCTCATTGGTGGTCCTGAGACATTCCTAACATGTCTACAGTTCCCAGTACCGCCAATTAATTGCGACAATCTCTTTTTGACTTCTCTCTCACCATGGCTATGTGAAGTTAGGCCACGCACACTCTTTTTTGACACAAGCACAGCTGCAGAGGTGCAGAGTAAGCAATACGTTTTTGACCTTGTGTGCGGATGTACCTAAGAGAATGTGCTACGCGAGTGCTACAATAGAGGTGCGCGCAGCTCCTCTTTTGATTATCGCCGTCTTTTCACCATAGTAAGAAGATAAATGTCAGAGGCGCCGATGCACGCCTACAAGATATCCCAAGCCACTACATAAGTTTCTACAAGTCTGTACAACTGCGAAAGCACATGCGTAATTTGACGAAATCGATGCATGTGTATAAGAGTAGCAACCAGCCAAGATCTGCGGAAAGCGAGAACGCCAACAATAAAGCAGAGCAGGCAGTAAGGTACCGCAGTAGGTGCATATAACATGTCGAAGCGCTAGTGGGTTTATACACTAGAGTGACGACATATAACACAACGTCTATCTTCTCTCGGTAGCGCGCCACATGTTGGTCAGATTTGATAAGGGGAAACCCAGAGGTAACATGTAGTCTTTCAGCGAGCGGTAGTCTCATTCAAATGCAGTGTGAAGACGGAGTTCGGCTTTATATCTCATATGTTATTCTCTTCTATCCAAGGGGTATCTACCAACGCCGTGACGCCATTGAGGAAGGTTCCGTTGCATCTACTTGCCCACTTTTTCTAGTCGGATTTACCCAGCGCGCGCAATCTCGCTCCGAAGTGAAAGCACAAATCCAAGAGCCAGGTCTTAGTCCGTAGAAGAAGCACCAGCCGAGCGGTCGCCAGACGTATCTGAAGACGATTCTGACAAACGATTAGTACGACTTCGTCTGGTATATCACTGAACCGACTTACCAGCAGCGTCTTCCGATGAGTTGCCAGTGTTGACGTCGTCGTCTACAAAGGCGTCGCCGTCTACACAGAGTCAGCTATAATAATGCAAGAAGGATACATCATACTCACGGTGAACTTGCAGCGCGTTATAAGCATCAGTTGCTGCCCCCGAACCCGTCGCAAGTGCGTTATCGTGAGCGGCAATGTCCTGCATCTGAGCTACGATACCCGCAGCGGCCGGCATAGAGGGGTTGCCAATGGGACCCGGAGGGATATGAGACTTGGGGATAACCTCGTAGGTCTTCCCATCGAGGATTGTATACGACAGTCGAGCATATTCACGCGCTTCCTCGACGCGGGTACGACGGTATCGAGGGAAGAGGCCAACGCCGTCGACGACGTAGTTCTTGGTGATACCAGGTGGTTGGAACATGATACCTGCGCAAGCAGCCTTCTGGGGAGTGCTTCCGTCTCCTGAGAGAGGGATCTTGAGGTTGGGGTACGAAGAAGATCCATGGCCAGTGTTCTTGTTGGGATTGCCGCTAGGGGGCGGAGGAGGTGGAGAGGATCCAGCAGCGGCGGACATATCTTCTTTGAGTTGAGTTGGAAAGTTTGATCGTGGTATATATAGCTTCTGTGGCATAATTAGCAGAGTAAGCATAGCCAGTATCTCCAAGGAAACTTACTAGGAGTTGAAGTGTACCACGGTGATATCTCTTCTTGTAGCAGTGGTGTATAGAAAGAAGGAACCATAAACCCGCTCGAAACCACCTACTTATACAACGAAGGCGGTTCTCCTCAGCGATCACCTTGACCTTTACTCAAAGTCCAGGTGACCTCCCATAGCCGCCCCTCACCGCGAAAGTGAGAAAGTTCTACAGTAGTGAAGGAGCGCATTGTCGTCGGGGTAGTCAGAGGATCCAGTGATTCTATTGTGTGTTCGAAACAGCGTTGGAAAGGAGAGATCTTATAACTCGAACGAGCGATTGCGTTTGCTGCTTGTGGTCGTGTGTTGTGGACGGAAGACACTCAGATTGCTAGGCGGCAGGTAAATCAACGTCAAACGCTATGGAAACGGGCAGTCGCGTTCGTGGACCGAGTGAGCTCGTGACTTATCGAGGAAGGCGCGATACCCAAAGAGAGCATAAGGAACGCGACGAGAAGCAGGAGTGTGATGTCATCACGTATCGGGGACATCAGCTCCAGCGTAGGTGTCTTCCGTCAGATTGACACTATTCACTAACTGTACTCGGCAGATGCGCAGATACTCGGTTGTTGTTGCACGTTGATTTACATGTTATGTGTCCAGGCCTATCTCATTGGTGTCTAGAAGCAAACTAATCCTGACCCCAGTGACCTAATAGCGGTCGGCACCAGGTCAATGTGAATATCTATCCTGACCTACGGCAAGAATCCAGCCCGGTCTAGGAAGCAGCGACACCAGAACCAGAAGCAGGAAGAGCTTTCTCATTGTCGGAAAGACCATCGTATAGACCTTTGTCGAGATCATCTAGGTAGGAACTCCTGCGACGCTTGAAGTACTTGAAGTCGATATCTTTCACATGCGGTCAGCCAATGTTCAAGATGCTTATCAAATCACGGTCTTACAATAGTGGATAGTATCGTCATCTTCCGCCTCCTCCAAGGCCGTTTCAACGTCAATAAACTCCCAATACGGATCGTTCAGACGCGACAAAACGTCTTTAGCTTGCTCAGGATGCTTGATGACGATAGTGTAGGTGTTGCGACCTGGATCATAGGAGACATGCATGCGCATCCCATCACTGTTAAGGATTGCGACATTGTCCCGGTGGTACTTGGGTACGCCCGCCTCAGTCGTCTTTATGATACCTTTGGTCGGATCCAAAGCGTAGTAGCGCGTGGCGATCAAGTCGAGTTGGGCGCGGAAGTCAACTAGCGGGTTCTCGAACGAGGTACCGGCGCTCTCGTCTTTGGAGGGACGGTTGTAGCTGGAAGGAGGGATGCGGAACTTCATCTTTCGTTCGTGTTTGGGGTTGGCGCGTGACATTGTATACCTTGGATCGAGCGATGGTGATTTTCGAACGGAGCAAAGAACCCTCAATATACACGACTCTAGCTTGTCTGTGTTTGCTGCCTAACCAATGCACTGCGGTCGCAAAAGGGAAAGAACTGTGGGGGCGTGATGTCTGAGCCAATGATAACCCCAGCTGAGGACAAGGAAAGTGAATAACCAAAATGACGTCGGGCGGAGGAAGGAGAGACCTACGGATGATGTTACTTCAAGCTTCTGTCATACATGTTATATATACAGCCCTACATGATGGGTATCTAGAAAACAAACCCACTCCGACTCCTTCGTCGCCGATCCTTCATAGCAACGCCATGAGACACACTTATTCTATAGTTGTACACAATCCAGCAAAAAACACCCTCCTGCGCGCCGTTAACCAAATCCATGAACTTCCTTACTTCTTCTCGCCGTCAACATCCATCGCATCCTCATCCTTCTTAGCACCAACATGTATAGCATCGCCATCCTCCTTCCTCGACATAACGTGAATAACATCGCCATCATCATCCGCCGCATCATCTCCAGCAGCCGTCTCATTCCTTTTTCCTTCGGGACTAACTCGATTAGCCGCCAAATTAGGAAAGAGAGGCTTTCCTGCAATAGATACCGATCTACGCAGATTATCGTTCTGGACTTCCTGATGAATCTCTTCCACCTCTTCTTCGTCTAGCTCGCTAAGCTCGCTCTCGTCGTCTGCGTCGTCGTGGATGGAAGCGGGTGCGCTGCGCTCGGGCTCGTCGTTGTTTATGCTGGCAGATGTGGTCGCTGTGCCGCTCTTGTCGAAGGAAGGGTGTAGATGTTCGGTGGATGTGCCTGGTTCAGGTGCTGGTTGCGCAACGGCTTCGGGTGAGGCGGCTTGTCCGACGATGGAGGGAAGCGCTGCTTCGCTGGGTGGAGGCGATCGAATGGGCATCGATGTTGGCTGCGTAGCTGTACCTGCGATCTTTTGTACACAAGCTTCGGCTCGACGTGCGATCTCCCTACGACCCACTGCCTTGGCTCTTGGTTTTGCGGGTTGCTCAGGCTGCGAGGGCATTTGCGGCATTGACGGCGGGTGCTGCGGCTGAAGCTGGTTGGGGTGATACATGTTAAATGGCGTACCAGAACTTCCGTCAGCAGGTCCATCAACCTGAACCTGCATCAACGATGAGATAGGTACAGCACCTGCAGCTGTTGCGGGTACACCGAAAGGCGATGGTCGAGGCTGTGCAGGCTGCAAGGGCTGCTGTGGTTGTTGCTCCGATTGCAACGGCGGTAGCGAAGGTCCAATCGAAGTGTACAGCATTGCGTATGCGTCGCCAATCAGGTCGTCGATGAGAAGGGGCTTCATCATGCCATTATTTAGACGCTTGAGTTCGATAGCATCGCGGAGAACATCCAGCACGGGATGTTGGGTCTCTGGGTTCTGACACCACGCTTCCAACCGAAGAGCCAGCGTGTTGAACTCATCGTGATTGACAGACTTGAAAGCAGAGTCTTCTTGACCCTCAAGTACGTTGCCAATCTTTCGCAGCATTTTGATGTAGCGCAGACATAAGTCTTGCCACAATTTCTGGTGCTCGAAGAAGTCAGTCTGCTTGCGTCGTACACGCTTAGCAAGCGCCTCAAAGTTAGTTTTGTCTCCAGTGAGATCCAATAGTTCAATAAAGAACTTGGTATACCGTGTAGTGTAGACAAAATGTCGGCCGGGTCGCTCATTCTCAGGTTTCCAAACTTGTACAGCCATGGTCTTGGTAAACATTTGCTGCGTAAGCTCATGTTTAGCCTCATTGGCCGATACTGGATCTCTGCCGTTGTCATAGAGAGTATGGGCCACACGGGATATGATGCGATGGTGCCAACTTGACTTGTCGGCCGCTCGCAATGCTTTTAATACCGCGAGTACGTATCGCTGCCAGTCACCGTTGTTTTCCGGAGCTTTGACGTTCTGCGTGTAGGAAGTGTTCGCGAGGATCTCCGCCCCTTTCTCGTGGTCGATGGCTCCTCGCAGGAACAGTTTGTGTGTGATGGAAACGAGCTTGTAATGCGGCTCAAGGACTGGCTCGCCGCTGCGCCCCTTCTTTCCTGGTAATGTTTCAATGGCGCTGACGAATGCGTCCACAACAAACTCCCAGGAAGGACCGCGTGGAAGGGGTAGTGGTGCACCTATTGACTTGGCATATTGCGTCGCACCATCATTTGCTGCCCACATCTTCCAACCACACTTTCCAAGCATGAAGTGATTCCACCACTTGTTCGGATTGCCTTTGATGGCTCTCTTGTAGAGAGTGCTTGCGAATTTCCAAGCAGTGTAGGCATGCAACGGGGCAAATACGACTTCTTTGTATAGAGAGGCGTTCGTTTGTAGGTTGCAAAATCGTTTTTCACTTTCCCGTATCTGGAATGCTTCCATACCGAATGGTTCCCTGGATGAGGCGTACATGCGGTTTCCGAACTCGGTGTACATCTGTGCAATCTTGGTTTGATCGATCGGCGTGATGTTAGCATCGCGGGTAGCGCAGGCTACAGCCATAATGTAGCAATTGATTGCAGCACGCTGGAAATTAACCACCTCGGCACTATTGCTGTTCATCTTGTCTGCGTTCCAAGATACAGCCTCTTCGAGCTGCGTGTCGTTGGCTTGGGCAAGCCGATACCAGGTCTCCCACCGTTCAATGGAGTGCTCCAGGTCCTGCACAAAGAATGCCTGTGCGTAGTTAAGGTCTTCTGTCGGTCCCTGAGTCATACGTTTCTGCGATCGGAATTTGCTCAGCGCGATGTTTCCCATCATGTAGTACCAGCCCTTCGATGCAGCCACAGCTTCGTCAGCAGGAATGTGTTTCGTGGCGAGCGAACCAACGCCTTTCAGACACCCAAACAGTGCCACTGGATTGACGGGCGATTTGAAGTAAGTGGAAATGACTTTGCGGTTAAAGGTAATATCCTCGTTCTGTTTAGGCCGACCAAGAGCAGCATGTACTTTCTCGATGGTACCTTTGAGCTCGGTCTTAGGTAGGTCCTTGAGATCGACCTTAGCAGCTTGCGACATTGCGAAAGGTAAGATGCTGAAGGCAGTCTTCTTATCAAGGACATCTGGCGTAGTTTGAAAGCTCTGACAGTCCAGAGGCTCGACGAAAAGCTTCAATCCATACATATCGTGGAGTACCTGGCAGAGCTCGGTGGCGTGGCTGGGACCATCAACGATGTCATCCATGCGAAGTAGCTCGTCCTTCGCAAGCCTCAAGAACTGACGGTTAGAAAGGTGACAGAAGCCACGTACACCAGTCGCATGATGCACATGGCGGATGAAATCGAACAAATCGTCAGAAGGAGTAGGGAAAGCCTCTGAATCTTGGGACATGCCGTCTTTGAACAGGTGGTACTGCAGGATCCAGAGTCGTAGGTGTATGTCGTCGAGTCTTGACATCATATTGGCGAACGCTGCATTCGGCTGAGATTCTACTCGAGGCACGGTGATGTGATTGACACGAATCAGATCTCGGAGCATGTCTGCTGCTGATATAATATGTAGCAGTTCTGCGATGGCGGACATGGACGATTGGACATGCTCATATGAGAGGCAGGCGAATGGTGCTTCGTCATCTCGGATGATGCGGATTATCTTGACAACCATGTCATCGATCACCCGGTATCGGGTTAAGAGCTTGTGTTGACGGTCTAGCAATGGAAGTTCCTGGAAGTTTGTAGATCTGAGATCTGCTACAAGGGCTTCAATACTTCTAAGGAAGTATGACAAGACCTTTGAAGAATAATCAATGGCTTCGTAAGCCACGCGCAACCTATTCCAGAGGGAGAGTCGGACATTGACATTCGCAGAGTCGAGGAACTTCCGCATTTCCAGAACGGGCGAGACGCGATCGAGATGCTGTTCTGAGCCAATGCTTACAGTAGGTGAGCTGTGTGTATCAACGCCGTCATGTTCTAAGCCGTCGGGCTTCGGGGAGGTACTAGGGTCGTTTGTGTTCGCAAGCTCCAGTATCGGCTCCAGGCTTTCGATAACCGTTACTGGGTCCTGTTCCTCTTGGTCAAAGACCTTGAGAAAGAAGTCCTTCATACTAATGCGCACGAGCTCTTGATCAATAGCGGCGACTGAAAGTTCCGGCATGACGGCGTTGTTCTGTATCTGAATCGTGTGATCGCCGAAAGGCTCAAACATATCTTTCAACTGTGCCATGGCAAATAATACATGTTCCGGCAACACCTCGTCGTTGACACTCATTTGAAAGACTGTCGCCCAGATATGGCGCAAACCTAGATCGTCAATGCCCTGACCTGGTCTGCAGTCCGATCGAAGTTGTAAAGCCTCCCGCGCGAGCAAAGCCCATCTTTCGAGACGGTCACTCTGGAGGATTTGAGTGCTGGCGTCTACTACACTTTGCGGATGCTTGATAAGAGAGTAGACATCGAGATGCAGCTCGAACAATGCCTCCACTATCTCTATCTGCGCCTTGTCGAAGGCGGAGAGCTCATAAGCTTGAGACCGATGTGTAGCGTCCAGTATCCGCCGATTGAGGCTGTCAACGCGTTCGGCCATGCGCTCGTATATGAACTCGTCGATACGAACAATGACTTGTACAACGTTTCGCTTGAGATCTTCCGCCCACCTAAACTGCAGGTAGCTTGACTGATCACTCGGTTGGGTTCCTGTCGTGGAGCAGTAACCTGGAGTAAACAGAGATTCAATCCAGCCAAATGCGACTTCTTCAATCGAAAGCCAACCGTTGTTGACAGACCTTGCGAACGCGTTCAAGCCTTGATTTTCCAGCAAAGGTTTATTGGAAGCTTGACTCGAACTTGACTTGGAAAAACCCAGAAACGCATTGAGCCCGTGTTCCCTAGTCGCACCGAGGAGATCGAAAGACTCGGAACTGAGAAGGATTTGTGCAGTTTTGACGTGCCCGCTCCGTAGTCCCGTGAAGAAATCGCAAGCGGCCTTGTCAATGGGATCTGTAGCAGTCGCGTCAGGGAGCGCCATGACCAGCTTACGCAGCTCATCCGGGTCCTTCATTCCCTCAACACCGAGCTTCGCATACATATCCTTGAGGATTTCATAGAGGCATGAATCTGCGTATGTGTACTGTTCGAGTTGTGTATCAAGCTGTTTACTAGCCTCTTGAGCTGCATTGCCAATCGTCGGTTCAAGTATTGACTCTCGCCCCCGAATGCGTTTACTGCGTGATCTTCCACCCTCTGCGGTTTCGGGTAGACCAGCAGAGTCTGTCGATCGTTTGCGCGACGGGACTGGTGCGGCATTGGAAGGGCCAACAGGTGCAGTCTCTTCATTCCTGACTTCACCGTCGACCTCCTGCTCTTCCATTATGGTATCTTCGCCATCCCTCTCTGGTACGTTCTCCGCTTCGGTCGCTGTAGTGTTGGGTTCTTCGATCTGTGGCGACGGGGTCGGAGCGGGCGCAGGTGCGGGCATCAAGGCTTCCTGTACTGGTGCGGGTGGTTCAGACTCGATGCGCTCAGGAGTCTCGCTCTCGAGTGGTATGCTGAAGACTATGTTGGAACCAGAAGGTACGTTAGGCGTCATGCCCTGTTGCTCCGAGAGGAACTGCCGCACTATGATGTCTCCCATTCCTGCCCAGTCCCACTTGGTCGGAGTCAAGGTCACGCTCTCCGGTGCCACCTTGATGTTGTGTAGATTTTCGGCGAGGGCGACATCGGCTGGGAGGGGCGCAAACGGAAATGGATTCAGGCGCCTCTTCAGCGTCTCGGAAAGCTTCTTGCGCTTGATCGAGGATAGTGGCGCCTGGCTCAGTGAGACATTGTCCTCCAGGCGTCCTACGAGCTCGCGCAATTGTTGTCCGGCAAAACCCTCCTCCAGCCCAGGAAGCCGTAACAGACTCTCCCATTGCTCGTCGTTTCCGTCCAAGACTGCCTCCAGACAGTAGCGAGTAAGGCGCTTGCTGCCCAGCATAGCCGCGACAGATGCCGCACGCAGCCAGAGATCCAGGTCGGTGTCCTCCTTGTCCAAAGCCTCGGCAAAGTAGTTCAGGGCGCCGCGTGTGTTGTTCCATGCCTCCATCTGCGGTGACACGCCACTGGTAGCGATCCAATGCTGCATCGCCTCGAGCAGAAACTGGCCATGGTTCTTGTATGACAGGTGCAGTATTTGCTGGAGTGTGTTGGGGGCGCTGTCGGCAGCGCCTGTGGACTGGACGGGGCCTGCATCGTAGTCGTCCTCCAATATGGTGTCGAACACCAGGTCTTCGCCAAAGACCTCATGCCGCTGGTATTCCGAGAGAGATTCGGCGTATTTGAAAATTTCTGATTCGAAGAGAGCTTTGTAGGCTGCGGCGGTCTTGTCGAACGATGGAGGGCCTTCGGAGTGGTATTTGAGGGCGGTTTGGTAGAGTTTCAGCGCCTCTTCGATTTGGATCTCCTGGGTATCGTCGACTTCTTCTTCGGCGGTCTCCTCGGGGAGCTCGACATTGTAGGGATGCCATGTAGAGGCTTTCGACTGCGATATGTGAGCGGGCATGGTTGAGAATGCCGGGGTTGTACTTACCATGATGCGAGATGTGCGTGGTTGTAGGCAGTTGGGAAAGGCCGACAGGCAAATGAGAGACGTTTCACAGCATTGGTGATACAGACCCTGAGCAGCAGGCAACCATGGAAGGCGCGACGATGGTGTGGACAAAGAAGGTGGGATGCGACTGGGCTGTGGCCTATGACACGTCGTGAGGCCTCGGTGTGACGCGACGCGACAGTGAATGATGGAGCGCAGGGATGCCCCGTCTTGGCAGCTGCGGTCCTCCGCGATGAGCTACCGTGCCTGCCCTCCATACTCAGCAAGGACACCGAAACCCTGACAAACATCGCCCGGGCTGTGAAGTGCATACCAAGCCCCTCCGCCAGCAACCCGCCCCCGCCATAGCATCCTCTTCACCGCCATCGTCCCCCCGCATTTGCGGCGCCAATTGAAGCCATGGTCACATCGCCAGCTGTTCCCGAGTACGCGCAACCTACTAGCTTTCAATCTACACATGTTTTACATATGCGCCCACCTGCATCCTTCCTGCTGTCTTCGAGTCACAACACATCGTCATGGCGCATTTCTGCTGTAATTTCTTCTAACATGGCTCTAGAATCTACGAGGACGAGCTACACTCCGCCATCGAAGCGCGCTCGGAATCTCTGCAGACCCTACGAGAGCTGGGCCCGCCAGATCTGGTCCACCTCATAAAGCAGCCCATCAAGAATGCGACAAAACAGGTCCGTAGTACCTTCGACCGCACAGTGGCCGCGAACCCAATTTGACATGTGATTAGATTGGCGTCTACCACCACGTATCCGGCGTAGACGCTTCCTCGTCTGCCAGCTTGGCAGCCTACATCAACACCCTCACATACTCTGCGCACGACAAGCAAAATAAGGTCGTCTCTGGGCTGTATTGGTAGGGGAATGTCTCCTTGCGGCGCTGGCAATTGCTGACCGAGCAGCTGCTACAATGCCTTCTCACGGCTGGACATGCGCGTGCAGGTCTACATCCCTGGCACTGTGGAGAGCTACTGCATCGATGAGCGCGGCGACAAACGAGTAGCCACCGACGAACTCTGGCTAGAGACCTACCTGTGTAGCGTACTGCGCGCATATTCTTATGCCGACGATGGCTCCGGCGACACGATCAAGAAGATCGTTGGTGTGCGGAGATTCAATCCCATCACAAGTACCGAGAGCGAGCACAAGTTTCTGGATGCAGCAGAGCGCCTGTTCTTCAACGGTATGACATTCGCTTGCATGATGATATCTCCGCTAACGCAATTCAGGCTGGCAATTAGGATCTGATCCCGAGATTCAAGTCCCAAATCTCGTCTCGAACCACTTGACTACGGGTCTTCTCGACTACATTCATACCACTGGTAGATATACTTCAGGCATCAATCTGTTCGAGAAATTGCGAACTCGCGATCCGGAGATCTCTTCCCTACTGGCGCGGGTATACATCGAGGCAGACGAGGAGGTGCAGGCAGTCCAACTGCTACACGAGGCCATCCAAGAATTGCCCATGGATTACTCTCTGCTCGACTGCCAAGCCGAGTTCTGCAACAAGAAGGGCCGCGGCGACCTGGCGCTTGAGATTGCTAAGAGGAGCGTTGTGTCTGCACCTAGTGAGTTTGGCACATGGGCGCGCTTAGCAGAGATATACGTCAGCCTCGAGCAGTGGGACATGGCATTGTTGACTCTCAACTCATGTCCCATGTTCACCTACCAGGACAAGGACGCACCACGGATGCCCGAGCCACAGCGAGTCTTTCTGCCTGTCATGCCAGAAGCCATGTGCGACGAGATTGAAGATTCCAACATCGACGATATGGAGCTTGTGCACCCAACTCTGAGGAAGCTGCACGCTGCGGGTTTCAAGGGTACCTTCCTCAAAGCCTACATTCTGCTGACCGAGATTACAAAGAAGATAGGCTGGGATCAATTACTCAAGATACGAAGCCAAGTCTTCGTCATGGAGGAGGAATACCGCCATGAAAAGACCGCACAGCAACCGCATTCTCGCAGCGCCAGCACAACAGCGCTCCGTTCTCCTTCTCCAAACACACACGCCCAGCAAACAAATGGTGACCATGGCGAAGTCGAGGAACGTTCCTCCGCTGAGATATCCAACACGAACGGCGAATCATCGTCTGCGGCCGCCGAAGCAGTCAACGATCTCGAGAAGCCCATGCACACTGTCGCCTCTGAAGTTGTGAAAGCCGGCAGCGAAGACCCTCACGCACACGACGCCGCAAACAATGGCAACCCATCGCAACCAAACTACACACACTTTCAGAACAAGCGCCTCTGCGAACGCTGGCTCGACAACCTCTTCATGGTCCTGTACGAGGATCTGCGAGTATACACGATATGGCGAACTGAGATGGCGCAGTACAGGCAACAACAACTTCTATACAAGAAGAGCAGTGAGGAGTGGGAGATCCTAGGTGAACTCGCCGAGAGACTGCATCACACAGAGGAGGCAGTGGAAGCGTATGAGAACTGTCTGCAAATCAAGTTCTCACCAAAAGCCATGAGAGGCGTGCTGAAACTAGGCGAGGAGAGGAAACAGGTCAGGGACGTCACAGCCGCGTTGATCAGACTGGTCACTTGGCAGTACCGATGGTACTCTGAGGTAAGTCTACCTTCACCCCTTCAACAAGATGGCGAAACTAACATACCCCCAGTTCTCGCCCTCCCTCCTCTACACAATCCGCAAACTTATCGAAGAAGAAGGCGCCGTCAAAATCCGCAGTATCATCCAGGGTACCTCGCTACCCCAGCACGTCCTCGATCTCACACACCAGTATGCCGCGCTGTGTGCGGCGTTTAGGAGCAGCGGTAGCGATGGTTAGAAGCCTTCGCCTCTCAAAATCTATGGCTATACCAACAACAGTCTTGACCTCCAGGGACGTACCTGGAAGGACGAGAAGGCGAAGTGGTTGGCTGGAGGATAGCTTTGTGTTAGTGTGCGCGTGTGTGTATGTATTAATGCATGGAAGCGTTGGTGTTGGAGATGGTGAATGTTAGACCGTTAATTAAGTCCATTGCCCTCTTCATAACATGGCTTGACAGCTGTGTACTTGCTTTGCGTGCACCACTTCAGTGCCTAAATAGTTAGTCTAGGGAAGAGTCGATTGGCATTCATTTATCCTGCTTCACTGAGAATCTCATGACCATCCACAATCGACATGCCGTTGTCCACATTCTTGCAACCAATGTATTCATTTTGTATCGTCACAAGCCGGGGGATCGTACCAGGCAGCCGTTGCGCGCCATGTCACGTAACCTCGTCCTTAAGGAGATAGATAGTAGACAGTAGAAGACCCCATGTAAAAGCCCAGGATGAACACCGCTCCATGCTCCCCCATACACCGCTCCATCTTTCTCCTCTCCAAGCCCAAAAGTGATACCGCTTAACGGTAAGACTTCTGGTACCTGGCGCGCGCACCTGGACCGCCGAACTTCTTGGGCTCGCACCGCCTGTTGTCGGCAACGAGCAGTGTGCGGTCGTACTGGATCAGGGCCTGCTTGAGCTGGTTCTTCGAGTGCTCGTCGACGTACTTTTGGTAGTAGGCGATGATGGATTTGGCGATGGCTTGGCGGATGGCGTAGACTTGCGAGGTGTGTCCACCACCGGAGACGCGGACGCGGATGTCGACATCGGCTGCCCATGTTGTTAGTATTTTGCCCGCAATTCCTGCGCGTATGCCGCCCTGGGGTTTCGTGTGTGCGTACCGAACTTGTCAACACCGAGGATGAGGATGGGCTCGTAGACCTTGAATCGCAAGATCTCGGGCTGGACGAGGGAAAGAGGCTTTCCGTTAACCTTGACGAGACCCTTTCCGGCCTAGAATTTCATCGTAAGTATGCTGTTCGGTTGCGCGTTCGATCGTGGCATTGCGTGTGTACCTTGCAGTGGGCGACAGCTGTGGGCGGGATTGTTAGCCTTGTTCTTCTTCTTGCTCTGGGGTGTCGGGCGGCGGGCTTTGCGTACCAGTCGCGGTCTTCTTCTTGCCGAAG
Source organism: Alternaria viburni (assembly GCF_023758015.1). Lineage (NCBI taxonomy): Eukaryota > Fungi > Ascomycota > Dothideomycetes > Pleosporales > Pleosporaceae > Alternaria > Alternaria viburni. Next base: position 366,132 of record NW_026055797.1, read on the forward strand.
CATTGCACGCTCTGGGAGGCCATGTTGGGCGACTGTGGAATGTGCGTGCGGTTAGTACGGGTGGGCGTGGTCGGTTTGGCTGTCGTCGATGGGTGGAAGTTACCCGACGATGTTGCATGTCGAAATTCAGTGTGCGCACGGACCCGCTATCCCTGTAAGCGATTAGCGTCGCGGCGGGCTAGCGCCGTCAACTCCAGAAGCCGCGCATCTTCAACCTTGCCACGAGTATTTTCAGATCTTGATCCGGAGCATCTTTGAAGCTACTGCTGCAGTTTGAACTGCGCCTCACTTCTAATATTGTTCATGTGCAAGTTGGTGTAAACTGCACAAACATATTTGCGAGGCGCTACAGCGTTCAAAAAAGATTGTGTACACCACAATTACACCTGGGCATTTCTTCCGTTGCGAAAATAAGAAAGCAGAGATTGGAAAGTTCTTTTCATCGCGTGTGTGCTAGAAGGGTTCAGAAAGCAAAGCACCCTTACTCAACCTTTCTCGTTCACGCGCACACCAGTCGCTCTCATCACCAAAACCATCCATCGACACCATACTACTCCCATACCAAAATGTCATGCTCTCAGAAAACTTGCCCTTGTTATGTGGCCCCGTCACTTGCCACAGATTCATCGCACAAACTATACGTTTTCGGAAGTAATGGAGAAGGTCAACTCGGGATCCCAGCAGCCGAGATAGTCAACACTCCAACCCCAGTCCTCAATTCTACAACCGGCTGTTGCCCTATTTCTTTGGACGAGATATCTTACATCAGGGGCGGCGACAATCACACGCTATTGTTCACGAAAAGCGGCATGGTCTACAGTCTTGGTGATAATCGCAAAGGTCAGCGGGGAATCCAAGAGCCCACACCTCCACTAGAACCATTCCGCATTTTGTCACATAATGACAGTTTCGCCGCGGCTACATGCGAATCTTCAGCTTGCGTCGAGATCAACCCATCCAACCCTCCAATGAGCTATGTCAAGATATACGGCTCTAGCAACTGGGGTGAGCTTGGCACACGCGACGACGGCTTGAGCGTCCTTGAACTTCCAGGCTGCATTGTAGATTTCACAGCGGGAGTCTGGCACTATGTCGCCATAAAGCAAGATGGCTCAGCCTACGGTTGGGGGAAAGCGCGGCTCGGCCAACTGGGGGGTGCGCTGACTGACAAAGTCACAAAACCTACCAAGATCGAGGGCATACCGTTCATGCCTAAAAAGGCAGTGTGTGGCAAAGACTTCACATACCTGGTCAGTGACCCATCCCAGGGTAAACACCATCTCCTCGGCAAAGACAAATTCAACATCATCTCGAACATGCCCGAACATGTCAAGAACTGGAAAGATATCGGCGCGACATGGCACGCCATCTTTGTGCTCTTCGACGACGGCACTCTTACCGCGTGGGGTAAAGAGAACATGTGGAAGTTATTACCGCCCAATCTACCGCTTTTGGACAAGATTGCTGTTGGGTCGGACCACATCCTCGCCGTAACGAAAGAGGGTAAATTGATATCGTGGGGCTGGGGTAAACATGGGAACTGTGGCGATCTCTCAAATGTTGGAGTCGACATGAAGAACGATATGGTCAGCGGATTCTGGAATGAGATCAGCATACCAGGAGAGATCCAGACGATTGGGGCTGGGTACTGTACGAGCTTTGTGGTTACAAAACAAGGTTGAAAATCTGCGAATCATGAGAGTATCATTATAATCTACGAGTGCCGACGTTGCGGTCATTCATCTATGTACAACAGCTTCATCACCCATCAAACTCAACAACTCAGAGACCCTCCCTGACCAAACTCCACTCCGCAACCGTCCCCCCATCCGTCGCATTCTCGGCGAAAAGATTTCCACTAATCCCCAAATGCGCATACCGTCCGCTCCAAACACTCTGCTCAAGTGTGACATTCGTCTGATTCCCAATGTACGTCTTGATCTCATATGCCGTAACTGGATCCCAAGGCGCACTTATCTTCACCTCGCCTGCTGTTACTTTCCTCACATCTTCAACGAGTTCTGAGTTGGGCCGACTTTCGAACGGAGGTAAAGAGGTGTTGGAGAAGTAAATTTCGAAGTGTGAGGGTGGCTGGTTGCCCCAGTCCATTACGACTTTGTTGATAGGATAGAAGGATGAGTCGCCGAGATCTACGGTCAAGTAGCTGGTGATGTTCGCAAGTTCGGGTTGCCATTTCGTGCTTGCGGCGCCATCGACAGCTGCGATGGGGAATTGACCAGGCTTATTACCTTGCGGTGGTGGGAGGAGGGCTTTACATTGCAGGATGTTGCCGCCGACTGTAAGGACTTCACCCATCGGTCGATTGCGGACTACGAGTGGCTCGTCTCCAAGTTCGTACGTTGTGTTGTCTCGGTTGCTGCGGGTACCGATCGTGACGGGAATGGGCTTATCAAAGTACGTCGCGTTCGCGGAGGGTAGAGTATAGTTTTCTCGCGGCAGACGTGCCAACGTCGTATGCGTTGAATTGGAAGTAGCGTTGATACCGTGTCCCATCCAGTAAAATGTACGGTAGTTCAGATATGGGATCTGCGGCGGCAGCGTGGGGTCGATGTCCAACCTATCGTAGTAGAGACCAAGACCAAGATATCCGAAAATACCCACGCGGTTAGTTCCTCCCATGCCGGTCAGAAAAGGAAATGCAGGGTGGGTGCCACCGTTCTCGTTGACGTTGTCAATGAGTTGTTCGGAGTATTGGTACCATGGTGCGCGGACGTATGGCGAGGACGAGTAAACGTCGTAGGTAAAGCTCGAGCAGCCAGATGGTGAGACTTCGTTTGCGACGACGGCAAACGAAGAGTATGTCATTGCTGGGCCATCGAGAGACTGCTTCGCCGCGTAGTAATCCAGGTTGGCTAAGCTGTATGGATTGGGGTAATGCAGTAGGTCGTCGACCAGAACAACGTCTAAATAGGAGTTGTGATTAGTGACTCAACTGTCGAAGAGGTGGATGTTACTTACCAGCTTGTTTAACCGCTACTGACCCATTCATTCCAGTGTACTCAACAATGATGCCAGCATTCTCGTTGATTGGAATCCGCATATTGGATGCCTTGTCAGCCCAGCTAGCATTGGGGCTGCGTCCAAACCAGCTATTGAATTCATTCGTTTCGAGGAAATGGCGCTGCATGAGTGCAGTGGTAAAAGCTATGTTGTTGACTTGGTTGGCGTATTCGTCCGGGTCCGTGGCATTCCAAAGCTCGTATGCCCCAGATGTCTCGTTAAAGTCTAGTAACTGACCAAAGAAATGCGCAATCGCATTCGATATGGGTAAGAGAGTGTCGTTGAAATATTCTCCATCTCCGGTGATGATCAAGTGATTGTTGAGCGCAAGGCTAATGTCGCCGTTGAGGTGGTACTCGTAGTCGAAGCACGCGCCAGTGCCTGTGCAGTTGCCAAATCGCCCGCTCGTCCAAGGATACACAGCTCCTCCAGGTGTAAATCTACCTGTCTGGTTCTTGCTGGATTGGTACGCAGTTTCGACGTTGCGTTGCGCTTGATCGAAGTGCTCTACGCGGTACTTGATGACATTCTGAGCATGTTGAGGATGCGATACTTGGACTCCTGGTGCCATCCATACGTCTGAATCCCAGAATATCATACCGCCGTAACAGTCTGAGCCCAGCCCACAGACGGGAATACTATAGATGTCGAGCTTTGTATTGTTGTTAGCCGCAGCTACAGCGTTAGGTCCGACCATGTTGGATAACAAGTAGAATGGGTTGGTTCGTGCCATGATGTGCAATGTTCGTACGTCTGGGTCTTCCGGCAGGGATCCATTCGGTAGGTGGTAATCATCAACCGAGTCTGGTGTTAGTATGGACTCCCACTCTTCAATGTGAGAATGCAACAGCTTATAGTAACCCTCTTCGGCACCAGATAGCGAAGCATCGCGTGCTACACTCTGTGGGTCTGGGAAGGCATCTGTCGATGCGACTCCGATGAACTTGGTGATCTCGGTGGGGCGGAAGGCGACCAGCTCGACGGGGAGAGACTGCGCAATGGTTGAGCCATTGCCGCCACTAACGATGCCCCCAGCTACTTCAGTGCGAGCTGTAAGATTGACCCAATCGCTACCACTCAGAGTCGAGTATACATAAGCCTTCACGTCGGTGATGTTTCCCGGGCTGACAGCGGACCATATCGTAGGTGTGTCTTCTTCAAACTTCTTCGCAACAAAGTCCGAGCGAACCGCGCAGTCACCGTCAAGCACGTCGTACACCGTCACATTGAGGTCGCGTGTCGCAGTAAGCCTTAGCCTGACTGCTGCTTTATTCACATAAAGCTTGTGCACGAACATCTGATAGTCCACATCAACTGTCCCATCTCCGGAACCACCAGGCCGCCAATTGTATCGCCAGCTCGCAATTCCAGCTTTTACGTCTAGACTCGATACGAAATCCGAAATGTGGTCGGGGTTGACTGACGCATTCAGGAATTCACCGTTGGCTTCCACAACGATACCACCAGCATGTGGAATACCAGCAGTGAAGCTCTCCCACCCATACTGATATAGCCAAGGGTAGTTCGTTCCGTTCGTTCGTGGCTGACTGTTCCAGAAGCCTGCGATGGTCGAGAAAGCTTGTCGTCTGCTGAACAGCGGCCACCCACTTATAACGTCGCCGTCCACTGGCTCATCCACTTCGAAAAAAGGTCCTGCCGATGCTACATTGATGCCAAAGTAACCGTTTGCAAGCGTTAGGCGGGACTGGTAGTGGCCTTGATCCAGGGCATGTGTCGCTATAACCCAGTTCTGGTCATCCCATGTTACGTCCTTGAACTGTTCATGTTCGCTGCTGGTGGAGCAAAGAACTAAGCAGGTTGAAGCTAGAAGCGCAACGGTAGCTCGACGGAAGTTTGTCGATAGCATGTCCTGCTATCGAGAGAAGAGTAAGATCGTGATAACGGAGCAGCACCCGACGTGTTCAAGGCACGCCGGCCTTAAAGCAGTCCTAAAACAAGGTACAAAGCCATGCCGATCAAGCATTATTGGCACTAGAGACTTCCACGGGACGCCACCCGTTCGTCTCTCTTACCTTTTTCTACACCGCTAGGCACGGGCTAGCTGCTGCGATCGCTCGTCATACGCTCCTTTTGCGGGCGCTAGCTGCGTCGCCCAGCATGCTTGCGCGACAGCTTCATAGCTTCATTCAATGTTCATCAGGTAGAGAGATTGTCTGGGAAGGATGTGGTTGAACAAAGGTTTGATGCGTCGTTGTGGTCCTTGGCAAGTGATGAGGACGCGTCGATTTCGAGCACCACAGGCAATTAGAGCCGAAGCTGTCGGGATCGTGCGCATGTGACGTCACGGCTGACATCCCAACGAAGCCCTGGAGACTAAACTTGTCGCCTTATCATTCATCGGATGCCAGATATTGCCGATCGCATCGAACCAACAATGTTCCCAGGAGCTGTTCTATCGCGAGACTTTGGAGCTGGCCGTCAGCTTGCGGTTAGGCCGCCCAATCTGTGAGTGGCTGAGTCGCGCCATCACGAAGCGTAAGCACAGGGCATTCTCAGCTGAATGACAACTGTCCACACTTCACCCGCCATGGCCCGGCGCATCGCGTCGAAGCTTAGAAGACGCGCCAGGAAGACTAAGAAAGATATTTACCTCCCTCTCGATGCTGCGACGCGTGCAATCCGTGTGCTACACCTTCACCCTGGCGCCGGGGAGGATGACATTCGCGCAGAGCTCCAGGCCTCTTCCATTGACGATGTTCGAGGGCGCTATATCGCAATTTCGTACACGTGGGGTTCCGAAGGCGTCGCTCGCCAGGTTCTGATAACGTGCAACGGGAAGCTTGTCTCTGTTTCTGAGAATCTTTTCACGGCTCTGCGCAAACTTCGACAGCCTGACCATGAGGTCCTGCTCTGGGCGGACGCGTTGTGTATTAACCAAGCAGATGCTTTGGAGAGAACTAAACAAGTTGGCTTGATGGGTGACATCTACAGCAACAGTCGCGAGACGATCATATGGCTTGGCGGACCAACGCCTGGTGAAGATATTGGCTCCCGCTTTTTGAAGGGCAATGCTTCCGAAATAGTGTGGACAGGGTGGTTCCAGAGACAGCGACCTGCGGGATGAGTTTATGCTCGACTTTGAGAACACGTGTAGAGTAGCACCGTTGGTCGCATTTGCAGACACACCCGCGGCGAACACAGGGCCGGATATTTTTGGTGCGTTTTGTTTAATCCAGGACTTCGCCGAAGACATTTCGTACCCTCTGCTCAAGTTGCTGGATCGCAACAAAGCCACTATATCTGAACGCATCGAATATCCTAGGAGACATGGTCTGATTGCGACAAACAGCCGTTGGCATGGGTCACAGTCTCTTAGGGTGTGGCACGGTCTCGCAAGATTGATGGATAGGGCTTGGGTGATTATTCACAGTGCCTTCGTTTGATCTGGACTGACGATAGAACTGGCAGTGGCAGCGCGTTTGGGTCATCCAAGAGACCGTACTCTCAAGAAACGCCACAGTACACTACGGCATACTTTCAGCCCCCTATCAATGCTCGCTAGCGCGGCCGTTAACTATGTCCAGCAGCGTCACACGTTGTGCCTGGATCTGGCTGGGACGCTTTATGGGAAAGACACATTGGATGAGTTCAGCAACTTCGTTCTTCGAATCGAAGAGACAAAACTTTGTCACGAGAGTAGCTCCGAAAACGCGACGTTGCTGGATCTGCTTTGGAAGTTTCGACCCCTACAGGCGACTGACAAACGAGACAAAGTTTTTGCTCTCCTTGGATTGACTACGGACTGGCAAGGTTTACCAGCGTTGATTGCCGATTACAATAACGATGCGACGACAATCTTCACTCGAACGACTTGGGGTAACCTACGACGAGCAGGATCGCTCTCAGTCCTTGCAGGAGACCTTGAAGCTGTCCTGAATCGCAAACGTCTTGAAGGTCTTCCTTCTTGGGTAATGGACTGGTCGCTACCATGTCTCCCGACTGAAATAGAAAGAGTTGGCTCGTTGCGTATGTACAATGCAAGCGGTAACCGTGAAGGCCCGGTTCGGTACCATCCGGAGAACAATGCGCTAGAGCTTGAGGCTGTGTACATCGACTACGTGTCCACTGTTGGCGAGGTTAGCCGACATACACAGATCAGCGATACATGCGCCGTCATCAAGTCATGGAAGCTGCTCACTAACCCCTTCCTGCAAGATTTAAAGCCATATCCTACTGGTGAGCTATATCAGGATGTCTTTTGGCGGACATTGATCGGGGATCTGATACGTACGGGTACTGCTTCAGTTACTCGCGAGACGAAGAGCTCTTATCGCCGAGCTACAAAAGACGATTACGAGTCCTATAGGGCGTGGAGTATGTGGTCTCGATGCATCTCACGAGACACGTTCTCTCGAACAGCGTCGTTTTCGCAGCGCGACCTTGACGAAGGCATATCTGGAATAAATCACGCTCTCAAAACTGCGACAGCTTCCCGACGTTGTTTCCTTACAAAATCTGGATACATGGGTATCGGCCCAAGAACAACCATCGTGGGCGATAGAGTGCATGTGTTCAAGGGCGGGAATGTGCCGTTTATCGTCCGGAAAGATGGACCAGTCGCTGCAGATGTCTCAGACCCTAGCAATACGCCAGTGGGTGATAGGTTTCGCTTGATAGGTGACTGCTTTGTTTACGGATTGATGGACGGCGAGGCCTTCACGCAAGCATGTCGGCACGCTGCAAAAATTCATCTAGTTTGATCATCCGATTCAACACTTTCTCGACATCGGCCTTAACTAGCAGCAGAACTTATTTCGCATACCAAACTAATAATATATGTACAGAAGAACGAAATAAAACCATTTCACCAGACCTCACAGTCATCACCCTACCGCGGAAGTTTAAACATGTATCCATGCGCGGGGTACCGACATCTCACGCACGTAGTAGCCTACCACTTGCGCTCGGCCTTCAACTTCCTCCACCAATCCCTCAGCATCCAAGCATCGAACTCGGTGATCTCCATGGCGCTACCGGCCATCATGATGAAGTTGGTCTGACCTTGCGGCACCCAGTCGTAGAAGTCTGACACGGTTTTAGCACGATCACGACGGAATACACATAGAGCATACCTAGAAGACCGAAGCCGTGGCCCATTTCGTGGAGCAAGATGTGAATGTTTTCCTGGTCAATGTTGTTCAGGAAGTAATCCGGACCAATCTCCTCTCCCCAGTTGTATCCATAGCCGCCCATCTGGCCTTCAAGACTTTTGTCAAGCCATAGGCTGATATCGTAGCGGCTGGCCTCACCACCGGGGCATTGGCTCATATCGCCGTCCAAATGAGCGGCGCGATAGCAGCGAGTATCGCACTCGGGTACGCCGTCACCATCGGTGGTGGTGTAGATGTCCAGACCGTTGACATCACCTTCGATGAGGCTCTTGTCCTTGACAGCGTAGCCGACAACGTTAACATTGAGTTCCCTAAGCGGGAATCCTTCGAATCCAACGAGCACGTCGAACCACTTCTGCATCGAGCGCTGCAAAGCTTTGACGGTGGATGCGCGCGCACTCGCGGTGCTTTTACCCGAGTGATTCCAGCGGACGCAGTAGTTGATACTCCCGTTGTTGGCCATCATCTGATCAATGATCCAGTTCTTGTCTTGAAGGCCTTGAGGGTTCTCCTTCATGGTCTGCTTCCATACCTGGTCTAGACCAGTGACCATGTCGGAAGGCGGGTTCCATGTCGTCGCTTTGGGAATTGGTGCGGGTGAAGTCGGATCTTCCGCGCGGGCGAAGACATTGCGCTGTTCGAGCGAACAAAAGCGACGGTCGATATGCTTGATGGTTGGGTGTGCCAGCGCACCCAGACCGAAAGCTGAAAATGCGATGATGGAATTGAAGTTCACCATGGCGGTGGTATAAACGAGTGACAATGAAGACAGAAAACTAAACAGAGAGCGGAACAAAATGAATGTGAGTGGTATGTTTCTCAGCTAACCAAACAGCTGCGCATCACATCTGTTATACTATGAATTTCGTACATGTTGTACAATCCATTTTACGGAATACGCGTATAGGATTGTTGACCCTGAGGCGGCCACCAAGTGGTGGGTCAAATCGGACATTGCGAACCGAAGTAGGATTGTTCGCAATCATCTATCGCGTAATACAGATTCCACGTTTGCGGGAACAACTACTACGTCTATTTCGTGAATAGTAAACACATGAGGCTGGATGTTTCATGAAGAAACAACTTGTCGTGTGTTTGGATTAGAGGACCTCGGGAAGGTGCGGGTGGGGCTGTTGGCACGTGCGGACTCAAATTTCTCCGTGAGATGCGAGATGCGAAGGATTGAAGCATGGCATTGTGTTCTAGCGAACATCCTCGAGTTCATACGGCATGCACTTTGCGTGCATGGAGAGCTGATCTAGTACTGTTGAATAAACATTTTTCCTTAGAAGTAGTATCTGTCTAAGTACATCCGTCATATGCGGCTTATTTCCATTCTCGGTATGTTCGCACGCTCGGTGCATTCATAAAATCGGTGCATTACAAGACGAGTGTGGGCCCGATGTCTGCACATGTATCGCGGTAGGTTTGATAGGTTGGTGTACTTGGCGTAGTAGAAGCAAGCAAGCGCAAGGCTGTTTTCGCCGCGATTTACGATAGATAGCCCAAATTTGGTAAAAGTTGTAAGGCATATCGAGAACTGCCGTCCAGTGTAGGGTCGTCGTCTGCTTGAGAAACAGCTGTCTCTTTGCTGTCGATCAAGATGAACATACATACCGAGCGCGGTGGCATAAGTACTTCTTCAAGCGGCTGCAGGTCTTGAACAAACTACCAAAGTTACCCATCTTCCAATCCAAAGGGGAATAAACACAACATCGAACATGCCACTCGCCCAGGATATCCTCGCTCTTGCTAGTAAGGGGCCAGCAGGTCTCGAGGAGGCTGACCGGCTCGCCTTACTGCAGGCCTCCGAGAAACTCACACAAGCCCTGGAAACACCTATGGACAAATTCCTGCGTCATTTCTTCGTGCGTCTTTCCATGTTGATATTCATCCTACATCCGGCACATATATCCACTACGCCATAAGACAAGGCTAATAATGCTAGGCAATTTATGACCCAATCGTGATCATACTGGCTGTTGACCTCAACCTTGTCGACATCGCCAAAGAAAACAATGGGCCCATCACCGCCGCCGAGCTGGCAGAGAAGAGCAAAGCAGACCTCAGATTAATCAGTAAGCGTTCTCCCATCCAAAAAATCACAAGCTATGACTTACTGATCCCCTCAAGACCGCATCCTCAAAATGCTCGTACCCGAAGTCTTCACCTCGACAGCAGACTCTCCACAACGCTACACCCCAACTGCCTTCGGCCATGCCATAGCAAAGGGCGCGCCCCTCCGCAGCGCGATCATCCACTTCCACTACCACTTCCGTTCGGCCGTCAAGTTCCCCGATTACTTCGCCGCAAACGGATACAAGCACCCCGTAGACGCGCGCGACAGCCCCTTCTGCTTCGCCTATGGCTGCAAAGGCGAGACCTACTTTGACTTCATGAACAAGCCGGAGAATGTAAAGATGTTCGACGCATTCAACGAAACGATGACGCTGGTGAAGCCAGGTGAGCACAACAAGTTTGTGCAATCGTACCCGGTCAAGGAGCGACTCGCCATTACCGAACCCTCGCGCCCCCTGTTTGTCGATGTCGGCGGCGGCGTGGGTCATCAAGTAGTCAAATTCTGCGAGCGTGCAGAGGAGCTACCGGGTGTGCGCATGCTGTTGGATCTTCCGAGCGTTATCGCGCAGGCTAAAGGTCTGCCTGATGGCGTTGTAACAGTCGGACACAGCTTCTTCGATCCTTTCCCACCGGTTGTCAAGGGCGCCAAGGCTTTCTACCTGCGCATGCTTCTGCACGACTGGCCGGAGATGCAGGCACTTACCATCCTGACAAACATCGTGAACTCGATGGCCGAGGATAGTGTGGTGCTAATTCACGAGGTCATTCTGCCAGAGACGGAGACGGAGGTTGTGCATTTCGATGCCAAGATGGACTGGCAGATGATGAACTTGGGCTCGTCGGAGCGCACTGAAGCGCAGTGGAAGGACTTGTTTGGAAAGGTAGGGCTGGAGATAAGAGGTTTGTGGTGGGAAGAGGAGGGTACGAAGGGTAAGAAGGCGTTGATGGAACTTGGATTAAAGAAGTAAGGTTTTTCATCGCCAAATTGAACTATTAAATATATTGCACAGGATGCAAGGTTACTGCTGTGTCTGGGAGAAGTACCGGAGAGCGTGTGACGCGTTCGTATTATAACAACGCGTCGTAGTGGTTCCAAGGTTGCGATGATGCCCACCTAGGCAGGCGGCGAGTTCAGCTAGAGGACTTCGTGTGAAGGTCCAAGCGCAACCCCACTTCACCCGGGGCTGACCGTCCGGACAAGCACTGTTCACAGCCTACCCTATCCCTTCGCCACGCCTGTGAAGGCTGATGGGCCACTAGCGACAGTTCTAGTCCACTTACGTGGTTACTCAAGCCTGCAGCAGACATTGCACTGCCACGCTGCAGCGCCATCAAATACAGCACTGCCTGATGCAAACAATAGTGCAGCCTCTCTACCACTTCATCGCCTTCCATCATCAAGGTCGCGACAGACCCTTTCCCTACACGAAGAGATTACAACGGCCATACTGTGAACGCCCTTTTTAATGAAACTTGAAGTATGAGCGTGCGAGGCTGACGCGACTCGTGACGATCTCAGCCCGCAGAGGACATCGCGTTTGCAGTATCCTACCTTCCGCAGTGGTACGACCAGAAGCTGATTACATGGTCATATACTGACGCGCTTTAGCGGGGCGGTTGATTGTACAAAACGCGCGTTATCGCTAGTCCCGCTCGCAAGCATGAGCGGTCCTTACACCGACGCACCGCTCAGTCGGCACAAGGGAAGCCAGGAGTTCAGACTCGTCGAACTGCAACCCAACAGCCTCTCAGATCCTATACGATGCATCCTCCGCGCCTATTCCTTCGACTCGAATCCACCATCATATACCGCTCTTTCATACACTTGGGGTCCGAAAATAAAACACGAAATCATCGAACTGAACGGTGCTTGCTTTTCTGTTGGTCGCAGTCTGTGGACGTTCCTGGAGCAGATGCGTCTTCAAAGCAGATTCGGCATGTATTGGATCGATGCTGTCTGTATTGACCAGGAGAGCGTGTTGGAACGGAACCATCAGGTGCAAATGATGCGACAAATCTACAGCAATGCCCATTCTGTTTCAATCTGGCTGGGCGAGGCAGATAGACAGGCGACGAGCGACATAGCTATGGACTTTTTGAGCCAGCGGCAACAGCTTGTAACAGTCACTGCCCACCCTTGGCACACCGGTATACAGTATACCCAGGCTTATTACGACCACATGTGTGAACCAACAATTCCTGGAAATGGATCCGGAGGAAATACCTACTCTGCCAAGGCGTACTACGACGACGTGACTGCGCAAATAGTGTCTAGAAGAGCACCACTTGAGACTCCTGACTACCCTGAGGCTTGTTATCACGATGTGACTTCGCAAACAGTCTCTGGAAGAACATCGCATGAAAGCCCTGGCCATCCTGAGGTTCACTGCGACCGCTTGGCTGTGCAGATGAGCTTTGAACAAAAGTCGGAACAATTTCCATGGAGCAAACTGCAAGCACAAGCTGTATTGACGCTTTATAACAAGCCGTATTGGTCGAGAATCTGGATTGTACAGGAGGTATTCCTAGCGAAAAACCTTGTGGTATTATGTGGATCAAGGCAATGTGATTGGCGCGCGGTGGAGAATCTGAACTTCGATATACAGCATCTTCAAGCGACGAGCTTCCCCGGCACCATTACCGAGTTCAAAACCTCTGGGGCAAGCAAGCTCGTTCGTGCACGACTGTCGTATCATTCAGGCAAAGGCAATGCAGATTTCGTCGAGCATTTGGTTTCTTTTTGTGATCTGAAAGCTTCAAACAGACTTGACAAAGTTTATGGGGTATGGGGGCTAGTGGAGGATGGGGCCGACTTTGGAATCGACTACGATATCAAACCGCAGGACCTTCTCGTCAAACTACTTCGTTATAGTTGGAATCACAGGTCACGGCTGAAAGGCACTGCTGTTATCAGAGAATTTGTTGTTGTTATGTCTGAAGCTCTAGGCGTTAGATGGTCTGAGCGGGAAACCGACAAGCAGCTTAGATTAACACACTGGGTCTTGCCATATGTAATGTATAGCAGTTTTTATCTCTAAATATAAGCAGCCTTAGGTATTACTAAATTATAATTCTCTAGATTTAATAAGTACTCTACCTACCTATCTAATTACACAAAAGACTAGAACTAAATATTTGTACACAATCTATTAGTTAGGGCGCTAGGGTTAGTGCCTTAGCTTGCTAAGCTCTAAGCTTATAACTAACTTTGTTTTTAATAATTTTTTTTGCTGCGCATTAGAAGCCATATGTAATGTAGACAAGTCCACTCAACTGGGACTTGTATAGGTCACAATTTGAAATTAGGACCCACCATACACACATGTCGACAGGCTTCGCTAGAGTAATGGCCTAAAGGTTACATGCTTTCGCGGAGGACATGTTCGCGCAAATCACTTCAGCAGAAAACACTGAAGACAACTACGTCACATCAAGGCGTCGCAACCCTCTCCACCCCAGCAAACCTCCCCGTCCTATGCACCAACCTCCCCTTCACCCACACGGCCACCGTATTCCGATCATCCCCACTATACACCCACTTCTCCACCAAATCCGACCAACTCTCCCACCCAAAAACATCAACAGGCCCCTCTTCAAACGCCCCATCCCGACAACCATTCTCACCAACAACCCCCAAACTAATCATCTGCGCATCCCACTCCATCCCCACCTCAAACCCACCAACCTTGTTCTGCATCCCCACCACCGCCGCACCTCCCCTCGTAGCAAGAAACAGCGCCTCCTCCGTCGAAAGCTTCGCTCTATCTTTGGAAGTCTGGAGACACAGATGTCGAGAGACCCATATCGCCTGCCGCACATTTTCTAGTACCGACGGCGAGTTACCACCCGAGACATCCGTTCCAAGACCGATCGTGTGTCCTTCATCCAGTAAATCGCGGATAGGCGCACAGCCCGATGTAATCGCCGTATTCGACGCCGGACAATGCGATATCTTGCTCTTGCGCTGTAGGACTAATTTGCGTTCCTCGGGTGTGAGATGGACGGCGTGGGCGAGGATGGTTTTGTCTGTTAAGAGGCCGTGGGTATCGTATACATCTGCGTAGCTTTTGCTATCAGGGAATAGTTCCTTGACAAGTTCGATCTCGCCTTTATTCTCCGAGATGTGCGTTTGGACATGCGTATCCGTTTCTTTCGCCAATCTCCCCATAGCATTCAGGCAATCCGGTGTACAACTCGGCGCAAACCGGGGTGTGATGATTGGCTTCACGATCTCGCCTTTGGGGTCGATGGAGCGGATGTAGTCGATACTGGCTTTTGAATCCGCGTAACTTGTTTCTGTGCTTGAGTCTCTGTAGTACTCCGGGCTTAGGTCGCTGTTCATGCATACGCGGCCTACTAGGGCTCTTTGGCCACGTGCCAGACATATGTCTGCGAGGGCGTTGGTGGCGGGGACGTGGATGGTGGCGTAGTAGGCGGCTGTTGTGGTGCCGTGGGATAGAGTTCGTGAGACGAAGTTTTGGTAGACGCGGTGGGCGAGGGGGAGTTTTGAGAAGGATGATTCCATGGGGAATGTGTATTTCTGTAACCAGTCTAGTAATGTGGTTTTGCCGAAAAGACCTGTATTAGGGTGTTGTGGGGCGTGGACGTGGGTGTCTATGAAGCCGGGGAAGAAGAAGCCAGTGCCGGTTATCTCGACGATCTTCGCGTCTGTCCATGAGTCGCCTTTTTGTTGGATGATATTAGGCAGGTCGCCTTCTTGGATGTCTTTTTCGACATGACGGATTATGCCGTCAGAGTCTACGAAGATGGCGCCGCGTTCCTGGATCTCGAGTGCTGAGAGCGATTCGCTGTGCACGAAGGGGCCGACGTAAACCGTATTTGATATGGGTGATGAGGCTGCCATGATGATGTAGGTATGTTCTTTCCGTCAAAATTCCCCCTTTTAAAGTTGAAGTTGAAGTTTCGCGTTTGTATTCCGTGAATGTGAAGAGTTGTTCTAGCCGTGGCAACAGATCGGAGCAAGTACCGAGACACAGCCTCTAGTGTAGAACTTCGCGAACAGGGCGGTTGTCGAAATGAACTTGTACTTCACACAACCCGTGAATGTCGGAGATTTGGCAAAACGAACGAGAAGACAATCAAGACAATAGCAATATAAATCGAGTGGCACTGGCGACCTTTATCAGTTGCCAGGCGTAGAGACGGCTAGATCCGGTTAGCCACTCGCTAATGCCTAGCACGTGGGGAGCGGAGCGGAGCCCCCAGGGCTATCGGCGTACTCCGATGCCAAACCACCAGAAGAAACGAAATGGGCGTTTCACTCCCACAAAGTTGACGAGTGAAAAAGGAAATAAAGGGACAGGTAAGTGGTCATGAAAATAGGATTTGGAGGTTGCATCTCGCAATGCGCCGCTAGCCTATCGCTACAATCGCCTATTTCGTTTCATCAAACTTGACCCCAGGCTTTCCTTTTTGGCAACGCCGGGATATCCATAAACCGTGCCTAAACTCCACAAAATGGCTGCGTTGCAAAAGTAACACAAGGCCTTGCTTATCAAAGCCGGCTTCGTAATCCAAGTACCAAGATATCGTATTATAGACTGTAATCGTGGATACCCTGTGGACCCTGGTCGTTGTAATCGGGACGGGTCATGTAACCCTTACTTTGACCCTGATCGACAACGAAGATGACCTTGGCTGCGACCTGAGCGCCCAAGAAGGCTGACTCATCAAAACCAACGTCCTTGAACTCGGGGAAGTACTCCGGCGGCTTGATAAACTTGATTGATGTGGGTGTTTGGCCGTGCGATGAGTGGGTGTTACCTCCCATGCCAGGCATGCCTCCGTGTGGCATCATATGCTGTGTCTGAGCAGTTGTCGCTGCAAGGAGGAGCGGGTTGACTTGGGAGCCGCCGTGCGGGCCAAGTTGGGGCTGTGGTGTGTTCGCGCCGGTTCCCATGGGCGTTGACACGTTGGATGGGATCTCTGATGTGAAGATTGTGGCGGAGGAGGGCGAAACCAGATACTTAGTCTGGATGGTTTGGAGGAGCGATTCTTTGAAGCCTGTATAGATGTCAATAGATGCACGATGACTGCTGAAACATGGTACATGACTTACCTCGTAGCTTTGAACCGTTACCGCAGACGATGAGCTGTTCCCATAGATCACTTCGTTTGCCAACCTCGTCGATGGACGATATAGCTCTGTGCACAGCGTCTGCAATCTTCTCCAGCGTACCATCACCATCTGCCATGAATCGCTCGGTGCCAACCTCGATCTCACGTCTTATCGATCCTGTGCGTTTGCCGATAGCACCAGATTCGCTGGTGCCGTTCGCTTCAGTTGCGGATGTAGGCTCGCCGTTCTCTCCATTCTCTTGTCCTTTCCTGTTTGGCCCTTCGTCCAGAGCGCCCTTCGCATCTGCCATCTCCTGGGTATTGAGGTTCATGTTCTTCAAAGTGTCCAGAAGCGCGTGATCTTCGTAGAGGAATGTAGCCTTCTCGAGTCGGGAGTTGGGTAACCTGACCGGCTTGTTGGCTGCTGGAGCCGGACCACCCTTCTTCTTCGCATTGGCCTTTTCCTGCTTCTCCTTCTCCTTCTTAGCAAGGTACTCAGACATCTTGCCGCCAGCGACGATGCTTGCGACATCCAAAACACCTTCACTCTCTTCAAGACTCGCGTCTTCGCCGACCTCCGTATCGATGCCAGGCCCTCGTGGCACGTTTCCGATGGAGGCGGCCGCTGCTGCGCCAGGACCGGTTGCGCCCGTTGATGCGAGCGCTGCAGGGTTGGTCGCTGCGTCTTTGGTAGCCGCATCTCCTGGCCCTGGTAGCGGGACTCCTGGGGGCAGAAGTTCGCAGATGGGCGATCTCTTCAGTTGTTCGCACATGTCGCGGTTGAGACCCTTGGACTTGAGCTTAGACAAGAGCCCTTGGGTAAAGGCCTCGCCTCCACATCCTTCCAGCGAGATGACGCGACCCTGAGTGTGCGGAATAAACTCGCTAACAGCGGTAATGTCGGCCTTGTCTTTGCCCACGTCTATCACTGTCGCTGTGTGTACACCGTATGCCCATGTTGTTGCCAATGCCGCGTCCATGAGCCCAAAAGCAGGCACCTTGAACTTCTCGAAGAAGAACTGGGTGAGCCTCTCATGCTCTCGTGGGGTCCATGCCGGTTGCGTGATGAGGAGTATCGGGGTGTGGAAGGGCGGGTTCAACGAGTTGTAGGTGTGGGTGATGAGGGCGAAGAAGCACGGCCAGTCAACGATGCGGCCTTGCTGGATGGGCCATATCGCGCCTTCCTCGGAAACGCGGTCTTCTTCCCACACTACATCATCGTCGCCCTCGGTGGGCTTCTTTTCTTCCTGGGATTCGTCTGTGGGGTCGCCATTCGTCGCGGTCGGCTGATCTTGCTTTCTCCGGATCTTGTAGGGCTCGAATTCACCTTCCTTCTCTGCAGGGAACATGCGCGATCTCACGCGAAGACGCGCGGGCGTGAAAGACTCGGGGAGCCCCAGCTGCGCGACGGTCGTCTCCGAGCCCGGCGCAATGATCTAAGGCGGTTAGCGCATATGCCGAGCGTCGAGTGCACGTGAGACTCACGATGATCTGGTCATCTTTGAAGGGCGGCATGGTGGCGCAATGGGTGATGTTTACAAGCTCCGGCGCGCGAGTGAGAGCTCCAGGCCGCGGTGGAGTTTCGCGACTTCCGCGCTAATCGATGCACGGGCCCGGCCTTTCACAAGCTGGCAGTGGCACCCCACATGCAAGCGCCCCCAGTACATACCCGCGGATTTCAACGTGCCCGCTGCACGGCACATCATGGGATTCCTGTCTTTACCGCCCTAGATTAGCGACTCTAGAAACGTCTGGAAATATTGACGCGTGACGGTCCGAATTCGGCACCGATCTTTCCTCGCCCACCATGGCCACCATGGCAGTCCCGGGAACTGCCACTTCTCGGTCGCTGGCAGAGGCTTCCAAAGCAGCAGTGTATAACACAGCAGAGGCTCTCTCCAACTCTGTACTTGGCATGAAGCCTGCTGATACCACGCCGTCGACCAGCTTTGGTCTATTGGGCCGTGTCATTCTGTCCATCTTCAGTGTATTGCCGACCGTCTTGTACTGGATTACCTATACCCTACCGACATGGCTGTTCACGCTCTTCTCTATGAGCCTGACCTTCACCATGAACTTCACAACTCTGTACGTTGTCAACCCCCTACACGTATCTTAGCTAAACGCTTGTAGGATGCTCGTCGTCGTCTTTGTCGTGTCTACCGTCAGTTACTTCGTGAGGTACCGATACATGACTATGTACGCACGACTACCGCCTGAACCGCAGCGTGAAGAACCACAGGTCGAAGTCTTTCCCGACAGCGCCGAAAATGACTCCAAGCGCGGCTTGTCCAACTACTTGGATGAATTCTTGAGCGCAATCAAAGTGTTCGGTTACTTGGAGCGCCCAGTCTTCCATGAACTAACACGCACTATGCAGACCCGTCGGTTGGTGGCTGGCGAGACAATTCTCTTGGAAGAAGAGAAAGGCTTCTGTCTGGTAGTAGATGGCTTGGTCCAGATCTTTGTCAAGTCGAACCGAAATGATTCGGACTCCGATGAGGACGATATGGGAGGGGAGTCATCCGGCGACGGCGCGAACCAGGGCCACCGGCAGGGCTATCAACTTCTTACTGAAGTCAAGAACGGAGCCCCAATGTCTTCGTTATTCTCCATTCTCTCTCTGTTCACAGAAGATGTGAAGCTGCGTCATGACGAAGATGAGGACACGCGTCCAAGCTTCCCAGGATCGCCTCAGCAGGATGTAAGGCCATCTATGTCACGGAACAGTAGCTTTGCATTCGACGATTCAAGACCGCACACACCAAACCAAGTCCCTGAGGCCAAGTTCGGGCATCGAAGAACATCGACTCTGAACAGTCCAACAGCAGGTGGGCGCCTTCAAGCCGTGCCGCCTCTGTCGCTGGATCTAGACGGACTTGGTGATGAGCGACTCAAGCACAGCAAAACTCGAGGATCACCTTCGCGCCCTGCGAAGCCTAAATCTGCCCACCCAGACATTGTCGCGCGTGCGACCGTAGACACAACCATCGCTATAATCCCAGCCACTGCATTTCGTCGACTGACGCGCATATACCCCAAAGCAACGGCGCACATTGTTCAGGTCATCCTTACGCGCCTTCAAAGAGTTACGCTCGCAACCAGCCATGCTTATCTCAGTTTGACGAATGAGGTCCTCCGCACGGAGAAGCTCATGAATAAGTATACTACATACGATCTTCCTGGCTTTCTGCGTGATGCTCCGCTCGAGCGACTGAAGGAGAAGTTTGCGAAGGAGACGGAGCGCATTGGCTCAGACGAGGGCATGAAAGGCATTGCGTTACACAATCCCGGCGCCGGCCGACGACGAAGGTCCAGCGTATCCCTTAGAAGAGGAACCGCTGCGCAAGCCCGCCTTGCCGCCGCTCGTGGGGCCAACGCGAACGCAAATAACGAAGCGTTACCCAAAATCACTTCCCCAGATCAAGGACCACGCAACGACCGGATCAGCGCAGGTGACCTATTGACCAATTCGCAAATGGCACGGGGAACTGGCCGGAGTGGCCGCAGCAGCTTCTCACAACCATACCAACATCAGCAGGAACGGCGGGACAATCGTACACCGTTGGACGCCAGCAATTTCAACCCTTTCGCATCTCCGTCGCTGCGCCCAAAAACTTTGCACCGGCAAGAATCTATTGATGAAGCTACTGTGTTCAGGGAGTCTATACTGGGATGTATGTTCAAGGCTATCGGACTCATCAACCCAGAGAACCCCATGCCTAAGCCAACCGCGTCAGTGGAGCAGTCACCGCAGCTTGTCTCTTTCGATGCCAGGAGACAGAAGGCCGTGTTCACAAATGCATTTGGCTTCATGGACCCGTACGCAGGCTCCAAGGATGGAGACACCGAGTCTATAGCATCAGCCTCTGGCATGTCAAGCATGAGCGCTGCCGGCCCACACAACATCCTGGAAGAAATCGTCAATGACGTGGAAATCGTCTTCTTCCCCAAAGACTCTGTGCTGGTGGAACAGGGAGAGAGGAATCCTGGCTTGTATTACGTCATTGATGGATTCTTGGACGTAAGCGTGCCTGTGGAAGAAGACGCACCTGAATCCAACGTACTAGGAACCCTTCCTAATGGGCCAGGCTACACTGAAGATGATCTCTTCGGACCATCCTCCCGCCCACCAGGATCGAGCACTCCTTCGCGAACTGCTGCCGACGGTACCAAGAAGAAGCGCACAAGAAGGAGTCTATTCATGACCAAACCTGGTGGACTAGCTGGCTATCTTGGAGCAGTATCATCGAACCGATCTTTCGTCGATGTCACAGCCAAGACCGATGTCTACGTAGGTTTCCTGCCTCGCTCAGCCATTGAGCGGATCGTCGAACGGTACCCGGTGGTATTGCTCACAATCGCGAAACGCCTTACAACACTTCTACCTCGGCTGATTCAGCATATCGACTTCGCTTTGGAATGGGTTCAAGTAAATGCGGGGCAGGTGATCTACAACCAAGGTGACGAGAGCGATGCTATTTACATCGTCTTGAACGGAAGATTGCGCGCCATCCGCGACGCCGAGAACAGTGCAGTCAAGGTCATTGGCGAATACGGTCAAGGTGACAGTGTCGGCGAGCTCGAAGTGCTCACGGAATCATCACGACCAGGCTCGCTGCATGCTATTCGTGACACAGAGCTTGCGAAGTTTCCGAAGACGCTATTCAACAGCCTGGCACTGGAACACCCTGGTATCACGATCAAGATCTCAAAGATCATCGCCTCCCGCATGCGAGCTTTGGTCGATGACCCGCTGCACGAACAGAGTAAAGAGCGTGGAACGAAGGCCACTCGCGCGAATGTGTCTTCGACAGTCAACTTACGCACTGTCGCCGTACTTCCGGTGACTGCCGGAATCCCGGTAGTGGACTTCGGAAGCCGGCTAGTCAATGCGCTCACTCAAATTGGCATGCCGCAAGGCGTGGTCTCTCTCAACCAGGCCGCCATTCTCAACCATCTTGGACGACACGCCTTCAGTCGCATGGGAAAGTTGAAGCTTTCGCAATACCTCGCTGATTTGGAGGAAAGATACGGCATGGTCATCTATGTCGCTGATACTCCAGTCAAGTCGCCATGGACCCAGACGTGTATCAACCAGGCCGATTGCATTCTCCTTGTGGGTCTAGCTGAATCTTCCCCAAACATTGGCGAGTACGAGCGGTTCCTTTTGACGACGAAAACGACTGCACGCAAAGAGCTAGTGCTTTTGCATTCAGAGAGATACTGTCCGTCAGGTCTGACGCGGAAGTGGCTGCGCAACCGCCCCTGGATCAATGGCAGTCATCACCATATCCAAATGTCGTTCCGCGCAACCTCAGAGCCAGTTCATCACGCTGGACGACGTTTCGGAAACGCGCTCAAACAACGAGTGCAAGTCATCCAGGCTGAGATTCAAAAGTACACGTCAAGAAAGGTTCGCCAGACACCGCTCTACTCAGCAGACACGCCATTCAAGGGTGACTTCCATCGCCTCGCACGACGTCTGTGCGGTCGCTCAGTCGGTCTTGTATTGGGCGGTGGTGGTGCTCGTGGTATATCGCAAATCGGTATCATCCGCGCACTCGAAGAAGCTGGTATTCCAATCGATATCGTTGGCGGCACATCTATCGGTAGTTTCATAGGTGCACTGTATGCCTGGGATGCAGATGTCGTTCCCATGTATGGTCGCGCAAAGAAGTTTGCCGGTCGCATGGGCAGCATGTGGAGGTTTGCACTCGATCTCACCTACCCTTCGTAAGTTTTACATGTCCACACAAACTCTAAAGCTAACTTTTGATAGTGCTTCGTACACCACTGGCCATGAGTTCAATCGCGGTATTTTCAAGACCTTTGGAAACTCCCAGATGGAAGATTTCTGGCTCGAATTTTACTGCAACACCACCAACATCAGCAAGTCGCGTTCGGAGATCCATACCAGTGGATACGTCTGGCGCTATGTCCGTGCATCGATGTCGCTTGCAGGATTACTTCCTCCTCTATGTGACAACGGTAGCATGCTCTTGGATGGTGGGTACATCGACAACCTGACTGTCACGCATATGAAGAGTCTCGGTGCAGACGTCATCTTCGCGGTCGACGTAGGCAGTCTCGACGATAACGCGCCGCAGTCTTTCGGTGACTCATTGAGTGGTTTCTGGGCGACGTTCAATCGGTGGAATCCATTTTCTAGCTTCCCCAACCCCCCGACATTATCGGAGATCCAGTCGCGCCTCGCATATGTGTCTAGCATCGATGCGCTGGAGCGGGCGAAAAATACGCCGGGATGCAGGTACATGCGGCCGCCAATCGATCCGTATGGCACGCTTGACTTTGCGAAATTCGAAGAGATCTACGAGGTGGGGTACAAATACGGTAAGTGAAGACGCAATCTTTGACTTTGAAAATGTTTTGCTAATGCGATGCACAGGCAAAGAGTACCTAGCGCAGCTCCGCGAGCAAGGAATCCT
This sequence comes from Alternaria viburni, assembly GCF_023758015.1. NCBI lineage: Eukaryota > Fungi > Ascomycota > Dothideomycetes > Pleosporales > Pleosporaceae > Alternaria > Alternaria viburni. The sequence goes on from NW_026055797.1 coordinate 388,891, forward strand.
GCCCGTGACCGAAGAGACGGAGAAAGAAAAGAATCTCCGACGGACAATGGCACCGCGACGGGCGAGCATCTAGTGTGGTTGAACCGTGCCCAGAACACGCGGAGAGGACTGAGATGCGGGTTATGTGGATATCAAGTAATAGAATGCAGCGGTGGTCAGCGTAGTTTTGCCCAATGGGTGCTAGGAATGCGTGTGGATGCAAGGACAGTCGGCTTGGGGTTTAGTGGCACGCGTCGGCTAGCTTGGCCAGGGTCAGCTTATCACCAACGGCGCGGATAATGACGGGTTAGAGTGTAGATAGCAATGAATGAAGGCGCGCTGTCACCGCTGTCAATTTGAGCGTCTTGAGGTTTCGCGATCCAAGTTCTTCCTTCCCTTGTAAATCCTCACTTTGCATTTCCCTGGGTTGTGGGTGTTGAACGCGTTTCCCCCGCCAACGTCACCACCATCGCAGTGGCGAGCCTCCCAGACTTTTGAGCAATCGGGCCAATTGCTCGCACAGGACTCGCTCAACAGACCACTAATCTCTCTGTTAAAAAATATTTGCTTCCTGGGGAGACTCCCCGTAGCATCACTGCAACCACACAGCCAACATGCGCGCAGCGTGTATTAGGGCAGCTAGCACTGCTAGCCGGCTCACACGATCGTCGTGTGTCGCCCAGCTACCGCGTCCCCAGCTCGCGGGCACGTCGTCGCGCGCCATCGCATATCAAACCCTGCAAACTCTCCAAAAGCGCGGGTTCCAGCAGCAGGCGCCAAATGCACAACAGGCGGCCGCAGCCGCAGCCGTCGAAGCCGCAGACGATGTCTTCGACACCCCGCCCCAGCAGACCGACTCGGCGAGACCCTTCGATGCGCTCGACACGTTTCCCCGCCGTCACATTGGGCCGTCTGCCGAGAGTGCGGAAGCCATGCTCAAGGCCCTGGACCCGCCCGTGGGCAGCCTAGACGAGTTCGTCCGCCAGGTTATACCCGCTGATATTCTGTCGGCGCGCGAGTTGAAGATTGGCAGCATGGCCGAGGGGCTGTCTGTGGAGGAGTGGCAGGCCCACGGCGTGCCAGAGTCTGTCTTCCTCAACACCGCGAAGCAGATTATGAGCCAGAACAAGCCGGGCAAGAGTCTGATCGGACAGGGATACTATGGCACCAAAGTCCCGGAGGTCATCAAGAGGAACGTCCTCGAGAACCCTGCGTGGTACACTAGCTATACCCCATACCAGCCTGAGATCAGCCAGGGACGTCTCGAGTCGCTGCTGAACTTCCAGACTATGGTCTCGGATCTGACTGGTCTGAGCATTGCAAATGCGTCGGTGCTGGATGAGCCTACTGCGGCGGCCGAGGCTATGACCATGTCCATGGGCATGATGCCTTTGTCTAAGCAGAAGAGCAAGAACAAGACTTTCCTCGTTTCGGAGCGGTGCCATCCTCAGACTCTCGCTGTTCTGTACTCGCGCGCCGAGGGCTTCGGCATCAAGATTGAGGTCGCGGATGTACTCAAGGACAACAGCAAGAGAGTGGAGGAGCTAGGTCAGGATCTAGTTGGTGTGCTCGCTCAGTACCCAGACACTGACGGAGCCGTCAACGACTTCCGCGGTCTCGCTGACAAGGTGCACAAGACTGGTGCTCTTTTCAGCGTTGCGACCGATCTCCTCGCCCTCACACTGCTTACTCCACCGGGAGAGTTCGGTGCCGACATCGCTTTCGGAAACGCACAACGATTTGGTGTGCCTCTGGGTTACGGTGGACCGCACGCGGCCTTCTTCGCTTGCGACGAGAAGTACAAGCGCAAGATTCCGGGTCGTCTGATCGGTCTGTCAAAGGACAGGTTGGGAAACCCTGCGGCGCGACTCGCGCTGCAAACCCGAGAGCAACACATTCGCCGTGAGAAGGCTACTAGCAACATTTGCACGGCACAGGCTCTGTTGGCAAACATGAGCGCTATGTACGCTGTGTACCATGGACCAAATGGCTTGACTGCCATCGCTAAGCAGGTCGTTGCAAAGGCTCGCACGATCCAACAAGCCCTCATCGCCAATGGCTACAAGACCGGCCAGCGCGGAAAGATGGACAACGCACCTGTCTTGTTCGACACAGTCGTTGTCGAGACTGGCGACAAGACCGACGCCATCATCTCCGCACTCGCGAAGAACGAAATATTCGTACGAAGGATTGACGCCCATCACGTCGGTATTTCTGTCGATGAAACCACTGGTGCGAATACCATCAACAAAGTATTGAATGTGTTCAACGGAACTCGTAACGACTGGTCTTTTGCCGAATCTGTCGACATTGAGGTCCCTGAGCCATTCAAGAGGACCAGCGAATTCATGACCCACCCAGTCTTCAACTCGCACCACTCCGAGACAGAACTTCTTCGCTACATCAACCATCTTTCTTCAAAGGATCTGTCTCTAGTTCACTCGATGATTCCTCTTGGTTCCTGCACGATGAAGCTCAACTCCACTGCAGAGATGGCACCTGTCTCGTTCGACACCGTTTCCAACCTGCATCCCTTCCTGCCTCTTGACCGCGCCACTGGATACTCTGATATGATCAAGCAGCTGGAAGACGATTTGGCCGACATTACCGGTTTCCACTCTGTCTCGCTACAGCCCAACTCTGGTGCTCAGGGTGAGTTCACTGGACTTCGCGTTATTCGCAAGTACCTTGAGCAGCAGCCTGGCAAGAAGCGCGACATCTGCTTGATTCCTGTCTCAGCCCACGGCACCAACCCTGCTAGTGCTGCCATGTGCGGTATGCGTGTTGTACCCATCAAGTGCGACCAAGCGACCGGTAACCTGGACATGGCCGACTTGAAGGCCAAGTGCGAGAAGCACAGCGAAGAGCTCGGTGCCTTCATGGTCACCTACCCCAGCACTTTCGGTGTCTTCGAGCCCAGCGTCAAGGAGGCTTGCGACCTGATCCACCAGCACGGTGGCCAAGTCTACATGGACGGTGCCAACATGAACGCCCAAATCGGTCTTTGCTCCCCCGGCGAGATCGGTGCCGACGTCTGCCATCTCAACCTGCACAAGACCTTCTGCATTCCCCACGGCGGCGGTGGCCCCGGTGTAGGCCCCATCGGAGTAAAAGAGCATCTCTCACCCTTCCTCCCCGGCCATCTCCGCGGCGAAACCGGTGGCGCCCAAGCCATCCACCCCGTCAGCGGTGCACCCTGGGGAAGCGCCAGCATCCTGCCCATCAGCTGGGCCTACATCAAGATGATGGGCGCCGTCGGCCTCACACAAGCCACCAAGATCACCCTCCTAAACGCAAACTACATCCTCTCCCGCCTGAAGCCTCACTACCCCATCCTCTACACCAACGACGAAGGCCGCTGCGCCCACGAATTCATCCTCGACGTCCGCGGCTTCAAGGAAACCGCTGGCATCGAAGCTATCGACATTGCCAAGCGCCTTCAAGACTACGGGTTCCACGCCCCGACCATGAGCTGGCCCGTCGCCAACACCCTCATGATCGAGCCTACGGAGTCGGAGAGCAAGGCTGAACTAGACCGTTTCTGCGATGCGTTGATTAGCATTCGCAAGGAGATTAAGGAGGTTGAAGAGGGCCAACAACCCAAGGAGGGTAATGTGCTCAAGATGAGTCCGCATACGCAGCAGGATCTTATTACGGGAGAGTGGCAGAGGAGTTATTCGAGGGAGAAGGCGGCGTATCCCCTCAGTTACTTGAAGGCGAAGAAGTTCTGGCCTAGTGTTGCGAGGTTGGATGATGGTAAGTCTTTTTTTCCTGTTCGTGGAGTTGTGAGGATGCGGACTAACATTGCAATAGCATACGGTGACACAAACCTCTTCTGCACATGTGCGCCTGTCGAGGGCGAGGATAGCGATATCACGGGTGCTGCTGCGCCGACCCCGACCTAAGCTCTTCACCCTCACGACCGGTTCGACCTTCTTTCACGGACTTTTCTTTTTACCTCTTTGCATACAAGGTGCGGGGCTCTATCGGATAGGCCTCTTTCTTCAACAAGCACCCCCCAGCGTGGGTGTTCTGGCGTCTTTACATTTACATCACCTTGGCTTGGCTTCAACACTTGCTGGTCGATGGATATTTTTGGTGGGATTTATGAATGAATGCATATGTGGCGTTTTTTGCTGGGTATAGATGGTGCTATGATAAGTACGGGAATGAGATGATAGTTCATGATGCATTAAATGTGGTCTTTAACGTGTGTGCGGCATTTGTTTGGTATCGTGTATGCTGCAAATGGTTCCGGAGATCTCCGCGGCAAGCATTGCGGATGGTGCGCGGACTTGAGGGCTCACGTGCGCTGCGGCCGCTGGCTTGGCCGTGTGCGTACAAAAGTCTCCTTCATGCTGTCTACTCCTCTCTTTCCTCATATCACATTCAGCCATTTCACTCCAAAATCGCATTCTCACTACGTTATGGTGTGTCCAAAAAAGGTTTTACGACATATTATGGGATCTGTCTCTTCCTCCTCTCCAACATACCCAAACGAAAACCTCTAGGCAACACCGTGATGTCTCTCCCGCCTCCTTCCTTCTCAAAACATGAATCCGTTGTTCGGATGGTGTCTTCGCCTGCCTTCTCTCGATACTTCAAATTCAACTCGGCGTCGTTCATGTTCTTCGTCTGCCAGAACACATCTTACCAGCCTGCTATGGCTGTGCGGTCTCTCTACTCCTCGACAACATTTCTAAGGTCAGCGACCAAAAAACAGGACGGGTATTATTATTATGGTTGCGGCCTTCTCTTCTCGATTACAAAGAAAATGAAGCTGGAAAGCTACATGGTGTTCTCCAACTCCTTCTGGGGTTTTCCGAAAAGAGAGGCTAGTGGACTATGTGTTCGCCTGACCGAAACCGCACCCTGAGCAATTTAATGTCTGCTCTGCTTCTCTTCTCCTCGCACATCTCTGAGAAGCGGGGATCAAAACATGGCTCAATATGTCGGATGCTTCCCGCGTCTCCTTCCTTGCCAAAAAACAGAAGGCGTGTGAACATGGCGTTCTCTCGCTTCTCCTGGGAGCTTAAAGGTCATTCAGAAATATGGGATGTGCTTCCAGTATCGAAAGAAAAATGTAGCGCTTCAATGTCTGTCCGTCTTCCTTTCCTGAAAAAAACCACACCCGCCTGCTTTATGATCCTGTGGTTTCGAAAAACAGCTTTGCAGAATACATGGGCGTCGTTGGACCAAAAGAACCCAAACACCTGGCCATGTCTTCTGCAAAAAGACAAATGCGTTCTTGACATGAACAGAAACATGTTCGGGGATCACGCATGTCTGAAGAAAGTAGCAGAGAAATGGATGTCTGCTGCGACTGCTTCAAGCTGCATGTGTCTTGTGCATATACAAAACAGCCGTGGAGAAAGTTCCATGTTGGCGAAGTAACTCGAGCTAAGGGACATGACTGTGCTACTTGCGCTTCTTGTCACCCATGCCTGGACTTTGAGGCCAGTCAGCGATGAGGGCGTGTATAAAGATCGCGGAAGTAAGCGCTTCTTCTTCTTTTTTATCACTCACTGCTTCTGGCAGTTTACCAAAATGCCGTAGATGAGTTTGGATGGAGTGACCAAAATCTGCATGGCTGCGAGCGATGACTGTGGCTTGGCGAGACGTTTCGAAAAGTACAAGGCTGGCAACTATGTGTGTTTTTTCTTGGCTCCGCTCCATCACGAGCGCACTCACCAAGTTCCACAATTACATCTCATCAAACCCATCAATCCACCTTCGCAAAGATAGCATCCGCAATCGCGTCAATCGCCTCTCTACACAACACCCTCACCTCCTCCTTTACGTGCGATTGTTCCGCAAACCACTTGAATCCCCCCCACCAACACCTCCATCTTCCCAACGAAAAACCCGGGTTTCCATCCCAAAGGTCCGTGTGCACCGCTATCCCTCTCTGCAAACCTTCGCCAAAGATTGAGTTGCCCAAGCGATACATATCGCGTCCGCCTATGATGACCCATTGAGCTGCGGCTGTGAGGTCGTAGTTGAGAAGTTCATTGGCATCAATCGCGGAACGCTCGAGGAAAGTAGGGCGGATGTGTTTCTCGAATTCCGCCTCTCTTGATTGCTGGCTCGTCTCGAGCGTCTCGCGTAGGCAAAAGAAGCCGAACATGAAATACCCGTCGTTGTATCCAGAGGTGGCCAATTTGGCAGTGAAGACATTATAATTAACCCATCTGTCACCCGGCGTAGTGGTCGCTTGCTTATCTTCCGGTTTCCAGAGATATCGCAGTCCGGATATGCCGTCATAGTTTTCCCGGTGCATGGATTCGAGGTGGTAGTAGACTGGGTTTGGGGTGGGGGGTATGGCGCGGATGGCGGGAAGGAGGGCGATAATAGGGTCGTGTGAGGTGGAGAATTGTGCGACTGTGTCTAGGAGTAGATTTGTGACTTCGAAGCCGGTATCTGCGGGTTTTGATGAGGCGTTGACAGAGGTCACGATTGCTGATGCAGTCGTTGCGGGTGGGGTGTCTGTGGTGCTGGAGAGATAGTCTGAGAGAATTTTGGTGCTTTCTTGGAAGGCCTTCTCACCGGCGTTGGCTTTCTGACTGAACCATTGATCCATAGCTGAATGTTGCACTGCTGAAAAAAACAAAGACGCTGGGGCGGAAGTGGTGAGGCTGGAGTGGTGAATCTTGCTCGTGGATTTGCGGGCCGGCGGAGGTGATCACGAAGCTTGCCTCAGCATACGCTACGTCATAGGTCACTGCGTACACTCCGATAACAGCATATACTCGTTGCGACAACAAGTACACCGCACGTTATCTGCCTCTTGACGAGAAGTCTTGAATGAGATGCAAATATGCATACGGAGGCAGATGACTTTACTTCTCGACTTCGCACTCATTCACCATGCCTTTGCAATGTATAGAGCGGACGTAATGAATGTAACCATTTCAGGGGATTGGAAACCCTCACAGAATACATGTGTATATATTCGCATTCGCGATGTACCGGTATGGGGTGGTATCCCAACAAGCGGCGCGCCGCATCATACCATCGCGCGACGCCCCTCGTCTCGACGCAAACAGCTTCACCTTACCTCGAAGCGGACGCATGCACCGTCTCAAATCGGGCACATAGCACCTCTCAAATCCTCTACGAAATCGAGCTTTCCCTTTACAGGACCGAGACTGTCGTAATCTTCCTTCTTCATATGTCGTCTTGAGGCTGCCGCACCCTTGAACCCACTCCGACTGACTCCCGCGCCTGCAAGGGCGCTAAACACAGTCATAAAGGCGTTTTCTGGATCCTGGACTACGCCGTAGACTGTAAGTGCGACGTCGCCTACCGTGCCGATAAGTCTGGCAATAGAGCGAACAGCAGTCAGCCCTGCGGCTGCTTCACCAGCGAACGGGATGAAAAACAAGAGACCCATGATGAAGTTCAGAATGAACTCTTCGCGCTCCGCCTTCTCTATTTCATTAGCCTTGCTTACGATCTTCTCCATAGCCACAATGGCCTCCTCGGTAGAGAATGCTGGCAGCGAGGTGGAGTCGACCATGTCAGATTCGGGCATCTGTTCGTCCCAGATACCTGCCAGCGACATGTCTTGGAAGCGGTACAACATGTCCTGGGCTTTGGAGTAGGAGTCGCCGATGATATCCTTGGGGTTGTAGATCTCGACCTTGTTTTGGTCCATAAGAGGATAGTTCCTGAAGAAGTTGTTGTTCCATTCCATACAGGCCTTGGCGTCCGAGGAATACTGGCAACCGTTGTTGACTCGCATCTCGCGCTTGCCAAACTTGATCCATTCTCTGTCTATGCCCCAAGTCTTGGAGAGGTCGTCGTAAAAGCTGTCTTCGTCCTTGAGGGTGAATGTCGCGTTTGGAATGTAGTCGCTCGTGAGTGGGCGTGCCTTGAACTCCATCTTTGGACATTTCTCCATGGGATAGTCACCCGCGCCTCCTTTGCAGTCTTTGCCTTTGATGCAGTTCAGATTACAGCCGGCATACATGCAGTCATCACAGCAGATTGCCGAGTTCTTGTGATCCGTGCAAGTAAAGTACTCGTCAACCTTGTCGCTTGCCATGAAGTTGTTGATTTGGTCGGGAATCTGGTCCTTCACGTAAGAAGCGTAGGTGTCGAATTTATCATCGTAACCCTTGTCGACCAGATCTTTGTACTTCTTCAGCGCTCCATCGAGTACAGAGATTTGAACATCGGTGATGTACTGCTCCATGCAGTGGCCGGGGATCGAGCCTTTGCGGTCCTTCAACTGATCCAGTGAGCTGAATTGCCCCTCGCAGGCAGCCCAGTAGTTTTCGTCGATCGGCACTTCGTAATCCTCAGGTTCATCTACTCTACTTCTAGTCAGTGAGGCTCAGTCTCACGCTCTTTCATCAACTTACCCATGCCAATCTTGCAGATCCACTGCCCAGTCCGTAGTTCCAGCGAAGTTGTATGAGTCGTAGAACTTTGATCGAGTGACCTTCAACTCATCATCCATCCAGGCGACCCATTCCGTATTGTTGAAGACCATGATGTTTGAACCGTCCTTGATGTACTTCTTCTGGATGTTACCACTGTCGATGATCTCCTGGATCTCAGCATTGGAGATATAACCACCAGTCTGTGTACATCGGCCTTGGTACGCATCGGATACTCGGGGAGATCCGGTAAACTTGCAGTATTCGTAATCGCACCCAGCTTGCGCCATCTTGAAGGAGCGACCATAGCTAGAGACACCCACAACCTACGAACATATCAGCGTGACGGTCTATACATACATCATTGATAATCACTCACCACTTTGCTGGAGTCTGCTCCGGCTTTGGTTATCATGGATAGCGCATCTTTGGTCTCAGTTTCGTTGACATGAGATCTCAGGCAGTTACCAGTGTCGCATCCAGGCGAAGTCCACTTGTTGCCGTAATCCCATTGGCCATGCAGATCGTATGTCATATATACGATGTAGTCGAGAGTCTTGGCCATGTCCTTAATGGGGAAGGACTTGAGGTACCAGTATGACGCGGGCGCCGCGAAAGATACAGACTTGGAAGAACCCAAGGCTGACTTCAAGCTGGCGAGCAGTCGGTAGTAGTTGACGCCGTTGACAGGATCATCGGTCGGAATGCCGGGCAGGTCGGGAGCCTGAGTATATCCTATCAGCATATGGAATTCAGCAATTGCTCAGGGACTTACTCCAGGGTACTCCCAGTCGAGGTCGACACCATCAAGCCCATGCTCTTCAATGAAGCTGATGATGTTGTCCCTAAACGTCGCACGATTGGCCGGTAAGACCGCCTCACGCAAGATCTGAAATGTTCCAGGCTCGGTACTGAACGCCCAGCCACCGAAAGAGATGATCTTCTTGACGTTCTTCATCTTCTTGAACTCTTCGAATTCCTTCAGAGTTGTCTCGTCCGTAATCTCTGGCTTATATGTCCCTCGAGTGACGTTCGCGAAGGCAAAGTGGATATGCGTGTAGTCCTCGGGAATCGACGTCACTAGCATATTCAGGCATGGTCGATTGAAGTTCCAGCTTTCGTAGTATGCGATCTTGATTTTGTTCGCCGGAGCGGTGCCTTTGATGATGTCTCTGCCGCAATTGCTGATGCCTGAAGCACGTTAGTATACCTCCATGAATGCGAATGACTGTGGACTACATACATCCATTCTTTCCGGGGGCAGACGTTCCCGGGGCACCGGTCTCTGACTTGCTAACGGTGCAGAAGTCGTCAGTCAAACCACATTGGCCCCAGACGTTGCAGCAAACGTTCAATGGACAAGGGTTCAGTGTGCTGATATTCGCAGGTGCGGTGATCGGGTTCGGTCGTATGGTGCCGTTCTTCGTTGGCCCGCAGATCGCATTCTATCAAGGCGTGCGTCAGAAAGAGTAACAGGTTGGAGAGTGCGGATCAGGAAAAGCATACCGGAACAATGGCAGGCATAGGTGCTAAGCCCTTGCTGACACACATGAGAAAGTCTGCATAGAAGACCTCTGGTTTGCAGCCATTCCAGCCCCATGTACCCTTGTTGAACTCCATGAGGTCATCCACAGTAATGTCGTGGGAGATGGCAACCTTCGAGCAACTGTCATCCTTCTTGGTGTAGTAGGTCGCGCAATTTCCGCCGGCATCGGGCTTGGGTTTCAGATCAGGATATTTGCCGGCAGTACAGCAAACCTTTTGCCCTGGCATAAGGTTTGAGCAGAGATTCGTCTTGGTGTTAGCCTTCATGAAGTCGTTCGCGCTGATACCGCATTTGGCCGCGAGGCTGCCACAGTCATCCTTCTCTACAACCTCCCTCGTCTTGCAAGTACCGTCTGTATTGCCAGAAGGGAGTGTGCTTGGCAATGTGCCGCTACTACAGCACACGACCTCATCTTTGACAAGCGTAGTGCAGAGGTTGGCGCGGTTGTACTTCTCCAGGTTGGTCTGGCTGATGCCGCATCGATCGGCGATGGCGTAGCAACCATCGCCACTTCTGACGGTCGCAGTCTTGCAGTCTGCTCTGATGTCGAGACGTCCTCTCGTGTCCAAATGAGCGGGCGAGATGTTTCGAGAACGAATGGTTGAGTTAGTGCCATTGACAGAGATGTGTTCCACGGAAACAGGAATGCGAATGGTGACCTGCATCCAGTCTTCGCCTGTATCAGCCTGGGAGACGCACTCGCCATCCGACCAAGTCTTGACAGCTGTCTGTACGAACGGTAGGTTCTTCGCACTGGTCGCCACGATGCCTACGCTATAGTCCGCGCCACGCCCTTCAGCTGCGCACAGCTGAACGACAGTTGTCTTGGAAAGGCCTTGATTCTGAACGTGAAGCAAGAACTTATTCAAAACTTCGGCGGTCAAACCGTGTTGATGAACCTCGGCTCCGGCATAGACACCGATAGCTGAAGACTGAGAGTATGCGAACTCCATGACGCTATGGCTGCATGAAGGCGTTTGTAATGCGAGATGATTGATAACTTGACGTCCGGCAGAGAGGAGGTGGCTACTTGAGTACGCATCGTTCCCGGTCGTTGGCTGATGCATGTAGATCGACACGTCTTCCAGAACGCGATTGGCGGTTGTGCAAAGCGAGGCCTTCTCCCCGTCGGGTTCGAAGAAGGATCTGGCTACCGACACGTAGTCTGCAGTACATGCCCGAGTGACGACGTTTTCCCTAAGATCAGCCTCGGCGTTCTGAACGACCATGTCAATGAGCATCGTCTCATTACAAGCGGCAAGCCGTCCGATATCTGGATACAAGAACCATTCGGCTCTTGATGTCATATCTTTCGTTGTGCTGCAGGGTACGGGACACAGGTCGCCCGCCGCTGAGTTCACGCTTTGGGCTGCTGCTAGCCATTCGTCAAGGTCATCGTTCTCGTTGCCTCTTCGAATTGCTTCCACGCTGGAAGAATTGGACCTAACACATGCTGTCAGTACAACAATTTGAAGTACTACTGGGGAAATCAAAGTGATTTGATAAGAGCGAGGATGCTTGAAGCTGAGGTGTGATTTGCACCACAAGCAAACGAAGTGTAACTTACAAAACGCCCCCAACAAGCAACGCATAAGGGATAATGCTGCGCAAAGATACTTTCGCCATGACAGAGTTCCACGATAGAATGCGTGGCAAGGGAAGCTTGGGAGAGTTGAACAACGGCTGAGCTGGTCAAGCCGAGAATTGGGAACGGCAATTGATAGCACCCGCCTATCTTTGCCTTGTGTACATCGAGGCGATTGTCAATGTTTCGACGGTCGGAAACGGCCCCCGCCGCACCTGACAGTGCATGGATCATGTTGTCTGGAAGCAGTCTCATGCAGGTACGGTGGATGGGGAAGTTCGGCTCTCTGCTGGACCTGCAGCGCGACCCCTTCTCGCTTGTGAGCTTGGCCCGTGCTCGGGCCATGGCCCTCGCGGACAGGACGCGCGACATCCCTGGCCTGACCTCGCCACTATTGCATCTGACCCGCGGGCCCCTCCGTCGGCCCGCTAATGCAGTATGATGGCCCCCATGCTCTCCAAAACATCAGAGATAAGTAACCGCCCAGTGGGATTGTTGGTGGCGTGGTCACAACCACCTGGGCACTCCAGGGACGTCAATCGGACCGACGGCTAAACACTGATGCACCGTATGAGCAGGGCGTCCGTGGGTATGTCATGTAGGTGTCTCGATCTAGACTCACTTGCATCTCCCCGAATCTCTACAGAGACTGGGCTAAATTGGGGTGTACCTCCGTATGCCAGTCGACCCCAGTCGAAAAGTAAGGGTCCTCGCCGGAGATGATACTACTCAGTTTCCGTCCAGAGAAGGCGTAGATTGCCATCTTTGGAGCTTCATCGAGCATTTCTCTCTCTTTTTGGTGTGCCTGAAGCGGAAGTTGTGCGTCGGTTCTTGAACATTTTCGTTGTCTCAGCGTTCGTCTTTCGCTCACTGATCTTACTTTGCATTCCAAGATGAAGCTGCAGCCTGTCATTGCTCTTTTTTGTTTGTTACAAACTGCCTTTGCTGGAGGTTACCAAGGATGTCTTGAGCGCGTGCATCTGTTTCAAGCGTATGAGATCGAGGGGCTCCGTCCAGCTTCAGATCGCGAGTTTGGATACCGATGCCTTGACTGGGACAACTCGAAAGGGTCAAAGCACTGTCGAGGTGGTAAGTATGTATGGACTAGCTACAGACTCTTCTTGCTAAGCACATCGCAGACAGATACGAGGCATGTGTGGGTTCTCGAAATGGAGGCCGCTGCTCCTTTGAAGAACTCCAAGACTTTATGGCGGGGAAGAGAGACAAACCTAGCTGGACGACGTTAGGCAATGCTGTCTACCAAAGTAACGGCAAAATCGATATGGAGGCAACTGCTCTGAGTTGCTACTCGCGATATCAAAAACAGAACGGGGTGAAAGTACCGAATTTTCCCGCATAGTAAGTAGGATGTCTTCGACACGATCGACTCTCGGTCAGTTTGTACCGAGTGGAGCTCTTTTCAGCTAATTACCACAAAGCAAAGCAATGAAAGGCACTAACGGGGAGTATAACGATTACCTGAGAAAGTTGGGTAACCGGGTGAGCTAATTTTGTTCACGACCATACGTCCCCATTCTAATTGTTTTTAGGTCGATTACGTCTTTCGCCAGCATCCGGACGCTGGAGACAGGCATCTTTTTGACGACTTCGACAATACACGCAATGAGATCAACCGAGTCCGCGCTGGTGACCACGGCGTCTATATTCTTCCCGAGGCCAGACGATCGAATGTGAACAATATCGCCGTGAAGGACCTTGGTACAGATCCTGTGACAGGCAATGGCATGCAGTCGGTGGACTGGGCGAGAACGGCAAATAATGCCAGGGCCAACGGGGATACTACAGTTGGTGCGCGTATCACGGCGTTCTGCAACACCTTTTACCACGGCAACACCCGAGACGCAGTTATTGCAAGACAGCATCTGCAGGTCTTCAGGTCTTACAAATACATGGAAAACCGGGCAAAGAAGTGTGGGAGGAGGACGTGAAATGCGGCATGATGGCGGTGCACGAACACATTGGTGATCTCCACAATCATGGCAAATCTTCTTGTGTTTTTGTCATTGATGATCTTCGAATGGCGTATTTGCGATAAGTGAACAGAGTGAGCTGTTTAGAGCGAAAAGAACTTTCGATAATCAAATAACACAGAGGTTGCCATCCCTAGCCTTCCCATTGTCTCGCTTTATCTCAATTACGATCAGCACACTCATTGCTTTCGCTACTACACTTAACTATGTCTCCAAAGTATGTGGAGGTAAGTTCCAAGCTGATCTTGCTACTAAATTCTCTTCGGATGCAAGGATGACGAGAGATGTCAATCGCGACTTGTCGGCTGGCGTGATGTTTCGTTTAGTGCCTTTGCAGGTTTGCTACACCGATTTGGAATATATCGAATTACATTAGAAGAATTACATGAGAGGGTATAGCTCGACGATCTCATCTTCTCCATCACCGCCTCGGAAAACTCGTGTGCTATCATGGGGATCAATGTAGAAGACATTTTCCTCGCCACAAGGCCACAGATGTTCTTCTGTTGCTCCAACACATGCGCGTAGACCGTCTAAAGGCAATATATGTATCTCCTTCACATTTACAAAGTCCTGGACGTCTTTGACCTCGTCGTAATAAAAGTATTCAGACTGCATCTCGCGCTCAAACCTCAAGAGCTGGATAAATTTGGCGACTGGTTCAAAGGCAGTGAAGGCGGACTTCGCAATGTCGATGGTGTCGATGTCGAAATTGACCCATACATACCTGCTTGTCGCATAGCGCTTAGCGTACATACATGGACCTTGGGGTGGAGGCTCACTCACTGGGATCCGTGCCCCGGCACAGCCACTTCGGAGAAGGCCTTTCGGTACAACCCATGATTTCGCGCTTCCCGGCAGGTTTGAAGAACAGCTGGGACTGGCGTAGACGAGGTGAGGTAGAAAGCCTGGCGAATAGGCTTTTGATGTGTCAACTCGACGTTGACCACCCGAGGCTCGACTGTCATCTCCCATATCTGCATGCGCAGCTCATACGGTAGACGTGGAAATGGGTGGAAGGTCGCCATGTTGCAGTAACTGCCGAAGATGACACTAATACGTTTGCGGGTCGGTGTTCCGTCGGTGCACTGGAGCAGCGAGCGTTGGAGAGAGAAATGATAAAATGGTGGAAGGACTTGCGTGCGGCGTAGTTCTCTCGTTCATGTCAGAGTGAGCGAAGGCAAATGGGCTACCCCCGCATGGGGGTTGCAAGGCGGCATCCGCCTTTCCAGGGTCCACAGCGGCGGCTCTAACCGCGCCGCACCTTGGCTCCTCTATGGCACCGCCCAACGAACCTTCCCGTTCGGGCTGCAATCCTCAGCCCACCACCTTCGGCGCGACTCAAACTTTTCGGTGGCCGATTCCAAGAGCGGTAGATTGCTGGGGCCATGCCCGGGCACGCGCGTGAACTGTAATGAGGACACCCCCGCGTGGCCGCTCTTTAGCCGCGTTCCATGCCGCCTGCAAGACCGTCTGGGCACATGTACTGTAAGGCGACCTCAGTGCTGTGGCCAGAATTGGAAGGCGATGATTGTTAGTTGCTAGTAACGCACATTGACAACAATGATACGTGTAGATTTGTCGTTCAATCAGCGTTTTTCGCTGCATGGATTCGGACACCGCCCGGGGAAATATCCACAGCCCAACAGACTTCGGTTGCAGAATCGCCATAACCTGCAGGCGACGCCAGGCATGAGGGTATGCACTAGATTCCACAACACTGACTGGGAAAGACCATCCTGGGCCTAAGGAGTCGGACTCGGGCGTCTTCCAATAGCCTACCTAGGTGGTGTTATTCTTAGCTTTTTGATCGCACGCACCTAGTGCAGCAGGCGTTTAACGCTGCCATCACCGATGCGCCCCGACAACAGCTGCGTCCCTCGTTTGCGACCTCACTTCATCTTTCACACCACAATCGTTTCTGTTCCACCAAAATCTCACCATGAAGACAACATTCTTCTTATCGGCCGTTCTGTTGGCGCGTCGAGCCATCTCCACTGGCTCGCCTTTGTTTCAATATGATCCCGACACTGTGAAAGACTGCGTCGAATGGTATAACAACGGCGAGGGGGATTCTTGCCAAAATGTTCGCAAGTTTTTTGGCGTCACCCCTGAGGAATTTACGGCTTGGAACCCTTCCCTCAATTTGAACTGCGAACCGTGGTACCCATGGGTATCGTACTGCATCGTCACCGAAACGAAGCTAAACGCTACAAAACCAACGACAACATCGAGCTCGAAGCTTTCCTCCACTACAACTAGCGTTGCTACTCTTGCTCCATCTCCAACTGCCTGGACGCCACTCGGCTGTTACGTGGAAGACCCGGACATGCCAATCCTCGAAAAGAACATGAATCCTAACGGCGACTCTGCCCTCACGATTCCCAAGTGCAAGAACAGCTGTTACCGCCGCGCTTTTGGCTTCGCTGGTGTACAACAGGGCAATCAATGCTGGTGCGGTAGCTATGTCGGCGGCAACTGGGCGAGTAACCAAACAAGCTGCAATTCGACATGCACGGGCGACAAAAATAC
This sequence comes from Alternaria viburni, assembly GCF_023758015.1. Taxonomy (NCBI): domain Eukaryota; kingdom Fungi; phylum Ascomycota; class Dothideomycetes; order Pleosporales; family Pleosporaceae; genus Alternaria; species Alternaria viburni. The sequence goes on from NW_026055797.1 coordinate 404,908, forward strand.
ATTTTGCGGCGGAGTTGGTTTTCTCAACGTCTTCAAAGCTCAAGGGAATCAAGCAACTACTTCTACTGTTGCCTCGACCACAGCTTCTGCTGTTTCTATCGTCTCGAGCGCTATAGCCAACAAGCTCAGTGCGGTGGCCAGAAGTGGAGGACTTGGAGGCTTGTGGGCTATGTAAAGGTTGATCAATCATGATCATATTCGCCATTCACATATCTGCTCTTGAAACTGCCCTTCAATCTCTAAAAAGTGTAAATTGAAGTTCGCCATGAGCCTGAAATCGATTCCAACATCCCATCGCGCTGAACTGAATATGATGTCTTTGATTCCATACAATATGAGGCTGCTGCATATCTTGGCTGCACATAACTTATGCTATCACACATGTTGGCTATTATTGCACGATATTGAGTGGTGTCGGAAATCTTGCGCCAAAAATGCCTCATTGAGTCGCACTCATTGCGCAAACTTCAAAGTCTGTAATAGCGTACGGGGGTAAAGTGCTTCGCCCCAGTCTCATCTCGTTTGACTCTTCCCTGTTCTGATGGTGCTCGAGAGTCAGTGCGCCGCTTCTAGCCTCACAATGGCTTCTTCTGCCAAGACGCCTGCGAACACTATCACCCCAATCTGTGAATTGTCCATATTGGCCGACGAAGCAACCTACCTAAGTGGGTGACCACACGGAATTCCGCCCCAGGTTATCTTTCCTGTATTCGAGGTAGTCTCTCTTGCACTGTGCCGCGTACCCGCGTCTGCGCACACAGCCCAGGGGTCGGGTACATCCGTGGCCTGTCCAGACTTCGACCCCTACATGAAGAGCGCGCTTATCAACATCACTGGTGGAATATCGGGCACTAAACATGCTGAGGTATTGTATCGGATATGACCTTCTGAACTAGGACTCAACTCCTGCAGTATACATGATTGCGCGAGTCGGGCCTATGCGAGACCCGCGCATATGCAGACCTCACACCATGGAGCAATTGACGAGCACTCTGATCATTTGAGGCTGGATCAGCCTCGACGCGATGTGACTGGGCGACACCCGGTAATCTGTCACCCTAGCAGAGGAAGCGCTCAAGTGACGCATCAGAGCTTTCCCGGTGGCATCCATGGATTGCAGCACACTCGGCCGCCGACAGATAGGCCTCACGGATGATGAACATGGGCCTCAATAGACCCATCTCTAGATACGCGGGTGACTACTCTGGACTGGCGCACTAGAATCAGAGACAGGGTAAATTCGCAAGCAGCTTCTCGTACGTAGCACAGAGTGGAACATACTTACCACCTGACGGCAAATATAAGACATTGCTTGTCAGTGACGCGTGAAAGAAGAACCTAACCACGTCATCTTCATCAATAAGTTGTACCACCGATATCGGGAGATGCTGTTACTGTCTTCTCCAGCAAGCCTGCTTCTTAGCGTCGGCGCTCTACATGCTGCGCTCGTAGTGGCAGCACCTCGTTTTGTGGAACGTGATGGATTTACTCCTTCGCTTCCATATGATGGAGAAACCACCAAGTACTGCTCATGGTGGATTGATCTGGACTCGGAAAGAGACTGCTCTTCACTTTTGACAGAGAACTACATCACTCTCGAGGAGTTCCGTCGCTGGGTAAGCCTATCCTCTCCAGATCTGAAGATTGTCTTTATTGACATAAGCCAGAATCCTTCCATCACTGCTGAGTGTGGTGGTCTTGTTGCTGGAAAGGCGTACTGCGTGGAGACTGTGGATGAGCCTGCTCCAAGCCTGCCTTCTTTTAGCTCCTCCTCAATGCTACTCCCTACTACTACTTCGTCATCTAAGGCCACATATACTTCTTCGTCCAAGGCCGTTACTACAACCCACTCTTCTACACTTGTCACGTCGCCATCGATTACCGCACCGCCTGCAACGACGAAGCCTCCCAATGGTATTGAGACACCCTCTCCGCTTCAACCAGACATCGTCTCCAATTGCGACTTATTCCACTATGTCAACAGCGGTGACAACTGCGAAAGCATTGCTAAAACCAATGGTATCTCCACTGCTCAGTTCCTTGCCTGGAATCCAAATGCTGGCTCCGACTGTGCCGGTCTTTGGGCAAATGCATACGCGTGTGTTAGCATTATCGGCCACACACCTACTTCTGCAGCTCCCAGTACAACAACCACAGGGAACGGTATCTCAACTCCAGCCCCAGTTCAGGACGGCATGGTCCGTAACTGCGATAGTTTCTACATGGTGAAGTCAGGCGACACGTGTGCCAAAATTTCAGCCGAGAAGGGCATCACTTCCGCTCAGATCATCTCCTGGAACCCCGCTATCGGTTCAAACTGCGGTAGCCTTTGGCTCGACACTGTGAGTTACTTTCGTACTTTGCGCCTCCATAGATCTCTTGCTGACTACGTAAATCAGTACATCTGCGTATCTACCATCGGGCACACACCCACGACTACGACGAAGGCTCCAGCCACCTCGACCCGCCCTGGTAACGGAGTTTCAACACCTACACCTTATCAGCAGGGTATGACAACAAGCTGCAAGGCTTTTCATTACGTCGTCAGCGGAGATAATTGCTCGTCTATTTCGGCAAAGTACAAGATCAGTGCGGCGAATTTCGTCAAGTGGAACCCAGCGGTTGGTAGTACGTGCGCCGGCCTGTGGGCGAGCACGTATGCATGCGTTGCAGTACTTTGAGGTTGACGTTGAAAAGCTTTTGGTAGTAGTTTAATCTTTAGTGTTCTCTAATATCAGCCCACAACGCATTGTTTTACATACACCTCAACCGTGCAAACGTACCATCACCGGATATACTTTGAACGAGACGACGTCGTCATCATCTTCTTGACATTGACGCGATCATCGTCATGCGCACGTGTAGACGTTTGGCACTAATGAAGCGGGTATAAAAGGCTTGCGTTCTGCCACCCGTTCGCTCTTCCATCACTACCAAAACTTTCCTTCATTTCTCCAAAAACAAGGGCAACGCATTTGATGTCTGCGAACCAAAGCCCCGCATGTCACGCGTATGTGGCTCTCTTCTCCGCTCGCCGGACACAATACCAAAAAGGTTCATGTCCGACTTCTATGCTCCTCCCCTCCACTCTACCAAAAAGACTCAAAGTCCAAAACACCTGCAGACTTTTCTTATATCGATCCACCAGAGAGACCCGGGCAACCCCTCCATGACTTCGATTTCACGACCCGCGGCTATTAAAACCAGAGGGGGTGGATCCCATGTCTGCGCTGTTCTTTGTCCTTCTTTCCCAAAAATAACGAAACTGTCCGTGGAAAAAGAACATGACCGTCGCTTCTCCCGTGTATAAAAACTACCACTTCCACTTCCTCCTTCCTTCCTTCATCGACATGCACCTCGTCAGTGTTTTACCAAAACAAAACGCTCGAAGTTCCATGTGGTGTTTTTGTACCAAAGTTTCTCCTCTATAGCAAAATGTTCCTGCTGTCTCTGGACTGCGCAACCAAAAGTGTCATCATACCCGACTGATGACTGTCTTCCCGCTCTTTCCTCCAAAAGCAAGCGTGGTATTCAAAATCTCTCACTTCATAGCCATGCAGTCCAGGACCAAAAAGAAACACAATGGAGAATTATGTTGTGCGACTTCGACTCAAAACCTGACATCCAGAATATCATGATCTGGTCTCTCGGCTCTGCCAGAGTCTAAACACCAAGAATCAATATTCATGCTCTATGATTGAGAATAACCAAAAGACATCATCGAACGGTGCATGAAAGTGTCCCTCGTTCAAACAAAAGCCATAGATTATCATGCTCCTACTTCCTCTTCTGCCATCGCTACACTTGCTCGACGAAACACAACACCAAAAACTCCATATCCATCGAAATATAGCAGACCCGGCACATATGTGTGCCTCCAAAAAAACCGAAAGATTCTAAACTCTGTATTCATGGATCTTGTTCTCCCTCTCATAAAAGATACAAAGTCCAAATGACATGATTCTCCTATCGCTTCACATCACGAAGAGTAGCATAATGCCTCAGAATACTTGTCATAGCTGTGCCTCAACACACAAGCTTAGGACATACTAGGAGAAGCAGAACAAAAGCCAGAACTTTCCTGTTCCATGTTGTTCGGTTGAGCAGCGTTGAAGAATACATGTGCATTCGGCTGAGTTGAAAGAATCCTGCGGTGTGGTGTATAGCTGCAGAGTGTATCGAGTGGAGCTAGAAACCCTCGGAAAAAAGACATGTGACAGTCTTAGCGATATGTAATATCATAAGATTCCAGTATCGAGTCGATGATGCTGATCATCACCATGGTTATTCCTCGTAATTGCTCGTAAACGTCAATGGTCGTGGTCGCAATGTCTCCAGCTTGTCCAGTCGGTACGGATACAGGAACAGTAGACTAGAAATTCATTGTGTCATTGATGTGTCTATAGCATCACGTCACAGCTCAGTAACCCGCCTCTGCGGTAGCCCACTAGGACTCAGCAGCCACGCTCTCTCAAATGCAATCACTCTTCTTCGATCTCTTCACCGCAGCACGATCAATCCTAGGGTCCAACCTATTCATCAGATCACTCTTATGAGGGTTCGTCGTCGATCTCGGCTCGCCCCTCGTAGTACTGGGTGGATCCACTCTTGCATCTGAAGATCACAGTCTATTAGCATAAGCGCACGCCGAGGCTGCTGCGCGCTGAGCACCTTTGCGAAAGACATGTGGCGAGCCACCTTCAACGAAAATATGTGACAGCCTGCGGAGAGTGAACTTACGGCTTCGGCGGCGAGATATGCGATGGAGTTCGTCGTCTGAGTCGGGCGAGTACCTTCCCGAATCTGCTGAGTTCTCAGACCCGTCAGTGTACTGCGGTGCAGGCTCTGTGGTAGCGCGGTTCGGAGGCGGGTATTGTTCTGGTTCGACGTCCTTATCAAGCATGTTCAAAACGCTGCTTTGATGCGTAGGTTTCGGTTGGTGGTAGGACGGGTCGGGTTGGCTGTAGCCGGGGCCACGAGCCGATACTTCGTCTGGCATATACGGTGTCGCCTGCTCAGGTGGATCAAGCTTCTGAGCAGCCTCGAGACCTGAAGCGCCACTTATCGAGCCGCGGAGACGGTGAATGTTGGGGTGATCCGTGTACTTCATCGATTCTTCGTCCGATCCGACGGTGAACACGGGATCGAGCTTGTTCGCAGCCTCTAATCCGGATGAGCCGCCGATTGAACCGCGATGTTCGTGTGGAGGGTTTGGGTCATGCTGGGACTCGTGTGGTGGGTGCCAGGCGTCGTCGAAGCCTTGCGATGGCTGCCATTCGGCAAAGTCTTTCTCGGCTATACAGCATCAGTATTGATTTGGAAAAAGTGCTGAGACAAGGAGTTCGTGTAGTATATGTCGTCGTTCGGAATACTCAATCTCACCTGTGCCATCTTTCTGCGCTGTATGAAGTAATGAGCGAGCATGAGCTGTGACGTCAGCGAGAACAAATCGAAAAGGATCGGTAGGTACGAGGAAAAGGGTATATTGATGTTGAAGTGCTCAGTGTATCGTCTATCTACGCGTCTCGTAGCCCGTACCGCCAACTTTGGATGTAGGATCAGCGCGGTGGTCTACGTCTGAGTCGAAGCGCGGGTCCATCTTGTTGCCAACGTTTGTGGAATGCGGTCCAGCGTTTGTAGAGTCGGTCGCAGTACCTCTGTGGTCGAGGTCAGAGTCGTACCTGGGATCGACCTTGTTGCCAATGTTCGAGTTGTGCGAGCCGTAGTTTGTGGCCGTGGTACCAGTCGTGTTCATGCGTTCGCGGTGGGCATCGGCGTCAGCAGGAGTGACACCGGCGTCGGCAGGGTGGCCTCGGTAGCCTCGATCCCACTCGTCGACTCCCTTGTTGGCAATCTCCTGGTTCTTGGTTGCGCTCGCTTTATCGCCGCTCGCTTCGTCGACCATGGACATTGCGTTGCCTCGGATGGCCTCGCCAGTTCCCTACATCTTATTAGCATGAGTTCGATGTCGAGGTAACTTGAGAGATTAGAGTAAAGCGACGATGTTGAGCTAGGCACATGCATCGCAGGGATAGAGCTAACTTACGTGAACCATGCCCACACCCTTGCGGATAGAGTCGCCCAGAGTCATGTTGGATATGTGAGTATTAGGTGTATTATGGATAGCAGTTGAGGAGCTTGTGTAGTTGTGGAGAAACGCGTATAGGTTGGTGTATCAAGGTGTGTGTTGAGAGTAATCGTGGACAAGAAGCCAGGAGGGGTGCCGACATAAGTACTCGACGCGGGCAGTAGCTGCCACGCAACCTGCTTCTGGGTTTGCCATGATGTGCATCGTTTGCGCGTAGTTTGGGAAAGCGCATTGCGACATAGGCTCGACGATGTGATGTCATGCTCGGGATTTCAAGGACGCGCTGCCGGTAGGGCTGAACTAGGCCGCATTGGGGTTCCCACGCGTCGAGCATGACATCCGGCACGTTGCGGTGGGCTGCATGGCTACGAGGGCATCTCATATAAGGAAAAGCCCCGAACAGGTCTGGAGCCTACATCGACGTTAGGGCACCTACTTTGCAGTTTTCTATGTTCATGTAGGCTGCAGACCTGTTCAGGTTTTTCCTAGGTTGACGTGAGGGTATGTTATAGATGAATGCATCGAAACGAATACGGACATCCAAATCTTTGCACACACAGTTGCTCGATGATGTCTAGAGATAACATGTTGACCTTCGATATCATCGTCAAGTCGATCATGCCACTCTGCTAACTACGCCCATAAGCACAAGCGGTAAGACGCTGTGTATTCGAGCACTTGAAGTACATGAAATGACAAATTGTTTGCATCCATTCACACAACAGAACTCGACCAGAGCCACTTTGCGGTGTCAGACTCAGCAACCTGAGTAAGGACATGGGGAGTCATACTTCAACCACTCTCCCATTTCGGCATAGTGTACTTCAGCATGCCATATTGAATATTTCCACTGTGTACTTGCGGTCTTCAATAACAGAACCATCTCGAGGCTGGAACATGGAAGGGGAGATCATTGCACCAAAGGCCCCAAATATGAGGATACTGAAATCTTATTCTCTCGAGGAGACTTTCGTAGCGTTCATCAGCTTCTATGTCCAGGCATGCCACTTTTCTGTCCTCAACTCCATGATCGCACCACGTCCAGACTGTGTCCATGCCACTGCCGTCCCCTCATATCCATCCGACAACGCCGTTTCCCAGTGAGCGAAGTCATCTCCGCGTCTGTCTGTTGGGAGGCCTCTTAGGCCTTGCCGGCGGTGTAAAAATCATCCAACGCGATTTTAAGGCGTTGAGACCTAGAGAAGGGTGTATGAAATCAGCATTTGTCTCACAAGCATCTCGCACATGGGCCACCAACATTGTCTTTTCTCCCTCGCGAACCTTCGCAAAGTCAGTATATGTCTCATATGCAAGTCGTACAGTTGAAGCTTACCCAAACCCTTGGGTCATACCCTACGTGGATGAAGCAGTCAGTATAGGTCTCACAAGCACTTCGTACAGTCAAAACTTACATTTCTAGAAGATGTTAGTATCTAGCTGTACAGAGCAAAGGGGGGGTTGCTTACCTTGTTGGGCTTGTCCTCGCCATCTGGGTTACCGACCTGAGTCATCAGGTACTCCTTCTTGTTCAGTACGTAGTCGCGGACACCGGAGAGGTAAGCCCATTGCATATCTGTGTCGAGGTTGACCTTGACGACACCGTATGAGATAGCCTGACGGAAGTCATCGACGGAGCTGCCACTGCCACCGTGGAAGACGAGGAAGACGGGCTTGTCGTCCTTGGCGTTGGTCTTCTCCTTGACGAACTGCTGGTGCTTCTGGAGGAGCTCAGGGCGGAGCTTGACGTTTCCGGGCTTGTAGACACCGTGTACGTTTCCGAAGCCGGCAGCAATCGAGAAGTACTTAGAGACTTCCGACAGCCTGCGTAAGAGGTCAGTATATGTCTCACATGAAGTTCGAACAGTCAAAACTTACGTCTTGTAAATGTCGTAGATGTCCTCTGGCCTAGAAAAGAGTTAATACGGTCCTGTAGTGGGACGTATAGAGGAACTTGACATACTGGGTGTACAAGCTGTTGTTGTCGACGTCCTCGTTGTTGACACCGTCCTCCTCACCACCAGTGATGCCGATTTCCATCTCGAGGAATTGCTTCATGGGAGCAGCACGCTCCAAGTACTTCTTGGTGGTCGCGATGTTCTCCTCCTTGCTCTCTTCTGAGAGATCGATCATGTGGGAGCTGAAGAGGGGGACGCCTAGAGAAATTCCAAGTTAGTAGTTGTCTCCATGCACTTCGAACAGCCAGAACTTACCATTGGCCTTGAAGAACTTCTCGTCCTCATCGAGCATGCCGTCCAACCATGGCAGAAGCTTCTTGGCGCAGTGGTCGGTGTGAAGAACGACTGGGATGCCGTATGCGGGCGCAATGGCGCGGATGTAGTGGGCACCAGCGATGGCTCCCTGGATGGAAGCGCTCTGGTCCTTGTTGTCGACGCCCTTTCCGGCGAAGTATGCGGCACCACCCTGGCTCATCTGCAGGATGATGGGGGACTTGGAGTCGCGGGCGGCCTCGAGAGAAGCGACGACGGTCGAGGAGGAGGTGACGTTGATGGCGGGGATAGCGTAGCCCTCGGCCTGGGCGTGCTTGAAGAGGTTGTAGACATCCTCACCGTAGATGACACCGGTCCTAGAGGGGGAGATGTTAGCTTCAGGTCGCGATCATGCGAGCGGGGTCGATGTAACTTACTTGCCGTTGAGAACCTTGGAAGCCATGTTGGTTGTTGTATCGGGTATGTATTGGGTATAAGTTTGAGTGTAGAATGGAGAGTACAATTCAGTGTCTGAAATTGTAGGAAGGTGTGGTATGGAGAGAGAAGTTTGCGCAGTGTTGAGAGCTATCTAGTTAAAGTTCAAACATGGTAGTGGGGTTACCGGACCACAAAAACCACCCCGCTACTGTAATGACCGCAGCAGTGACGCAGCGCGCAGCGTCGCGCCAGCTTCCCTCACCCAAAGTCGACCTACCCGCGCTCGAGTAAAAGCAAACATCACCCCACAAAAGTCCCGATACGCTATATCCGATACCATGACCTTTGGTTTGTCAAATTCTTTTCACACCGTGATGGCGCTGCGCTGAATCACTGCACTCCCAACCGTGGGTGATGGCAGTGCGCAGTGACATGCGCCTGGTCTGATAGACGATGATGCTTCACGGCCGCGCTCTGAAGTCATGGCGGGGCCGCTTTCGCTCGGCAGCGCGGAAGTAAAGTGGGCTGTCTTTTTCACATTAGCTCGGTGAAGCATCATCGCAGTCCACAGGTGACATGTTGCCCGAGTCTCGCCGCAAAACGCTGTCGCTTTACGCCTCGAATTACCGAGCCAGCCACTTCTTCCATGTTACTCAGCACCGTCCAGGCATGCGCCAGGTCCCACCAATGAAGTCACTCTGATGATGCTGGATTGTACACATGCGCGATATCGTGATCGTGATTGAGGCGTTGTCTGATTTTTCCGATATGCGGAATTCTACGTGACATGGATGGCACAGGTATATCTTTACAGCGAGGCGGAGGAATCCTCGGAAGGTGTGGTCTGGGCCTCCAGATGTCCGAGGTTGGGGTCTGGGGCTCGTAACAGCCGGCTGATGCAGCCTCATGAATCCGATGTCTTCGCCCTGACTCGGATGTTCCTCACCATAGGCTCCTCTACGCCAGGTAACCGTATCTCCACCTTGAATGTGCCCAACTGCTTCACTCGCGATGTGTCGCCCTCCTCATGCCCTGAAAGGAACTTGACGTCCGCCTCGTTCAGTATGACGCGAGCCGCCTCGTCGTTGTGGGCGAGCGCTCCCCTTATGGTTGCAACCAGATCTGCACTCGAGACGGATCCGTAGATGGCGTCTACATTTGCCTTCTTGCCCATTGCGGCTGCGGTCAAGATGTCTGCCGCACCAGAAGCACCCATGCGGTCTCTGGACTGGCTCTCTTGCTCGATCCGTTGGCGGTAGAAGTCGATCGTGGGTGGTACGAAGGCGTCGAGGAGTTCCATAGATCGTTCAGCCTGCCTTTGTTAGTATGAGTAGCAATGGCGGTTCGATATGAACATACGCTGAGCACGTTGATCTCAATCGGCCGCACGTAGTGTTTCGGTTGCTTCGCGAAGTCGTCCTCCTCTTCCTCAACCTCCTCCAGATTCAGTCGTACACCATATGTGAAGTCACGAGCCATGTCCACGTCCTGCGCCTTGAGCTGCTTCATCTGGGTAGCGGGTACATAGTCGGCGACGCGTGCGGGGAACCATCGGTTGCGCATGAGAGACGGGTTGAGGGGGACATATGAGCCTTGATCGTATTAGCCATAGTGACTGGTGATGTTTGTGGTCAGTTTGACAGCTTCAGTGGCTTGCCAGAGCGCACATGTCAAACTCGTGCAGTAGCTGCATCGTACCTGCGCGACCAAATCTTGGCACATCCTTCAGCAGCTTCACGATGATGTTGCGCTCTGCCTCCTTCGCCTTCTTGGAGATGCTGCGAGTCTGCTGGGACCCCCAGACGTCCAAATTCTGCCGCGTCACCCTCCTGATGCATGACGTGCACTGCGGGAGCAGCGTGGACGTCCTCAGCGAAGCCATTGCGCGTGTCGTGGTGAGATTGGATTAATCTCAAGAAAAATGCACGACGTCCACCAGATGTGGAGATCCTTGCGGCGGAGGGCGGAAGGTGCGAGTGGCCGGTGCTACTTGCCGTAGGCTCGGCATACTTTGCGCCCGCCTCACAAGCAAACGACAGATGACGGCCAGCGCAATATCCCAAGCTGGCCAGCAGTCAGACCATGGCTTCTGCAGCAGTCGGACACACCCTACGCCATTCCCATAGCATCTTCGCCGTACAACCTTAGCACGACCGAGCACAGCGTTCGCGACACCCTACACGACCCCAGTTTCTCCATCCAATCCCGCGGTAGCGGAAGTGACAAGCGCCGCAAGATGCCTGAGAAGCCCCTCACAATTGCAACCTACGCCGCAGGAGCCTCCCTCGCCGCCATTACCCTCGTCTATGTCTTTGGCCCGACATATTTCCTCGACGACGACGCCAATGCAGCCAGCGGCAAGAAGAAGGGCGTAGTCGGCCTCAGCAATGCCGCGAACGACTGCTTCATCAATTCGGTGCTGCAGGCGCTCGCCGGCTTGCCAGACCTGCGCATATATCTCATAAGAGAGACGCATAGGCGCATGCTCGACGGTCCCGAAGTTTATGATGTGGACCCTGAAAGGCTCAACGCCGAGACAGGGACCGCAAGGCCCGCAAAGCTAGAGGGCCTGCAGCGCGGCATCCTCACCCATGGACTAAAGGAGATTCTCGACCGGCTGAACGAGCGACCCATATACAAGAAGACCATATCTCCCCAGCCCTTCATTCGATCGCTCGAGCACGCATTCGGCACCCGCATTAGCCGGCAACAGCAAGACGCGCAAGAATTTCTCCAGATCGTCACCGAGCGCCTATGCGACGAGTACCACGCCGGCGGAAAGGCCAGGCGACAAGCGACACGGGCAGGCGCCACGATCACAACCGAAGACGGCGCGTCGGAAAGGAGGGACATTGAACGTCAGTTCGGCGCGGCACCCCCTGAGGGTTCTGGTAGCCATGGTCTAGAAGATCCGGAGGACGATGAAGCACCCGCGGATGAGGAGGGCTTCCCGTTCGAGGGCAAGATTGAATCACAGATTGAGTGCCAGACATGTCACTTCAAGCCGAAGCCTTCCGTATCGACCTTTGTCACCCTGACACTCAACGTACCCCAAGCCTCCTCCACCTCCCTCAACGCCTGTCTCGACGGAATGCTCAAGGTTGAATACATAGACGACTTCAAGTGCGAGCGCTGCCGGCTGGAACACGCGCTGAGGAGCAAAGACCACCAGCTCTCGCGAGCAACGGATTCGGATGCACAGGCCCTGCTGCAGTCAGACATCGCGAAGATCCGACAAGCGTTAGAGGATGATCCTGAGAACCCGCCTGAGGGCGTTGAGCTTCCGGACTCCAGCCAGGCACCCAAGCGTCGCATAGCGCGCCACATGTACATTTCGCAATTCCCCAAGGTTCTTGCGATACATCTGTCGCGATCGACATTCGCCATCGGTGCTGCCTCGACGAAGAATCTCGCCAAGGTTGCCTTCCCCGAAGCTTTACCATTGGGCGGAATACTACACCGGAAGAACTACAGGCTTCTCGGAATGGTCACACACAAAGGCAGTCATAATAGCGGTCACTACGAATCCTTTCGTCGTCAAGTCCAGCCTCTTCCGTTCTCCACAAATGCGACACTTGGTACTGAAGGCGCATACAGCCGGCAAGCCAGCCCATACCCGTCAGCAGCACCATCGGTAGCGCCTTCAGCCATACAAAGCCCGCGCATATCAGCACTTAATCTTCCCAACACCATCGACCGCGGGTCACCAGTCCCGTCCACACCCACACTAAACTCTCCCTCAACACGGTCGCTGTCCTCACAAGAGACCATGCCTGCGTCCTCAAGAGGGCCTGCACCAACTTCCGCACCGCGCATGTCCGAGTCTGATCCACTACAAATGGCATCCTCTTCCACCGAAACAGGCACCGGCAGCGATTCCTTGTCACGTACGAGGAGTGTGCGATCGCTGAAAGAGCGAGCATCGGAGAAGGCCTCATCAATAAAAGAGTCGAATCCTCTACGACGCAAATCGAAGAAGACAAGCAATAGGTGGTGGCGTATAAGCGACGACAAGATCAAGGAGAGTAAGACATCCGAGGTCTTGAACATGCAGAAGGATGTGTATTTACTATTTTACGAGCTGAACAAAGTCTGAGCCAGGTCTGGTTGGCTAATGTATAAAGGAACGACAGGCATGCGGCACTGCAATTCGGAGCGATACCAGTAGTGGTGATGCAGCAGAAAAGCCTGGATTAGATATCACTCGCTATGAAAGCGAGACACGAATGAAGAACGTGTTACATAATGTAATTGACGCAAGCTGTAACCTCAATCATCGTTTCTCTGCACTCATATCTATGCGCACTTCCCTATACCACTCACGTTGGCCATGCGTCGTGAATGCTACCTCTGTCTCGTGGCTTTATCAGCGATGATATCATTGGTCAGACCCCACGTGGCGCTCCTTCCCCAACGATAACCACCAATGGTCAGGATGCCCAGCCTGCAATGCAACGACATCGATGCTACGCTCGTAGTTTGACACCACACTTCCCCTCATCTGTGTTGACCGGTCACCTGGAAAGGGAATCGCAACACACATCTGCTCGTCTTTGGGCCTTTCGGATCGCCCAAAACGCGCCCAATCGCAACGGGTAGACCAAGACTAGCAAGCACAAAAGTACGAGCACTGTTGAATTGATTCTAGCACTAAGCTGTCTTTCATCAGGCTCCTCAATTTGCATTCAGATTTCGAGCAACAACAATTATAACGATCAGCCTCTGCATTGTATTAGTCGCTGGTATTACTCTAAACCGTTCCTTCCTCATTACAATCCAAGCTTCAACCGATATAAGCGACATGCCAAGCCTCGAAGCAGACGAAGGCGCCTTCCTCCAAGCCGTAGGAAAGCAGACCTTCACCGACCCACCCCGCGTCCTCATCATCGGCGCAGGAAGTCGCGGCACTGCGTATGCCGAGGCCGCTCTTTCTTCAACAAACTCCATCGTCGCAGCAGTATGCGAACCCAATGACTACAAACGCACTGAGTTTGGTCGCAAGTTCATCTGGGGTGATGGAGGTGAGGCCAAAAATCACCAAGCATTCCGCGGTTGGAAGGAATGGAAAGAGTACGAGGTGAAGAGAAGAGAGCAAGAAAGTGCTGGTCACGACGTGGAGAAGGGCATCAATGCAGTGTTCGTATGCGTACTTGATGAAATGCATGAAGAAGTCGTCTGCGGTATCGCAGATATGGGCGTGCATATCTCGTGTGAGAAGCCAATGAGTACGAGATTGGATAGCTGCATGAGGATGTACAGGGCACTCAAGGCACCGGTCGGTACAGGCGAGGCAAAAGAGACGATCTTCGGTATTTGCCATGTGCTGCGGTACTCACCGCATAACATGTTGCTGAGACATCTGGTGTTGGAGAAGGATGTCATTGGTGATGTGTTGAGTATTGAGCATGTTGAGCCTGTTGGTTGGTGGCATTTCAGCCACTCCTACGTCAGGTATAGAATTCTTCTCTGTTTCCTTTGAACTTTGATGCTAACGAACGCAGGGGTAACTGGAGGAAGGAATCCAAGACTGCGCCATCTCTTCTCACAAAGTCCTGCCATGACATCGACTTCCTCATGTGGATGCTCTGCTCACCTGGCCCGAATGCCGAGAATGCGACACCTCATCTACCCTCATATATCATATCTACGGGGTCCCGCACATTCTTCCGTAAAGAGCGCAAGCCGAGAGCAGCGGGTTCGGCCACAAACTGTCTGTCCTGCATGTACGAGCCAGATTGTGACTACAGTGCAAAGAAGATCTATCTCGAAAGGCACCTGAACAACGGCAACGCAGACTGGCCAGTCAAGATTGTGAACCCGGAAATCGAAGACATCTACAAGACTTCGGGTAAAGAGGCAGCTGGGAAGCAGCTTCTCAAAGACCTGGCTGAAGACTATAGCAATGAGACACCGATTGGTGAAGTTGAACGACGTCCATGGTTTGGGCGATGCGTCTGGGAGTCGGACAACGATGTCTGTGATGACCAGATGGTGACTATTACTTGGGACGATGATCCAGTCGGAAAGGACGATAATGGCACTCCCATGCTGCATGGCCGGGGCGCAAAGACTGCGCAGTTCCACATGGTCGCATTCACAGAGAAGCAGTGCGAACGGCGGGGTCGCATCTACGGCACGAAGGGTGAGATTGAGTACGACAGCACCAACATCAAAGTACACAACTTCTCCACTGGGCAAACCAAAACTCACAGCCCTCATCTCGCAGGCGGCGGTCACGGGGGCGGAGACGAGGGGCTTGCGCGACAATTCCTCATGGCGGTTAACGCTGTAGACTCTGGCGCCATGCCCGCGTCAGACGCTCAGCGGAAGTTCCTCGGATGCGACCTTGAGGAAGCGTTCCGGAGCCATGCCATGGTTTTCGCGGCCGAAGACGCTCGAACGAAGCGCCAGGTTGTCGACTGGAAAAAGTGGTGGACCGAGTCGGTGGAGTCGCAATCACACGAGCGGTAACTACCTGGCATGATGACAGTTCAGGCGGGCAAGGAGAATGCGACGGGTAGTTTCTTTTCGGTCGCCGAAGATGACGGCGAATGTACGTAGGCGCCTAGAACAAGGCATGACCATCATGACATCGGATGAGGCTCTTGCGAAGCTTATGAAACTGAAATGAGGGCTGCCAAACCTCGCGCCAATCCGCTGTCAGCGCTCGATGAAGCAATACTAGCCCCAGGCACGTTTGACAGTTAAGCTCCGCTTTCAGGCAATTAACGGCCATTACCCAGCCGGTTTCGGCTCGTCTGGGCTATATTTGGTGATCATGCTAAAGGCTAATACTTCCGCTTAGGGGTGGATATGGGCGCTTAATAGACCATGAGGCTCAAGGACGACTATGGGTAGGGCTGGAAATTTTCTCCACGAGAGCGTTTCCGGGTGCAACGTTTGATAGTATGGGCGCTTGGATTGGCAGACGGGTTGGGGCCAGTCAGATTGCACGGTCTGTGGTACATTGGACGACAACGACACTCGCGCTGTCTTCGGGAGCGTCCGAACGTCAGTTTGCGCTGCTTCGTAGGCCACGCTGAAGACGCCGCTGGGGGCTGTGCACAGAGTCGAAGTCGCATGGCATGGCGGATGCCAGCGCAGCAGGTGGGCGAGGCCCGAGACCCGGAAGAAACTTGCTTGACAACAACGCGGTGAACGCGTCGACGTGTGGGCGGTCTAGGAAGCGTGTTATAGTCGTGAATTGACTCTCTCCGCCCATTGTGAGTCACTCGTTCGTGCATGGCGGGCATGCGGGAAGATGCATATCGCTCCGCAGAAACGAAACGCTGGAGCGCCGTGGTCCAATCAAGCCCCTCTCGTCCATCGATGACTCTTAACGGGCTGCAGCTGCCCCACGCAGCGCGGGACCCAGCACGGACGACACGGCAGGCGCTAAGCGGACAACACCACGCCCGTCGATTCGTCCCTTCGCGCTGCCAACGTCAAACTGCCGCCCCAGCGCCCATCGAGAAAAGTCCCTCAGTGTACTACGACACTAGAACTCTGCTATGCGGCGCCGAGGCTGCCGGTTTCAGGTTATCCAACCGCCCCATGTGCAGGCGCGTCGCTGGCCCGCTTACCGCTTCGGTATACCACTTCATCGCGGCAGCCATTGACAGCGCAGCATTCCATGCCGCTATACTACATCGAGTATGCAACGCTGCAAGAATAGCAGATCCAGAGTCGTTCGCTAGCCACGTACTCGCCCAAGCCAAGCAGCAGCCACGCTATGTTTCAGACGCCTTGTGAGGCTCGAATGCTGTAGAAGGATGCTCTGATACTGCCGCCAGACCGCCAGAACGTAGTCTACCGGTCCAAGTCCCCGGGTGCTGGCCCTTCGATGGATCGTGTTTCAGATGTTTTGGCGCGAAGTGGGCGTTGGTTCTCGTGTCTCTACGCGGGGAACAGTAAGGATAAGAAGTCTGTCTGCGCCGCAATCAGCCAGTCCATCAGCTTCTTCAAGCACTTCATTTAGAGCACTGCCCGACGAGTCGATCGTGTCTCATTTCCTTTCTTTCTCCATCTTTTGCGCTTTTGTCTTAGACACCTAGAGCTGGCCTCTTCTATTAATCGCTATTCGATAATCTCTTCCTGTTACTATTCTCAGTCTCCACAGCGTAAGTCACTGCTTCTATTCTCGAGTCGGTTCATTGGTGCTGATTGGAAGTAGTCTGGTAGCTTCACATCTTTCATCATGTACAGCCGTCAAACAACACCCCCGACTGCTCCCTTCAACTACATCCCGGGCAGCGTCGGCTCGGACGTCACATACTACTCCCAGGCCTCATCGCCAGAACCTCACATCTCTGGTCCTACTCCTCCACGGTCACCAGTTCGCCAATATGGACCTATCCTCCTCCCCAAGGTCCGTATGCAAGATCAGGTTGCAGAGCCCACTAGTGGCCCCATCAGACATCGCAGGACGACGTCTACTTCTTCCAGCATCGGCTATGCCTACAGCCCATACTCACGGCCAGCCTCGATGGCGCGCCGTGGATCCAGTCCTTTCAACCACAACATGCACAACGTTCACAGCCAGTTGACTTCTCCTGTGTCAACTGCTTCCTCATACGACTTCAACCTCTCTACCCTCAACTCTCCCATCACTTTCGCACAGCAGCCTGAGCTTCCTCGTCGATCCTCATACATCGGATCGCAATCTCGCTCCACCTCAGCTAGCCGAGCCCGCCATGATCGCTCCGCATCTGCTGGAAGTGTTGATGAGCAGGTCATCAGCCGGTATGGCTTCCCCACCTACCGCAATATGCCCAGCTACGTCACTGCTTCAAGTGCCCCTCAGTCCAACTTGAGCCTTGTCACTTCCCTTCCTTCTGCATACTCTTCGGTTCAGGACATGCCCAGCTTTACCTCCACCTGCTCGCAAGACTTCACTATCCCAGAGTTTGAGGCCGCCCCAGCTGTACAATACCCTTCCTTCACCGATGTCAGCTTCGACAGCTTCCAGCAAGTCCCTGCTACATCTTCTCTGGTTGAGTATCTCTCTTCTACCAACCCCTCCCCATCTCTTGTTCGCCGCGTCACTAGCGCACCACGCGGCATCAACAACCACTTCTGGTGGGACATCCGCAATCTCCGCAGCTGGGAGGACTTCAACATTACCACCATCAAGTCCATTCCCTCGGTGCTTCCTCTTCTTGAGGTTCCCGTCCCTGCCAACTACCTTCCTCAGCCTTGCCGCCAAAACCTGCAGCCAGAAAACGAGTCGGCGCTCCAAGACATCTGCACGAACTACTACGCCAACAAGGTCAATGCCGCTCTCAAGGTCGCTCAGGGCAACTCTCACATGGTCATGCGCTCTATCAAGCCTGTCGCTGGCCAACGCACACAGCCCGAGTTCGTCTCCAACTACCCCTCCGACTACGAGAAGACTCTCTTCGGCGACAGCCGTGGCCGCGTCGTCGGTCTCGTCAAGTGCTACGACCAATGGAACACCGGTATGCGCAGCGAGTCACCACCTAAGCAAGTCCTCTACCTCCAAGGACTCGCTCACCTCCACCGCGTGATGCGCGAGCACGGCTGCCGCTACGGCTTCATCATGACCGAGATCGAGCTCCTCTGCGTCCGCTGCGGCGGCCCATCCTCCTTCTCCACACCCGACCCCACAACCGTCAACGCCCAAGCCGGCGTCCCCATTTACGGTTACCTCGAGACTTCCGCCCCCATTCGCCTCTCTACATCCGGTTCCCACCCTGAGACCGGCGACATCCAGCTCACCGCCGCTCTTGCTCTCTGGTACCTCCACATGCTCGCCAAGGAAAACCCTTTCGAGGGCATGGGTACTTGGCGCATGGACGTTGGTGGCCCGGCTGCATTGACCAGGCAGAACTACCTCGAGAAGGATACCTGGATTCCTAAGCCCCAGCTCGGCGAGAAGAGGGAGGCTAAGAGGGTCAGGGGATGGGTATTCCCTGATGAGCCGCTTAGTAAGAGGGAATGTGGCAAGGGAAAGAGGGGTAAGAGTGTTGGTTAAGAGATGGGTTTGGTAATGGTTTATGGGTTATGAGGTATGATGGGATGATGGGATGGGACATGAAAATATCAGCTGCTGGTCAGCATAAGCTCTGCTTCTTTTTTGCATTGAGCGGCGTTTTATCTTCTTGGGTTTAGCAGCATTTGCACGGCGTTTCTTGATTGGGTAGCATTTACATGGCGCGCATTATTTTACAGATCAAATAGTATCTATACTCCTAGTTCAGAAGCAATGGTATTTCTCGCCATCAATATTTTGGTTCGCATGCTTGATATGGGTGATGTGAGTGGTACTTCTGAGTTGGCGCCTGGGGTTGGGCCTTGGGTCCGGCGCGCATCACGTGTGCCGGCTTTTGGGACGAGTCTTTGGGGTATAAATACTGCGCGGGATTCTGGTACTGAGACTTCTTCATCATACTGCTTATTCTTCTTCACTAAAATTCGAAGATAGGACCATCATGAGAATCCTGCTTCTTTCTCCAAAAACATACCCAAGCCTACCATGTGTTCGGCGATCTCTCGAAAACTCCACACTATGGAGTTATATGAGCTGTGCTTCCTCCGTCGAGCATATCAAACATCTCTCGACCTCTCCTCATTCTTCGCTTCTTCATTACACTCTTTCCCACAAATACCAAAAAGCCAGATTTCACAACACATGGAGAGTTCCGCTGTTCGAACAGCAACAGCTTAGCAACATGTCGTCTTTTGGCTTCTCTTCCCCGATACGCTCTTCCACCAAGAAACCGTTGGCTATATCGCTGTCGAGGGCTCAGCGGTGCAAACAACAACAACAACGCTAACAACATGCTGTTCTCTTCGTCTCCTGCGGGCAAGAAACATTTCCACCTTTTACTTCCGTAACACCAAAAACCGGAAGCATGAGAGACATGGAGAGATTCGGCGGTCCAGAACACAACAGGGATAAACTTTATGTGTTGCTTCCCTCGTCTTTGTCTAGAAAAGAAATGGTCAACCTACATGTCCGCGAAACCCGAAGTTAGGAGCCAGACATACTATGGAGAGGTTCGGCGGTCCAAACAACAGCAACAATAAGCGCATGTTGTCTTCCTCTTCTTTGCGCGGAAACAAGCGACCTTCATATAGTTCTATGAACACCGAAACTACGTGCGTCCCACTAGATGACCAGCTTCGGTGGTCTAAACAACAGCAACACTAACAACATGTTGTCTTCCTCTTCTTCCTCGAAAACAAGTGGCCAACTTCAGTCTGCATAAACACCAGAATTTAGCACGCCTTATAATATGGAGAGGTCTTGCGGGTCGAACAACAGCAACAATAACGCCATGCTGTCTGCCTCGTCTTTTCCCGGAAAGAAAGTCAACTCATTTCAGCTTTCTAAGATTCAAAATAAGCAGGCTATACTCGTATGAAGAGCTCCTACGACCCAAATAAGGGATTCGACAGACTCATGTTGTCTCCCTCTTCTTTCCGCGAATCGAAAACGACGAGCATTATGTCTATGGGATGTCTGGCGCGACTCAAAATCCGAAAGGAATCCGTGGATGTTCGCTGGAGAACAGAGAGGAAGAAAATCGACAATAGGAGTGATGTATGGCGTTGGCGCCTGGCTGTTCTTTCGACCAAAGATGGTTATAAGAAGCTGTGATGTCGGCGCTTCTGGCTGCTTCCGCTCTACATCTAATCTCCCGAAAGTACATGGACGATATTGCATGTCTCTTAGCGCCCGCTCAACGGGTATATAAACCCCTCGGTTTTCTCGGGTCCTGACTTCCCATATCACTTCTGCTCTTGCCTTGTCCAAAAGGGTGCTCAGTCGATGCCATGTGCGTGTTGGCGGTTTCAAAAATTCAAAGCGGACGACCCTATGGAGTGTCGTACGCGTTCCAAATTCCCAAATGCATGAAAGATGACTGGGATGACCGAAAATCTGGAACCGACGGATCCATGCAAGTGCACCGAAGAAGTGCGTACTTCTCGAAAATCACCGCCTCACCTACATGACTCTGTGTTGCCATCGGCCTTTCGACATAACTAGAAACAACCAAAAAAAAGATACCGCCGTCCATGTTGGCTGTTCTAAAATGGCACCGTAGCCCCGCATGTTCGAGAAGGAGACGTTGCGTCTCTCCACTGTCCGAGTCGAGGAGCCACCGTGCACGAGTGGGATAGATAAACACCATCGCGGCTCTCTTCTTCTCTTCTTTATCCTACATCCTCATCTAGAGGACTCTAAAAAGCAGTAAGAGAGCCCTAGATGTTCTGTTCTGCTTCTTCGCTTTCTCCAAACCACAACCCGATCTTGACGATGGCGTGGCCAAGGCTGCTCTTGTTCCACAACGATCCCTCTGCTATGTTCTAAAACATGTTTTTGGACTGCTCGGATGTCTTCTCGGTCTCAGCACCCCTCAAAAAATCGCGAGACAATATCCATATGCCCTCGATCGGGCACTCGTTTCCCTCAAAATTTGGCATCAGTACCACATGGTGCCCGGGAAAGTGTGCGCATGGCTTATCCTTCGTCCATCTCTGGGCGTTCCAAGGTAGATAGAAAATCTGACATGGTCTCCACCGTCGCATGCGATGACATACTATTATCTGGCAATCCGAGTGCGCATAAATATCACGACAGCCGGCTCTTTCTCTCTTCATCATGAATACCCTCGACAGAGTTACCAAAAAGCCAAATCTAAAGACGGATGGTTGCGTCTGTCGCTCTCCTCCAAAATTCACCATAAAGATCAACGATGACGCAATCCTCCGACTTCTCTGAAACAAAAGATTGAGAGAATATCGCCATGCGCGAGTCGATCGGCAGCCCATAAATGCAGCTGGCCACTCGATTGAACCGTACGCATGCATGAAGTAGGTCATTTTGGGTGCTGCTGCCAAGGAAGACAGATATATAAAGTCTGCTTCTCCGCTACAGTTCTTACTGCACTACCCACATTCCACTGTGTTCAAGAATGGGTGATGAACGGTATGATGGAGAGAGATCTTTTGTTTGACCTGGAAAGCGAATGGGTTCTGCACCATGTGTTTGGCCGTCTTGTGGGGTGTTCGAGTTGCGAATTCCAAATATGGGATAAAGAGAACCATGCATCTGTTCGCAATGTTGCTCATAGCCATGCTATTCCGTATCTCCAAATGAAATATATTATAAAGCCTCAACTTCGGCCTAGTGACCTGTTGGTTACCCTCTCGGCGAATAAATACTTCCACCGTCCGATTCTTGGATACTTCACTTACTCATGTTCATTTTGCCCCAACCCAAAAAGATACAGATTCATTCTATGGAGGTTTGGGGTATTTTCTGCCTGGATTTGGAGTCGAGATCGTAATGATGCCCGCAGCCTTTGCGAAGTCTCCATGTGATTGATACTTCAATGCTTTTCGCGTTTTCCAACATAGGAAAGTGGTGGTCATGGTTTCGTCGACTGCGCTTTCGTTCGGAAGCTTCAGGAAAGCAAAAGGTGAAGTGCTGACATGTCGTTGGTACCTGAGCTGTGGCGCTGCACAATCAGCGGGCATGCTTGTTGCATGTGCAAGCGCAAACCTCGGGTGATTGTGGCAAAGATATAAGGGTGTGGTAGGCCTGCGGTGTGGTGCGGATGCAAGCGGTCCGGCAGTGACAGCATTTGCCGATAGGTTCTAGGCGCAGGCGTGAAGGTCTAGATCCTGTGCGAGGACGAACACGACGAATGGGTAGGAGCCTGTCGTGAGATACTTACTGCTTTGTGTGTTGCTTCAGGGTCCTCTTAATGTTAATAGCGCCTGCAGTGTACGCTATCCCGATGATGCAGGGTACTCTAGATCGAATGGTAAGTATGAGGCTGCAGGTACGGCTTTGTCTGCGAGCTAAGTCGCCGCTATTCGACAAGGGAATGCGTGCGCGTCATGACAAGTCAATATCTGGATGGTCGCTGTGATATCTCACGATGCTCGTTGGCTTACTGGAAGGAACGACGTCGGTCGCGTGTGGTGATGAGTAAAAGCATGCATCGTGGTGGTCTCAGACATGGAGAGTGCATTGACCGCCACGTGCGCTAACGATGCTAGGAGGGAAAGCCGCGATTCTGATCCACACAAAATTAACTACTGCCCCTCCATCATCACGTCCCGCACAAGCTGCACAAGCCCGACGAGGCGCAAAATCGAGGGAAAAAGCACGCGTGCCTTTATCCTGACACAGTCCCTCCCGCCAATTCTTACCCCAACGCGCTGCTTGCGGGTGCAAAGACAGCAGGAACCTCGCCCGAACCCCCACTGCCCTTTCTCACCGCACCCACCCGCCGTCCTGCTTAGGCCATCTCCTAGCCCTCCGCAGACGCTGCCGCACATTCGCAACCATGGACGTTGCCGGCCTGCGGGACCGGATCCAGGCGACGCTTGACGCCAACGCCGCCATCAGACAGACAGCCGAGCTCGATCTCAAGCATGTGCGTGTTGAAGGCCGGAATGCTGCCTGCCAGACGGAAAACTGATAGACATATAGGCCGAAGAAAAGCCAGGCTTCGTCGATGGCCTGCTGAACGTCCTCGAGCAGGAACAGAACAACGCCGTGCGCCTGTCGAGTAAGGATGCGCCTGCTGCTGCCCCATAGGCCCTGGTCACTAACATCTACCCCAGCCGTCGTCTACCTCAAGAACCGCGTCTCCAAGGGCTGGTCGCCTGCCGAAGAGTACAGCCAGGCTATCCCCATACCAGAGGAAGAGAAGGCCGCCTTCCGCAGTCGCCTCGTCCCTGTCCTCGTCGCCTCCCCGCCACAAGTGCGCATACAGCTCATTCCTACCCTCCAAAAGATACTCGCATACGATTTCCCCGCCAAATGGCCCGACTTCCTCGACATCACAGTTCAACTCCTGAACGCGGGAAACATCGAGTCAGTCTTCGCCGGTGTCCAGTGCCTGCTGGCGATATGCAAGATCTACAGATTCAAGTCGGGCGAGAACCGGGCGGACTTCGACAAGATCGTCGCCATGACATTCCCCCAGCTGCTTAACATCGGTAACTCGCTAGCTGGCGAGACGAGCCTGGAGGCTGGAGAGATATTACGGACGGTGCTCAAGGTGTACAAGCATGCCATCTACGTACGATCCCGCAAACACAACATGTGGTCGGCAGCTAACAAACCCGCAGTTCGACCTCCCCGCATCCCTGCGCGAGCAGCAAGTCATGGTTGGCTGGTGCACACTCTTCTTGACCGTCGTCGGCAAGGAACCCCCGGAGACGTCCCTCCCCGAAGACCTCGACGATCGGGAAATAAACCACTGGTGGAAGGCGAAGAAGTGGTCGTACGCGAACTTGAACAGACTGTTCGTCAGGTACGCGATACGATGCTGCACGCTTCACGCGGGCTCGGCTAACAGGGAACAGGTACGGCAACCCGTCCGCGCTGGGCAAGAACAACGAGATCGACTACACCGAGGTCGCCAAGACCTTCATCACGAACTTCGCTCCCGAGATCCTCAAGGTCTACCTCCAACAGGTCGAGAAGTGGGTCGGAAAGCAAGTCTGGCTGTCAAAGGCCAGCTTGTACTACACACTCAACTTCCTCGACGAGTGCGTCAAGCCCAAGTCCATGTGGACTCTCCTCAAGCCACACACCGACAACCTCATCGCGCATCTCATCTTCCCAGTACTGTGTCAGTCGGATGAGGACATTGAGCTTTTCGAGGAAGAGCCACAAGAATACCTGCACCGCAAGCTCAACTTCTACGAGGACGTAACCGCACCCGATGTCGCCGCGACAAACTTCCTAGTCACACTCACCAAGAGCCGTCGTAAGCAGACGTTCACGGTGTTGAACTTTGTCAACGAGGTGGTCAACAAGTACGAGGCCGCTCCCGATAACGAGAAGAATCCGCGAGAGAAGGAAGGTGCTCTGCGCATGATTGGTACACTGTCTGGCGTCATACTGGGAAAGAAGAGTCCGATTGCAGACCAGGTCGAATACTTCTTCGTCCGCCATGTTTTCCCCGAATTCCGCAGCCCCCACGGTTTCCTCCGCGCACGCGCATGCGACACACTCGAGAAGTTCGAACAGCTCGATTTCAAGGACCCGAACAACCTCATCATCATCTACCGCAACATTCTCGAATCCATGGCCGACCCTACGCTCCCAGTCCGTGTCGCCGCTGCTCTGTCACTGCAGCCTCTCATCCGCCACGACGTCATTCGCACCAACATGAAGCAAAACATTCCTCAGGTCATGCAACAACTCCTGAAGCTCGCCAACGAAGTCGACGTCGATGCGCTCGCAAACGTGATGGAGGACTTTGTTGAGGTCTTCGCCCCGGAACTTACACCCTTCGCTGTAGCGCTCAGCGAACAGTTGCGCGACACCTACCTGCGTATTGTGCGGGAGTTGGTATCAAGAAACCAAGAGAAGGGCGAAGACAGCGAGTACGGCGACTTCCTTGACGAGAAGAGCATCACCGCGCTTGGTGTACTGCAGACAATTGGTACTCTTATCCTTACGCTTGAGAGTACTCCCGACGTTCTCCTACATCTGGAGACCATTCTTATGCCTGTCATTACCATCACGCTCGAGAACAAACTTTATGGTACTTGACCCGAAAACTCAACTCTTCATCTCCGTACTAATCCAATGACAGATCTATACAACGAGGTCTTCGAGATCATTGACAGCTGTACCTTCGCCGCCAAGAGCATTTCCGGCACCATGTGGCAAGCGTTCGAGCTGATACATAGGACATTCAAGGCCGGTGCCGAGCTATATCTAGAGGGTATGCGCGTTCTTCCCTGCTAACCGCGGTACCTTTGCTGACCATTTATAGACATGCTTCCCGCGCTCGAGAACTTCGTCAACTACGGTACCCCAACTTTGATTCAAAATCGGCAATACCTCGATGCCATCGTCGACATGGTCAGGACGATCTTCAAGGACGACAAGGTTGGCGGCGTTGATCGCATCTGCGGCTGCAAGCTCGCAGAGATCATCATGCTCAACATGCGTGGCCATGTTGATGACTACGTCCCAGAGTTCATTGGACTTACCATGCACGTCCTGATGAACGATGAACCTAAAGTTAAGTCCTTGAGGATACATCTTATGGAAGTGGTCATCAACTCCATTTACTACAACCCCGCCCTGGCACTGCACGTGTTGGAGACAAACGGCTGGACGAACAAGTTCTTCAGTCTCTGGTTCTCTAGCATCGACAACTTCACCCGAGTTCACGACAAGAAGCTGTGCATTTCTGCAATCTGCTCCCTCCTTACCCTATCAGCTCAGAACGTCCCTGTCAGCGTACAGCAAGGCTGGCCACGTCTGTTGCAGGGTGTTACCCGATTGTTCCAAACTCTCCCCGCGGCTTTGAAAAGTGAGTTTGCATTCCGATCCATCCCACCCGCAATGACTAACAAATGCACAGACCGCGAAGAAGCCAAGAAGGAAGACACCTTTGACTACTCCGCCGAATTCGAAGAAGAGGAAGACGAGGAGTGGGAACAAGAAGCCGACTGGAACAACGAGGCGGACGAGACTGAGGATGTCAAGGATGAGAGTGCCGCTTACCTCGACTTCCTTAACGAGGAGGTAAGAACACCATTTCTGATATTCAATTCGCAGGCTAACCATAACCAGGCGCAAAAGTTCAGTTCGCTCGATGATGATGACGATGACGAGCTGGAAGAGGAAAGTCTCCTCGAGACACCGCTTGACAAGGTGGAGCCATACGGCATGTTCAAGCACGCATTGCTCCGTAAGTATTCCGCATTGAGTCACGCTAGAGCTTATGCTGATTGTACTCAGGTCTCCAACAGGAGCAGCCCGCGCTTTACGAGAACCTTACCAAGAACCTCAGCCCAGAGGAGCAACAAGTGGTTCAGGGTGCTGTTCACCAGGCCGATATTATCGCCCAGGTCCACGCCGAGGCTCAAGCAGCTGCTGCCAACGGCCAGCCAGGCTTACCGCAGCAGTAGAGTTGCTCCATCGATAGCATGGCCTTCGTCCTCCAGGAAATGGAAGATCGAGCATACGTCGCTCGAAACGCCATCGGACAGATCGCCCCAGATGTTGCTGGAGAAGCATGGCTCATGGAAGTTCGCACAAGGCTGTCTCATCCATGTTGGAATGACGTACAAAAATACGGCAAACACTTACTTGGAGTTCCGGCAAACACCATTCGGCGCACATACAAGATCGAAAGGAGGAGGCACCACAAGCTATCTGTTGAAGGAGCTGTGAGGCAGTTCAAAGAAGGGGCAAACTAAACACCGTGGAGCCTACATTGAGGCCAGATTTTTCAATTTGCATGTTTTATCCCCAGTGTAGTCTGCAACCCTGTTCAGTTTCTTCTTCGGTCAGGTGGGCCTGCGGAGCAGCTGGACCCCCTCTTTTAGCGAGCATTTTGGCGTTTTGATTCTTTCTTGGGAACAAGTTTTGAATCCGGAGGTTTGTTCCGGTAGTTGGCTGATAGTCGAGGTGGTGTGGTGTGGGTGTAGTTATGGCGTTGGGTTTGGTTGGTACGAATGTTATGAAAAGAGGAGGACGATATCCACGAGAGGCACCATTGCTTTGGAATGATAATCATGTATGCGTGATGAAGGTTGTTGCAAAGGCCTAAAGGCCGCAGTAGATAGTTGTTTCCTCTTATAGGAGCACATTATGCAAATCCGTTACCTTGATCTGAGACTATCATTTAACTGCAGCATCTTTTTCAAGTGAGAAAATAGACACCTTGCAGTCTATGAAATGTACAAGTCTTGACTGGCTCCATTGTATCGGTTTTGGTACGGTATCTGCGGTTCCATCTCGACCATGAGTTTGAAGGACCATATGTTAGAGGCGGAGATGCTGCTGCCTTGTAGGCTGCATCGACATCAAAATATTTTCCTAGAGTGATTTGCAGTCGTGACGACAACACGTAATCGACGTTGGTGATGTATCCAATATCCAGTTCTCGGTTGGTTCAATGTCTTCGGTGTTGGTAGGTGACAGCAACCACAGTACCGTCTAAACCACAAGATTAATATCGTGTGCTCTAGGCGGAGATTCTGCTGCCTTGGGGATGGTCGGAGTATAAACTTTCGCCTTTTGGGCGATACTTTTTCATCTATCATCCTCCTCTTCATCTGAAGCTCATACACGATTACCCGAAGTAACACTCGAAGTCACCCAAAGTACCTTTCAAGGTCATTGCAATCGGATCATCACGAGACGAGCGCGCAAACAAGAAGAAAAAACTCGAAGCCATTGCAATCGGGTCATCACGAGACGATCTGTACGTCAGATTGGCGAGCTGCTGTCGCCCTGTCGATCGCGAGAGGAAGTCGCGGCGCGCGCGCTATCGATAAGCCATGGACGACGCCTATGACGCTTGTTTGATTATCGCAACCCGAAACGTGGTAACAAGCATCGCGCCGGCAGCCTCACTCGCACAACACCTAGTGCTACCTCGAAACAATTCCTCATCCCTACGCGACTCTTGGATCTCGCGACTATCTCTCCGATCAACCCTTTGCCTTTCCCGCGACTACGCCTGGTTGGGAAGCGTGGTTTAGTGCGGCACACGATTGCGCGCGCAAGAAACTGGATATGTCGCGTCCGACAGTCAGCAAGGCGAGGACGGGGTACCCGATATTCGCTGCGACGTTTGCGAGTAACAGGCCTGGGGTCCTCGTTGTAGGAGGTAAGTTACCCTCATGCCGACATCGCCAACCAGACTGACTCGAATACAGGTGGTGGGGGTGTGAGTACTGACCCTATATCAAAACGCGATCGATGCGCCTGCTGACCACTTCTCATATCAGGCTGGACGATCCGGTGTCAAAAACCAAATCACAGCATTCGACTTCACCTCACGAGCGCCGACCGTACAACCATTCGCGGAAATCGAAGCGAGCAAGGACGACTCGATAACGTGTTTGGACAACCTGTCTACGAAAGATGGCCTTGTTTTGTTCGCTGGAAACAACAGCAGTGAAGATGACCGGCTGAAGGGCAACAATGAACATCTGAGGGCATTCGAGCTGAAGTATCCGAATAGTGCTGAGAAAAGAGATGGAAACGTTGAGTACCTCAGCAAGACAACGCTCTTCACCGCACCGCAATCGAGTTCCGCAAGAAAGGAAGCCTACCAACGTATCGTGAAACTCTCGAAACCACAACGATCGACCTCGAATACACCCAGCAGACGCATCGGAGCGATCGCATCAAGTCTTGGAGACGATAACGAAGTCGTCATCTTCGCCGCTACATCTACGAGACCTACGAATCAGGACGTCATAGGGCGAATCAATTTGCATAATGGCCAGGAAGCTAACGACATGGACTTTTGGACACAAGAAGAGGGGAAATATCAGCTAGCTTACGTCACCGATTCCGAAGTCTTCGTGCAGACTGTCAACTGGGATTTTGATTCAAGGAAGAGCAAGGGAAAGAACGAGCACAGGAAGCTCTACACCATGCCACACGTCGAGAAGGGCGCAAGGAGTAAGCTGCGATGTGTACGGTGGCTTTCGCCGAAACATCTGCTACTATTGAAGAACAAGCCGAGCAGAAGCGGTGTGGAGTTGCTCCTCATTCATCTCTACGAAGAAGGTCCGGCAAGCGTTGTCCTACGGAAAGCGATGCCCAAGCATGTCAAGGCGGCTACAGATATGGACGTCAGCTTGCTCGATGCAGACAAAGATGGCGCCTACCAAATTGCGATAGCGATCGCAGCGATCGATATATCCTTGACGGTGTATACGATGGATTACCATGGATCTGCCAGAGATTCTCTGAGCTCATTTCACGCATTCAATAGCTATGATAACGTAAGCGCAGACACCAGAAGAGCCCAACACGTGCTAACAAAAGCAGGTCCACGAAGTGCAAATGACAAAGGCTGTCTTCTCTCCTTTCTACAAGCCCGAAGTACCAGCTGGTCGTCAAGCGCCACCCCAGTATCTGCGTCTGGCGAGTACGTCTTTGGGAAACACGATCAGCGTCGAAACATTCCAATTACAGGACATCGGGTCACGCTATGTTCTCCAGACGGCACGCTCGAGAAACATGTTCACAGCAGCGACCTATCTCGTCATCGCCATGGTCGTCGCAGTGGCCGCTCTCCTGATCCAGTCACTCATAGATCCAGAGGGCAACCTCACCAAAGGCATACTTCCCGCCAGTCTGCGGAATGCAGCAAGCCAGCACAAGACTTTTGGCGAAACACTGCGCGAGAAACGCCACAACGCCATCCTCAACAATGCGGACTCACCAGTGGTCAAGACATCACATCGGATCGCTGATCTACTACATCTCCACCTCCCTCACGTCCTCTCTGACACCAAGCCATCCGAGCCATCCGGTCAACAAAAGGCGCTTGTCATACATCATGACCCTGAATCTGACGGCACGCTCAGTACAGAGGTTCACGCTGGAGATGAAGATGTCCTGAAGAAGCACGCCTCTGCGAGAAAATGGGAAGAGCTCAGCCACGAAGAGAAGAGTCAATGGAAGGAGAGGCTGAGTGACGCGGGTATGTGGGCTGTGGGTGAGGGTGAGACTATCTTGAAGTCCATATTCTTCGGACAGATCGGTGGAGTCATTGGCCATGTTGCAGAGGGCGTATTGGCTGGCTAAGACATGTCACGGTGAGGGGACGGCTGCACAACGGCCACGGATGGTAGCCTGTTTGTGGGCTTTGTAGTGTGTGATACCTAATTTCTACTACCTGATGTTATGGAACTCTTTCAATGTGATACTGCGCGGTGAATGGATATGTATCATGTTGAGCGGGAAGTGTCTCTAATACCGGGTTGTCATTGGACTATGGTGTGCACAACACTGACACGGGTACTTTACCTTTACGAAGAAAAGTGGAATAGATGGTATGTGGGGTGATTGATCCAGTCCTTTACCTTTGCTCGTGCGGCCGGCCTGGCCACACTCACCCGCTATCCTCACCGCGTTGCTATCACGGGCTGGTGTTGCGGATCCCCGGTGTGCGCTTTGGGTTAGCTCCCGAGGCTCGCGTGAGGTCAATGCGCTAGTCCGCGTTCGTGACATACGGCTGCAGCGTCCAGTAACTTTGGCAACACCAATTCTCCCCACGCGCCCCTCTACAACACTCTTTTCGCTCCTTTTCATGGATGGAGTGAGACCGCAAACTCTTGCTGCGAAAGGCTTCCGTTGAAGCAGTCAAGATGTCGCAGCAGGGTCCCCTTTCGGCCAACCTGGACCGCATAGTCCACGACCTACGGTCAAAGTGAGCTCCATACAGTACAACCATTGCGACAGGCAGCTGACAAACCAAGAAATGACGAGACGCGACAGCGAGCAGCAACCGCGCTGCGACAGCAGGTCGAATCGGCGCATCGAGGTGAGAGACAACGCGAAGAACCCCGCCCAAGCTATGGGAAACTGACGTGGTGCAGAACTCGCGCCCAACGTCTTCACCACATTCAACAATGAAGTCTACACCAAGATCTCGGGTCTCATCGTCACCGGCACCGACTCGAACGAACGCATCGGCGGTATCCACGCGCTCAACGCCCTGATCGACTTCCGCGGCGACGATGCGGGCCAGAAGACGACGCGGTTCGCCTCATACCTTCGGGCGGTAATGCGGGGTCAGGACATCACAGCCATGGTGGTCGCGGCCAAGGCCCTCGGACGACTCGCGAAGCCCGGCGGTACACTCACGGCGGAGCTGGTGGAAGCAGAGGTCAAGGGCGCACTGGAGTGGCTGCAGCTGGAGCGCCTGGAGAATAGACGCTTCGCCGCTGTCCTCATCCTGCGCGAACTGGCGAAGAACTCGCCTACGCTCATGTACCAATGGATTGCGCAAATCTTCGAGGTCATCTGGGTCGCCCTACGAGATCCAAAGGTCCTCATCCGGGAGTCCGCCGCCGAAGCCATCAGCGCCTGCTTCGAGATCATTTCCCCCCGCGATTCCCAAATGCGTCAGCTATGGTTCGGAAAGGTCTACGACGAGATCCTACGCGGCTTCACCATCAACACGAACGAAGCGATTCACGGTTCCCTCCTCACCATGAAGGAGCTCCTCGACAAGAGCGCCATGTTCATGAACGACCAGAAGTACAAGGAGACAGTTGAGCACGTACTGAAGTACCGGGAGCACCGCGATGCGCTCGTACGGAGGGAGGTGGTGCTCATCATACCCATCCTCGCTGGTTACTCGCCGACCGAGTTTGCGACCAAGTACCTCCACCAGTGCATGCTACATCTCCAGGGTCTCATTAGGAAGGACCGCGACAGGGACAAGGCATTCGTCGCCATTGGACAGATCGCAAACGCGGTCGGAGTCGCCATCTCACCATACCTGGAGGGCATCCTAGGCTTCATACAGGAGGGTCTGATCGCGAAGGCTCGTAACAAGGCCGCCATCAACGAAGCGCCCATCTTCCAATGTCTCAGCATGGTTGCGGCAGCCGTTGGTCAGGCACTCACCAAGTCTGTTGAGCGGTTACTGGATCCCATCTTCTCCTGCGGCTTGAGCGACGCACTCTTCCAAGCTCTTGTCGACATGGCGCATTACGTACCACCATCACGCCCTATGATCCAAGAAAAGCTCTTAGATCTTCTTAGCCAGATTCTCGCGGGACGGCACTTCCTACCCCTCGGTAGCCCCTTCCAGATCTCACAACCTCCACAAATATGGACACGCGACCACAAGGACCCTTCCATCATCCCCCAGCGGGAGGCAGAGATTGCACTGGCACTACACACACTCGGTAGTTTCGACTTTACAGGCCACGTGCTGAACGAGTTCGTCCGTGATGTCGCCATCCGATACGTTGAGGCCGATAACGCTGAGATTCGGAAGCGCGCCGCCCTGACTTGTTGTCAGCTCTTCGTCAAGGACCCTATTGTCCACCAGACTAGTACTCATGCGACAAAGGTGGTAGGCGACATCATCGAAAAGCTCTTAACTGTCGGCGTAGGCGACGTTGAACCCGACATTCGGTGGGATGTCCTCATGGCCCTGGATGCACGTTTTGACCGTCATCTCGGAAAGGCAGACAACGTCCGCACTCTCTTCCTCGCTCTCAATGACGAGGTCTTCGCCATCCGAGAAGCTGCAATGTCCATCATTGGTCGCCTGACGGCCGTCAATCCTGCCTACGTCTTCCCTTCCTTGCGCAAAGTCCTGCTTCAGCTGCTGACTGAGGTCAACTACGCCAACAGCCCTCGCAGCAAGGAAGAGAGCGCCAAGTTGATTAGTAGTCTAGTCGGTGCCGCGGACAGCCTCATCAAACCACTGATAGATCCCATCGTCGAGGTTCTGCTGCCCAAGTGCAAAGACTCAAACCCTGAAGTTGCTTCAACAACGCTCAAGGCTATTGGCGACCTTGCCACCGTCGGCGGTGAGGGTATGGTCAAGTACATCAAAGATCTCATGCCCGTCATCCTAGACTTTATGCAAGATCAGACGTCGGATGCTAAGCGATTCTCGGCTCTGAAAGCTCTCGGACAGCTGGCTACAAATGCCGGCTATGTCATTGAACCGTACCGGGAATATCCAGAACTGATGAACATTCTGATGAGCATCGTCAAGACGGAACCCGAAGGTGAACTCAGAAGGGAGACTGTTAGGCTCATGGGTACCCTTGGAGCCCTGGATCCGGACGAGTACCAGAAGATCATGGAACAGTCGCCAGACAAGCACCTCATCCTGGAAGCGCAGGCTATCACTGATGTCTCGCTCATCATGCAAGGCACAACACCCTCGAATGAGGAGTACTACCCCACAATTGTCATCAGCACGCTCATGGGACTACTTAAGGATCCGTCTCTTGTGCAGTACCACACTGCCATCGTCGAAGCTGTCATGAACATCTACGCGACCATGGGATTGAAGTGCGTCCCTTTCCTGAGCCAAGTTGTACCTGGCTTCCTTCACGTTATCCGATCAACGCCGGCTGGACGCTCCGAAGGTTACTTCAATCAGCTTAGCCAGCTTGTTCGAATTGTTCGCCAACACATCCGACCCTATCTGCCCAGCATCCTTGCGACGATCAAGGAGTATTGGAGCAGCAGCCCGCAGCTACAGGCTACCATTCTTTCATTGATTGAGGCTATCGCCCGCTCGCTGGAGGGCGAGTTCAAGGTCTACCTGGCTGATGTTCTGCCTCTGATGCTCAGTGTTCTTGATTCGGACCAGACCGGCAAGCGGTTGCCATCAGAGCGCGTGCTACACGCCTTCCTCATCTTCGGCTCCAGTGCGGAAGAGTACATGCATCTTATCATTCCGGTCATGGTCACTATGTTCGACAAGCCAGGTCAACCCATTCAGATCCGGAGACATGCTATCGAAACACTAGGACGGTTATCGAAGCAAGTCAACGTCTCTGAGTTCGCTGCGCGTATCGTTCATCCCCTCTGCCGAGTACTTTCTGGTAACGAGCCAACCCTCAAGCAGACTGCGCTCGAGACGCTCTGCGCACTCATCTTCCAGCTTGGCCCAGATTACATCCACTTCGTACCGACCGTCAACAAGATTCTCATTGCGCACAAGGTACCCCATGAGAACTACGGACGTATCGTATCAAAGCTGCAGAAAGGCGAGCCACTACCTCAAGATCTCAGCCCAGATGAGCGATACGGCGAAGACGATGAGGACTTGAACCCTGCGGAGATCCTCACTAAGAAGTTGGCGGTCAACCAGCAGCATCTCAAGCAGGCCTGGGAGGCTTCTAACAAGACCACCAAGGAAGACTGGATCGAATGGATGCGAAGGTTCAGTGTTGAACTTCTCCGAGAGTCGCCACAGCAGGCACTACGCGCCTGCACACCACTGGGTAGTGTGTATAACCCCATCGCACGTACTTTGTTCAACTCAGCGTTCGTCTCATGCTGGACTGAGCTCTACGATCAGTATCAAGAAGAGCTTGTTCGGTCTATCGAGACTGCACTCACGTCGCCCAACATTCCGCCGGAGATTCTCCAAGTCCTACTCAACCTGGCAGAGTTCATGGAGCACGACGACAAGGCTCTACCCATCGACGTGCGGATACTGGGTATGTATGCTGGAAAGTGCCACGCTTTTGCCAAGGCACTGCACTACAAGGAGCTCGAGTTCAACGCGGAACAGAATTCCAGCGCTGTGGAAGCCCTTATCAGTATCAACAACCAGCTGCAACAGACCGACGCAGCATTCGGTATATTACGTAAAGCGCAGAACTACGCCGACGTTGAGTTGAAAGAGACTTGGTTCGAGAAGTTGCAGAAGTGGGACGAAGCGCTTGCTGCGTACCAGAGGCGCGAACTCGAAGAACCCGACTCTTTCGATGTCACTATGGGCAAGATGCGCTGCTTGCACGCTTTAGGAGAGTGGGATCTGCTTTCCAGCTTATCAAAGGAGAAGTGGGCCAACGCGACGCAGGAGTATCGTAAGGCGATAGCACCGCTCGCTGCAACGGCCGCCTGGGGTCTGGGCAAGTTTGCGGACATGGACAACTATCTCGGTGTCATGAAGGAACAGTCGCCCGATCGCGCTTTCTTCGCCTCCATTCTCAATATTCATAACAACCGCTTTGAGATCGCTGTCGACGAGATCGCCAAGGCTAGAAAGGGTCTCGACACTGAGTTGAGCTCGCTTCTAGGAGAGTCATACCAGCGCGCTTACTTGCCGATGATTCGTGTTCAGATGCTGGCAGA
Organism: Alternaria viburni; assembly: GCF_023758015.1. Lineage (NCBI taxonomy): Eukaryota > Fungi > Ascomycota > Dothideomycetes > Pleosporales > Pleosporaceae > Alternaria > Alternaria viburni. Next base: position 440,249 of record NW_026055797.1, read on the forward strand.
GCTCGAGGAGATTATGCAGTACAAGCAGAACGAGGGCAATCTTGAGAAGCAGCGAAGCATGCGCAAGACTTGGATGAAGCGGCTTAGAGGGCTACAACCAAACCCTGAAGTCTGGCAGCGCATGATCAAGGTCCGACAACTCGTCATCTCACCAAAGGAGGGTACCGATATGTGGATCAAGTACACCAACCTGTGTCGCAAGAGCAACAGGATGAACCTCGCGAACAAGGCGCTCCAGAAGTTGCTCGACATTGAGAGCACTGGCGACAGCACTGTGGTTGAGTTCGTCCGCAACAACGCGCATGAGATCTCGCACCCAGTCGCATACACGACCTACAAGTACATGTGGGCCGATCAGAACTTCAAGCAGGAGGCTCTTGATAGTATGAAGGACTTCACCGGACGACTATCTGAGGATCTTGCGATGCGGACTCGGGCTGCGACTAACCCGATGATGGGGCAAAACGGCATGAACGGTATGTCCAATGGTCAGCACATGTTCACGAACATAAACCCCTTTGCTGCCACCAACGGACACAGTGGAGTCAATGGTATGAATGGTTCAAGCATGCTAAACGGGTCGTCCATAGGTGCCTCGCCTACTGAACTAGCCGAGAGCCATCGCCTACTCGCCAAATGCTACCTCAAGCAAGGTGACTGGCAGCAAGAGCTCCAAGACGGCGAGTGGGAGCACGAGTTTGTTCACGAGATCCTAGCGGCATATGCGGCTGCGACTCGCTACAACAAGGAATGGTACAAGGCCTGGCACGCGTGGGCCCTCGCCAACTTCGAAGTCATCAACTCCATCACATCCAAGTCTGACCGAGAGGCTACTGAAGTGCCTAATAACATCATCCACGATCACGTCATCCCGGCTATCCAGGGCTTCTTCAAGTCAATCGCACTGTCTTCAACTAGTTCGTTGCAGGATACGCTGAGGTTGCTTACCCTATGGTTCAGCTATGGTGGACGGGAAGGCGTCAACCGCACCATCACAGAGGGCACGAAGTCTGTGCCAATCGACACATGGCTCGAAGTCATTCCCCAATTGCTTGCTAGGGTCAACCAACCCAACGCCGTGGTTCGGCAATCGATTCATCAGCTGCTTATCGAAGTCGGCAAGGCACATCCTCAGGCTTTGGTCTTCCCATTGACTGTCTCGATGAAGTCGGATGTATCGCGACGTCAGCGATCCGCTAAGGAACTCATGGAGGCCATGCGCGAGCACTCGCCGAAGCTGGTCGAACAAGCAGATCTTGTGAGTCACGAACTCATTCGTATTGCTGTGCTCTGGCATGAGCAATGGCATGAGGGTCTTGAGGAAGCCAGTAGGCTCTACTTTGGCGATCACAACATCGACGGCATGTTTGCTACTCTCGCCCCACTCCATGCGATGCTCGACAAGGGACCTGAGACTCTACGTGAAATCTCATTCATCCAATCATTCGGTCGCGAACTCCAAGAAGCCCGGGACTGGTGTAATACATTCAGGACATCCGGTGAAATAGGCGACCTCAACCAGGCATGGGATCTCTACTACCAGGTGTTCCGCAAGATCGCTCGTCAATTGCCGTCCTTGATGACGCTTGAGTTGCAGTATGTCTCACCAAAGCTCAAGGACGCGCATGACCTTGAACTTGCTGTTCCTGGAACGTACCAGGTTGGCAAGCCGGTTATCCGCATCATCTCGTTTGACCCTGTTGCATCCGTCATCCAGTCCAAGCAGCGACCCAGGAAGCTGGAAATGCGCGGAAGCGACGGGAAAGCACACACCCATGTCCTCAAGGGCCACGAAGACATTCGTCAAGACGAGCGTGTCATGCAACTCTTCGGTCTCTGCAACACGCTGCTCTCCAACGATGTGGAGTCTCGTAAGCGACACCTTAATATCCAACGCTACGCCGCGGTCCCGCTTAGTACGCAATCCGGTCTGCTTGGTTGGGTCCCTAACAGCGACACTCTGCATGTGCTCATCCGCGAGTACCGCGATAGTAGAAAGATTCTCCTCAACATTGAGCACCGCATCATGCTGCAGATGGCGCCTGATTACGACTGCCTCACGCTCATGCAAAAGGTTGAAGTCTTTGGCTACGCGCTCGACAACACAACAGGCCAGGATCTCTACCGCGTCTTGTGGCTCAAATCTAAATCCTCAGAAGCCTGGCTTGATCGCCGCACAAACTACACGCGTTCTCTCGCCGTCATGTCCATGGTCGGTTACATTCTGGGTCTCGGCGATCGCCACCCTAGTAACTTGATGCTGGACCGCGTCACCGGCAACATTATTCACATTGATTTCGGCGACTGTTTCGAAGTAGCCATGCACCGGGAGAAGTACCCGGAACGCGTACCGTTCCGTCTCACGCGCATGTTGACGTATGCCATGGAAGTTAGTAATATCGAGGGTAGCTACCGGACGACTTGCGAGCACGTCATGCGCGTGTTGAGGAGCAACAAGGAGAGTGTCATGGCTGTGCTTGAAGCTGTAAGTTCCCTTCCTTGCCCCAATAATCACACATGATTTGATTTACTAACCCCCACAAACAGTTCATCCACGACCCCCTCCTAACCTGGCGCCTCAACCACCGCGACACCTCCCCGGAGCCAAACTACCCCTCTGAACGCCGCCAATCCATCATGGTCGCCGACCCCGCAAACCCCAACCCCAACGACCCCCACCAAATGCCCAGCATCGTCGGTCGCCCCCGCCACCGCTCCTCCATCGCCCCACCCCAGAACAACGACGTCGACGCTAAGGAAGTGCAGAATGCACGTGCCTTGCAGGTCCTCAGCCGTGTTAAGGAGAAGTTGACGGGTAAGGATTTCGGGAAGGGTGAGGAGTTGAGGACGGAGATGCAGGTTGATCGGTTGATTAAGGAGGCGACGAATTTGGAGAATCTTTGTCAGCATTATATTGGGTGGTGTAGTTTCTGGTAGGCTGTTCGTTCTGGACATCATTTCATGCAGAGTGTGGGACGAATGGTGTCATGATTTGGTTGGGTTGTTCATTGGTAGCATTAGCGTTGGCATGGCATGGTTTTAGGCGTGGAGTTACGGGCTTTCATGGACGATGTTTCGTGTACTATTACGAGAACCTTTTCTTCCTTTGACTCCAGCGGCATTGCAGTGGTGCTTTTGGTGTTGAGGGATATGGAATGTGTGGGGTTAATGATGAATTGCTGCTTTCATGATGATTTTCATTCGTTGTGTGTGATTGTGTGGATTTCTTGCGGTGATGGTGGACACATGTCAAGAAAAGGTAAGCGGATAGAACGCTACCTTTGGTATCTTGCCCTGCCGTGCTTACCGTCCAAGATGCAGTACACGCCACAGGGTCTGACTAGGTAGCCCGGCAGTAGGAGTAACACTGGTATCTGCATGAGCTGCTGACAATGCATGAAGGGTCTTGCATGACGTTGCTTTACGTGGGGACACGCATGGAAGGATCCGAAAAGACTGGGTCTAGTACTGTCGAGGGTCGACAAGACGCTCACTGCCCGCGATGCAAACGTGATTTGTGGATAAGAACAAGCTGCAATGGCATGTGCCGGGGAAAGTATAGAACGAGTTTGATCTAGAACATCTATATGTGTACCATTTGTAGAACGGGCTCGTTCTCTTTCCTGCCGTGCTTGCCAGTACCCAGGCGGAACAACGGCACAAGATGCACTATGGTTACCAGCTGTACGGATTCAGTGGTCTAGACGAAATTCTGGAGTTGATATGTTATATGCCGATTCTTGTCCGTGAGGTATAAACGCAGATTTCTCGGCATTGTAGAGACGGTACCCTCTTTGACGGGTAAAAGTGGAGTAGGTTGCCGTGCTTAGCTTCCTGTTGTGTCACCACGTTCCATGCTGGTAATGTATATTCTTTGGCATAGTATTCGTTTTGAGGGTAAATTGCTGCAGCGAGTTCGACAATGCATCTCGGCTGCAAGCTCTTAACAAAATTATAACCTGTTTACAATTTTGAATCGAAGGTTCAGAATATGTACATTCGGATACATGTCTCCGTACGTCACGCGTACGGATCCGAACTAAGGACAGACTTGTAGGCTAACGGTCTCCGCAGTGTAGTCGCAATCGAAGATGCCGTTCTTGCCAGCTCCAAGGAGCGCACGTGACGTGTCAGACGAATCGTGAGGGGATCTCCAGCCGTAATAACCGTGAGATCAACATGAGAATGTAGAGAAAAACGGTTTCAAAAGCAACGGACGTGCTACAAGTTGTACGGTCCAGCGCGTCATTGACCTCGAAATGCTTGCTAGTGAGCCTGCTTGTCGTATCGCGGAGTAACGCCCGGCAAAACACCAACGACTGTCAGAGCTGAATCTGTAGAAGTGCTTATGTTGGGCCACTTGATGGTTTGAAATTTGGTGTTGGGCAGTAGTTCTCGGCCGGGTCGGCCCCTGGCCAGCCGAAACGTCAGAACGTCCGAGAACCCACTGGCACGTCGAATCCTTATCATGGAGACAAACTATTCCCGCCAGTGACGCGGAAGGAACGGGTGTAGAACACAGCCACACAAATGATGGTGACGGCAACCTGCAGATGGACAGTTCTGAAACGCTTGGGTTTGCTCTTGGGTTATGTTCCGCATTGCCGCTAACAACGCGTCTTCCTAGGGCACCGGCTAGATAGCCGAGATGGTGTGGCCGCTATGGCCATGTCGACGCAACTTTGCTGGCTTCTGGTTTGTCGCGACTGGAAGTGCGGCAGATCGACGGGGTGGGGGGCTGGTCAAAAACTGTTGTAGCGGTGCTCTTATGGGAGGCGCGTGCAGGTACATAGGGTTTCTTATCGCCGGACTTTTTTGTTTCAGGATACAGCAGTTCGTCTTGAGGTTTTTTGTGCAGTCTTTTTCTTGTGTTTGGCGTCGAGTCGAAGATCTCGACACGTGCAACTGCGAAAAAGGGGTGTGACATCATTGGGTCATTGCTGAACCACAATTTCCGACTCCAGCTGCCAATTCGCTCGCCCCGCATGTACCGCTGCGGCTCGACCTTGGCATCATGAACCGCAACACGCAGAACCTCGCGATAGGCCGCTTGCCTACTAACGACAGCTTTCCGCCTTTTTCCAGCGTCGTCCACAGACCGGCGTCGAGTTCCTCCACCGCCTCGGTGTCGAGTGCAGAGGAGAGACTGCAATGGCGCTCGCACCCGAATGTCGCGACACCGCATCCGGATCCGACGAACCAGAATCCCTTCGATGATCCCAGCCTCACATTGGCAACGCCCCTGAGTCGCGATGAGCCCGAAGGCCTTTCCAACGACGTGCAGAAGCAGATTCAGCGCGAAGAGGAAGAGATAGAGTACCATGGCGACGACAACGAGAGGGTCGACACGAACTCTACGGAGAAGACTGACGATTCCATACGCGAGAACCCGGCGGCATTGGCTGCTGTCGCCAGCAGAAGTACAAAGCGCAGCGTTCAAAATTCAGATGTGCCGGAGAAGAGGACGAATCTGAGCTTCAAGGAGCGGATACGGCATTTCACCTGGACTTGGTTCTGTCTTACCATGGCTACCGGTGGTATCGCCAACGTCCTGTACACTGTCCCGTTCCGCTTCCACGGCATCTACGCGCTTGGGTGTATCTTCTTCATCCTCAACATTGTGCTGTTCCTGTTCAACGTCGCTATGATTTCTTGCCGGTTCTACTTCTATCCCCGAACGTTCAAGGCGTCATTCCTGCATCCCACAGAATCGCTGTTCATCCCCGCCGCTATCGTCAGTTTTGGTATCATCCTGATCAACATCAGTCAGTTTGGAGTTGACATGGCTGGGGTGGGTGAGTGGTTGGAGCAATGCATGATTGTGTTGTTTTGGATGGACTGTGGCCTTGCTGTTTGCTTCTCCATTGGCATCTACCTGCTCATGTTCGTTCCTCTCTCACATTGTATACTGACAAATATGCTAACAACGACAGGTGGTCAACCACGACTTTTACTATCTCTCAAATGACGCCCATTTGGATCTTCCCAGCATACCCTCTGCTTATCATCGGACCTCATGCTGGTAACCTCGCGCCCAAGGTCGAAGATCCAACCATCTCACTCACCATCATCCTGACTGGGTATGTCATTCAAGGTATCGGCTTCCTGGTGTCGCTCATGATCTACGCTGCCTTCATCTACCGTCTCATGACGCAGAAACTTCCCAAGGAATCCCTCCGTCCGGGTATGTTCATCTCAGTCGGTCCATCTGGCTTCACCATTGCCGGAGTCATCATGATGGGTCAAGAGCTCCCAAAGACCGTACCCAGCGATTTCATGGGCGAAGGGAACGGCGAGCTCGCAGGCAAAGTCGGCATGATCTGCGCCAATTACATGGGACTATGGCTCTGGGGTCTCGCACTATGGTTCTTCTTCGTCAGCGTCGGTGCGCATTGGTCATGTGCCAGGAGAGGAAAGATGGACTTCGCAATGACATGGTACTCCTTCATCTTCCCCAACACCGCGCTCACAACATCGACCTTCGCCATCGCCCGTGCCCTCAACGACAACAGAGCCATCGCGCTAATCGGCTGCGCAATGACCATCGCCCTCGTCATGATGTGGTTCTTCGTCATCTTCATGAACGTGCGCGCTGTTGTCATTCATCAGATTTTGTGGCCAGAGAAGCAAGAAGATAGGACTGAGGGCGGATGGAAACAACAGAGTGCGGAAGAACAGCAGAGGAGACAAAGAGAGAGGGAACTGGCTGATGGCGGTGAGAGTATGAGGGGCAGGGCGTGGAGTCGTGCGAGGACGCTGACGAGGCCTCGTGAGAGTGATCCTACGACCACGGCTATGCCGACGCTGGAGAGGTCGCAGACGGATATTGGGGCGAGGAAGAGGGGATGGAGCTTTAGGAGGTAGAAGAGACGGAGTGGTGGCAGATGTGGAGAGGATGAAAAGTGTGAGGAGTTTGCCATTTGCATAGAATTTGTCGTCGATACCCCTTAGAGCGATGTTTTGGTCGAGCGTTAGTTTTGGTTTTCGGTAGTTATGTATGTTAATTAGATGTTCTCTCTTCGGAAACCAGCGTTACATTTGACTCGAGTGTACTATATGCTGACCCATGACCTCCACTCGCAAATTCCCAGTGGGCAATGCAAGGCTGATACATAATGCTATTGGCGCATAGCAAATTCAGAACTCTTCCGTCGAAATGTTCCAGCACTTGTGAGCCCTGGCTGCGAGTCGGTACCTAAAGCGCGTTGAGGCTAGGCTTAATCAAGTTAAGGGCCTTGGCACCCCGAACAGACGCACGCGTGTTCGTCGCGTCCTCACCTTGCACACGGCAACTTCTACACGCGCGTTTTGCTCGTTATCATCGCTGCATAGATGGAAAACGATATCCATCGCCTTTATCACTAGATTTATGTCTTTCAACATGCTGTACGCCACGTTTTGTACTCACCTTGGGGCCTGCCAGGCTGCGGGGGGCGAAGCAGCGCCCATAGGACTCAGGCCAATCACTCGTGCGTGGTGGCGCTGTTGAGATGACCTGGCACGGGGATCAAACTCAGCCTCCTTTCCTGATCTTTACTGCGACAGACCACTTCTCTCCTCGTCATCCTCCCGCCTACCTTTGCGTACACATTCTGCCGCTCTACGAAGATGGACCTCGAGAGGGAACATAGTAGCCTGCTCAGTATTCAGAACAAGCCCGCTGCCAAGCGACAACTTGGCCAGATAAACCAAGAGCACTCGTCATGGGCTTACGACAATCAAACACTCTCCAGGATGGGTTACTCTCCCGGGAACGTCGTAATTCCTTCCGGCGCCTATGATCGACCCAACGTTTCTGCACTTCCTTCGACCGATGACCATCATGTGCCAAACTCTGAGTACTACATGAAGCATGACCCATATCCTGCATTGGAAGCATCGGCAAAGGACAACAATGATGGAGGCAGCCTTACTAAACTCGATCACGCCGAGCATGCGAGCGCTACCTTTCGATCGCAGTTAGGAAGTGTGGAAGATGTACGACTGGCGAATGCCCTCAACACGCGAGCCACAGCCTCAAATATTGCAGCTGATCTCGTCCTCATTGACGACCAAAGCAACAATGAACCATCATACCAACTTGTCCGTATGCTTGGCCATGGCGGAAGCGCAAGCGTGGAAGAGGTACTCGATCTCAACACAGGTTCTATATTTGCCCGGAAGATCATCAGAAACGTTTATTCTCGGAATATCGATGAGGCAAAACGAAAGCTCCTCAACGAAGTCCGGATTATGCAGCGTTTGGCTTCCCATCATCACATCGTCAGCGTGCACGCTGCTTATGTCAGAAAAAGAGAGCTCACCATGATCCTCAATCCGGTTGCGGATGGTGGAGATTTGGCGGGTTATCTACAGAACTACCGTGACCAAGGCTTCCACCATACTAGCGAAGAGATGACCAAGGAGAACTTATACCAGAAACTTGTCCTGCGCAGAGCATTCGGCTGCTTAGCTTCGGCCTTGGACTTCATCCACAGTCAAACAATCAGACACAAAGACATCAAGCCGCAGAACATATTGATCCACCAAGGACACATCATGTATACTGACTTCGGTCTTTCATATGATTACGGAGATACCGGCCAAAGCACTACCACTGGCAATCCACAGGGTATAACCAGGAGGTACTGTGCGCCGGAAGTAGTGGAGTGGGAGAGGAGAAACACCAAATCAGACGTGTTTTCCTTGGGGTGTGTATTCATTGAGATCTTCCTAGCGCTAGCGAACGATGCTCACTATGACAAGATATATGAGCGGACCTTTCACGAGGTCGTACAATCTTACAAAGATGATGATGTACCGTTGCCACCATCTACCATCTTTGAAGGCCAAAATGAACGGCGACTCAGTAATGTCATTCAATCGATGGTACGGAGCGACCCTGCATTTAGGCCCTCGGCGTGGACGGTTGCCGACACAATCTTCAGAACCTTCTCTTCTAGTGGCAATAATTGTTCAAGATGTGACTTCGCGTTCAAAGCGGAACAGGCGGAAAGGGAACAAGCTATGTCGGACATTATCGCCGGGTATTCTTGAGATAAAGAACGCTTGTCTTGAGGAGCTCATATCGTGTCAACATTATCAGGACAACACCCAGGTCGACTACGCTGAGTTTTCAATGCTAGGTCAAGCTTGACTACAACATCGGCATACCCTCCATGCCCGGCAGCGCCGCCAACCAGCCATCGCGTTCTTCCTTTACACGGTTGGGTACGAGACACTTGTTTCCATCAGCAGGCTGCTGCGTCTTCAAGCTACCGCAGTTGGCACCCATGCAGCCCTTGGCATCATCCATAGCCTTCTGCAGCGAGTCGTCCTTCCAGCCGAAGACGTAATCTCCATGCTGTCCATATCCAGTGTTGTCACCGGTGGAGAGGACGAAGGGTTGCGAGCCATCTGCAGGCCACTCGGCTTTGTTGTTGAACTTGCTGGTGTCCCAGACGATCTGTAATTCTGTTAGCTTGGCCACAATGAACGATGGTAGATGTCTTGAGATTTACCTCGAGCATGACCTGTGGGATTTTCACGGGATGAGTCGATGGGCAATTGCCACCAGTGCCAGTACCGGAGAACAGAGCCGGACCATTGGAGGGGTACGCGACGTGCGATTTGTGGTCGGGCGAGTCTAGGTTCTTTCCATCCCAGCATCTATCAACGGGTCAGTGGGGCACGAGGTTGTGCATGATGGGCCACTTACGTCGGGTAGAGAACGTTGCTACGGATACCACCCGGGCAGGGTGTCGTGGGGAAGCCTTCGGTGTCAAGTCTTGGAGAGTCAGCATGGTCATGAGTGCAACGAGGTGTGCATGCTCACTTGGCATCCTGGCAAGGCGCGGCGTTGTCGCCACCGAAGTTGGGCGCGTTGTAGCATCGGAAACAAGTCTGAGTCTTCATACCCTTTGAGACGCGGTTGGTGGCGTCACCGGTGAGCATGCGGAAGCCCTGTACGCTGTGTCAGGGGATGAATTTGCATGGAGAGGTATATGGCTTACGGGCTTGAAGGCGGTGACTTGGCCCTTGCCGCCAGAGACGTAGTAGACGACGAAGCCTCCAGTGGTCTTTCCAGTGTACTTGTCGTTGAAGAGATCCCTGTTAGGGATTTGAGGTACGCGCTTGTATGTTCCATTGCGGGCCTTGAAGTAGACATTCGCGGTCCAGTAGTTGGAAAGCTGTCACCCAAATCGTCAGCTTGATCGTTTTGTATTCAATACCTGGACTTACATCCTCCGAGTACCCGCAAGTAGTGCATGTCGCAAGCTTGGCGATATCCGTCGACTGCATCGTGACGTTGAACGCATTTCCTCCAACTACCTGATGCATATGCGGCGACGGCGCTTGGCCTGGGTTGACAAGAGGATCGATACGGTCGATAACATTCTGAGCGCACCCAAAACGCAGCATCGTGAAGCCCTGAGAGCCACCGAACTGAGGCGCAGCCTGCGCAACGGCGGCGAGGAGGAGAGTAGGGAACAGCATGACGATTCGCGATATCTCTTCACGGAAGGACGCGTGGATGATGAAGAAGTACAGAACGATGCAGAGAAGACGCCTTGGAAGATAAAGTACTCCAAATGATGTTCTCCGAAGCTTCCACACCTGCCTAATGCGACCCACACGCAAAGGTTTGCTATTCCTCTCAGCTTTCACATTCGCCATACAACTGCCGACCCCATCCGTACCAGAAAATACATATTAGGGTCACCACAACTTCACCTAATGCGTACGGCCTCGTGGCATCGAGGCAATGTCGGCAGTTGCGGAGCTAATATGCTGATCCCGCATTCGGCTAAAGGCTTGAGATTACTTCACCAACCTGACCACTTTCTTTGGACGACGTATGGTACCGGGGCATGGGGATCGACATCTCCTCGTGGGGATGTAGTCAAGAACATGGGGATGGAAGTGGCGTTATCGGAAAGATCGGAGTCATGGCATGAGAGTTGAATTGATTCTCGTGTCCTATTCTACCACACTACTATGTGTCGACACCTCAGCCCCGCAAGTCCAGAGTTGGGAACGACTAAGCAGGTGCAGGAATAGAACCGGCAACAGCCTTGATGCCCGCGTTCCAGATGTCACCCATGCGCGCGTATCCAGCGACATTCCTATAAGATCAGTCAGCTGAGCGATCTCAAGATGAAACAGGTAATACTTACGGGTGCAGGTTATCGCTCAACTCGCTGCTCGTGCTGAGGACGTTCATATCAACGATGGAAACCTTCGATCCCTTGCTGACCCTGGCAGCGACGATAGCAGGCAACGCGTTGTTGAAAGTCTTGATGTTGGCGTTGAGACCCGATTGCTTCGATGGGATGATCTTAGCCACAATGACGACTGCGTTGGGAACTGCCTTCAGAACATCATCGAGCAAGAGTCCAAGTCGTCTCGGCGCATCGGCATCAGGCTCTGAGGAAGGGTTTCCTCTGTTCAGGTCGTTCGTACCGGCATGGAGCAAGACGACGTTGGGCTTCAATGCAAGACCGCCGGCAGCAACGCCGCGAATCTGGGAAATGGTGTAGCCAGGGAAACCTTGGTTGTCCTTGTCTGCCATCGTTCCGGACTGTTGCGTGCCGACGAAGTCAACGGTGTAGCCGCCAGACTTGAGGTCGGCCAGCAGCCGCTCACGGTAACCATTCGAGCCGCCGCCGTTGATGTAACCCCATGTGATGGAGTCGCCTAACGGTAGGATGCGGAGGTTCTTCGACTGGCGTGCGACGAGCGCATCGGTGGGAAGACCATTGACGAAGGATAGGACTGCATATCGTTAGGCACGTGTGCATGCATACCATATTTATAAGAGACCTACAGAATGAGAGGATAGCCAACGGCAGAGCCAATCGCGTCATCATGTTTGACAGCATCGTGATCAGATATCGAGGTCTTGTCAATAACGCGCAGGCGACGCAGCCAGAGGCGAGACGCCCTTTTGATGTAAAACGCCCAGCTTCATCATACCTCAGATTCAGTCCATGCGTGCTTGTGCACCCTCAAAATGGCACACATGGCGTCAGTTTCTCCGTCGATTTGATGAAGCCGAGAGGTTAGCGCGTGCCGATTCTGATTAACCTGCGACAGAGCTCGTGGATACGAATTCTCCGTAGGCAGAACTACGGCTAAGATGGCGGCGGAGTGGAGGTACCTAAGGAGATTGGTGCGCAGTGTCGTCATCCAGCAACGCGACTTTGAACGCGCGCGATATGATCACGTCTGCGGATAGAGTCGCTATTGCGACTCGCCATGCAGAGCTTCGCGATAGGTATGATGCCACCACAACATCGCTGTTGACGCGCTCGGTGTTCTGGAGCTGCTTTTAGCCTCGGTCCCTTACCTTGATGTTTCGATGTTTCGATGTGGAGAGCAATTTGGCCTTGACAGCTGTCCCTAAATCTCCCCGCATCCTAGCTCGATTGGGTATAGTTCAGACGATAATAAGATGCCCGCAACACCAACAGCCCCTCAGCCTCATAATCTTTCGCATCGAGTGCGTGTTGCACAAGATACCCTGAATAGGTATGCGAAACATCTTGATGAACAGCCTTTTCAGCACAGCTGAATGGAACAACTGCTAGGTTTTCTAGTCGTGTGTTCAACTGAAGCCTACCTGTTGGTCTCTCAATTGAGCTTGGCAGTGTCGAGATAGCTTCTGCCATCGCCGAAGTCACGAATCAGTCCATCTGAACGCCGTGGTATAGTCATGGACTGTCCATCCTATCAATACGAGAGCCTGACTGCGTCCGATCATATCCGTCTCATCAACATTCTTCCTGCAAACCGGGGATCGGCAATCAAACTCAATATTGAGCATGCCGACATCAACTCGCATCCCGAGTACGAGTGCCTGTCGTATGCCTGGGGAGAAGATGACCATAAGCTGTCCGTTACGATCGACGATTCTTCGCTACTGGTCACTGCAACCCTTTATGTCGCGCTCGAACATCTTCGACATGCGTCACAAGAGCGAAAGATTTGGATAGATGCTGTTTGTATCAACCAGAAAGACATTGCTGAGCGCAACAGTCAAGTAGCTATCATGAGAAAGATTTACAAGAATGCGACGCGCGTGATTGTATGGATCGGACCAGCCACCGAGTCGAGTGAACAGGCCATGGAGTTTTTGGAGATGCTAGCTACGGCTAGGAAACATCGCAAATGGTATACGATCGACTGGTCTAAACATGGTCAAAAGGTAACTGAAACAGCTAATAGCCCAACCTATTGGGATAAACTAAAAAGTCGCCTCATACAAGTAAATGCATCGCTGACGCGGCGATTTCATCAGAATAAAGAGCCAAAACCAGACCCGCCAAAGCCAACACCAAAACCAAAACCAGATCCAGACCCACGCTTGCAACAACTGCGTGAGCGCCGAAGGGAACAATTCAATGGGTACATAGAGGCAGTGAAAACCGCTGAAGCTACAAAGCACGATTTCGTCGTGACAGGCTATCCCATACTGTATGATATGGACGGTAATCCCTACGACAAGTATTTCAAGAGTGAATGGGAGCCCTATTGGGAGGCTCTCGATGAGCTACTCACTCGCCCATGGTGGGAGCGGACCTGGATCGTACAGGAGATATGGTGTGCTTCGGGTGCAGTGTTACAATGTGGCACTTCCATAATTGAATGGAAAACCTTTCAAATGGCCATGGATTACTCCGAGGCCTGGGATGATATCGGAGATGCCCTGGAAGGCATGAAAAGACAGTCGCAGTGGGACAAATTGCGACGACGTTATACACTGGCGATAAACCTTGCCAAAGCAAGAGTCAACGGGAGCTCGCTGTCTTCACTGCTCTGGAATACCTGGGATCGCGCGTCTACGGATCCAAAAGACAAGGTATTCGTTGTGTTAGGATTGGTGGGCGACACTCAAGGTATCTCCGTGGCGCCTGATTACCGCAAGTCAATGGAGCAGGTGTACCGAGAAACCGCGCATCACATCATAGCAAACGAAGGTCGACTTGACATCCTACTGGCGGCCAGTGGCATTCATGGTAACGATGGCTTACCGTCATGGGTACCGGATTGGCGTCGCGAGGCGTACGCAAAGAAGCCGGTTCTACTCGTCAATCGCCATCTACTGATGAAGCTGTGCTATTCGGGGTCGACTGACATGGGTAAGTTCTGACTGTACGAAGTGCATGTGAGACATATACTGACTTTGTACCTCTACCTCTGCAGTAGTGCTCCAAGGACATGGCTACCGTGCGGCCGGCAGCTCGGAGCCATATAGTTCCTTCAGCCAGGATCTGCATGTGATGACGGTACTAGGCATACAGTTGGACAGCATCGCGGAGGTATGGGACGTAGATGTCGCTGCCATGCGCGATGGTGAATTCATCAATCAGGCTTTCGACTTCATCATACAATCGAAGTTTGTGTCTACCGAGGCACGACAGATAGTGTCGGCGGAAAGAGGAGAGCTCGCCACTTCACCGCATGACTCGATCGTAATGACGACACTTACTGGTGGGGGTAATGTAAAGTACGATAGGAGAGCGCCGACGATGAGAAACATTATGCGACAACGGCGGCTTTTCGTGACGGAGCAGGGATATATTGGGATTGGCCCAGTAGAGGCCCGGTCCCGCGATGCGGTCTTCATCATCTCTGGCTGCAATTTCCCGATCATACTTCGACCGAGAAACAACATGTTCGCGGTTGTTGGCGAAGCTTACATGCACGGCTATATGGCCGGTGAAGCTCTAGCTCTGGCTCCAACTTGGGAGAAGATCTCGATACTGTAGGACACAAAAATAAACCTTCAGTATTTGCTCGATTCGACGCTTATCTACCGTTTTAAGTATTCTGGTATCGTATAGCAGAGCTGCACGTTGAACAAAGGGCGTGTGATCTCGTCACGATCTACTCCTTTTGATCTAGCGTGGTGGCTGTGTGAGGTCCTCCCCGGGGCCATGTAATCAGCCGCTTGGCCGACACGCAGCTGCCTCACTTCTTTTCCCACCTCTCCTGAGACAATAACGCTACCCTCAGCAAGTGACAGAACGCATTGCGACGAAACTTAATCGACAGACATGGGCAGCAACCGATGGTAAGGTGGAGGAATGAGAGATGTCCATCGCTGCGCGCGCGATGGAGAGCGCGTCGAGCACTTGCTAGGACATGCGACTGCCGGCCTTTAACCCGGCGCAAGCCACGACACAGCACGTCGAGCAGTTACACGACTTCGACTTAAAGCAATACAGCCTCTGGCCTCGCGATTTTATCGCTGACAGGGCAATTGTACGTGTCCACGTGTCTAAGAAGTTCTCACAAACCGGTGAGGCGCACTGCGCCCGAAGCCAGACATTTATATACTTGCAAAGTACAGGTAAAATAACACCTCCTTAAATTCGTGTCCTGTCACTCGAAAGTCACTACGAATGCTCCTTTTTGTCCGGTCGCTCTCTTTCACTCTCATGCTGAGAAAATGGCACCACGGCACGCCTCGTCACTCTTACCCTTCATTTATCTCGTTCTTCTGTTCGCTCGAGCGTTGCCTACCTACGGCGTTTGCTATAGAAGTGATGGAATATTAGACATGGTTCCACGACCCTGTCCCGGGTCAAACATGTGTTGCTATCTCGATCGAACCGACGGCTATGCAGACGATGTATGTATCCAAGGCGCTTGCTACAGCGACTACTGGAAAGGGCAGTACTTCGTGGTCGCATGTACGCACCAGAACTGGGACGAGGAGGGCAGTGGATGTAGTCCCCTGTGGGACGCTTGCGGTACGCATCATCACCAAAACCTTCTATCGCGTAGCACTGACTGTCAATGCCAGGTCGTCAACCAGATTACACCCACGTCTCGCACTGTGCCGATGGCAGTTTTTGCTGCGGCAAAGGCAACACTACATGTTGCAGCGACCATTCTGGTGTATATGTGAACGAAGACGGAACGATCATCCTACGGTCGGACTCAGGGAAGATCAAGGATACCCCTTCATCATCATACACGCCGCACGGCACTCCGATTCCTACATCGTTGCAAACACGTTCCTCCAACCCGGCTATCACATCAACGCCGAGCGAACCTTCTCAGACAGCAACAGCGGCTATTGCACCGTCATCAGAAGACCCAAAAGGAGGACTGTCAACAGACGCTAAAGTTGGAATTGGGGTTGGTGTACCTGCTGTAGTCCTCGCGGCTTTTGGGGTGTGGATGCAATGCCGAAACTGGTTGCCTTACCGTAAGCGGTGGTCTCATCGTTGAAGGTGCCACCGTATGATTTCATATGTCTACGATGCCAACCAAACCGCAAATTCAAGCGTAGAGAACGATCTCAAAAAGAACGTAGCAGGAGACCAATGGAAAGAATGTCAGTTGCCCAAATTGCCCTATGAACGCCAGTAGCAGCAGCTCTATCATCAGCTACCACAAAACCTCCATCAATCTGGCATGCATCAACTGCTCACAGTAATAAGGCTCAAGGACGCCTAGTAAATGAGATCCCCAATCATTGACGAACCACTCGATGTAGAATGCCTTGGCCAACTCCCAATATTCCGGGTACCACCCTGACAGCTCCCAGTCGATGATTGCAGCCACACGACCATCTTTGACGATGATGTTGTCAGGCCTGAGATCCCCATGAGTGAAAACGATACCATGCTTATGTGCATTGAGCATGCCGCGGGCATAAGGGCCAATCTGGGGTTTGGACTTCGTGATAAAGGCCTCTATAATTGTAGCATTGAAGTCTTCTATGCTTTTGAACGGACCTACGCGTCTAGTCAGAAATACGCTATCAATAGCTCGATATGGGCGCGATGATGTACCGCGACAAGATGTCGACCATTCTAACATGTTATCAATGACTGGTCCTTCGTCCACAGATCCGATGTAGTTAGCTGGCGGAAGAGAGCGCAGCTCGTCCATGTACTTTTTGAGGTCCGCCGAGATTGCTTGCTTCTCAGTAGAGGTATGTTTATCCCATGACTTCCCTAAGTCTTCGCCTTCGATAAACTCCACAAAGATATATACATCGTAGAAGGTCGCATGGTCATCGAGGCTTCGGTCTATAGGTCCGTATGCATATGCTGCATATAGTCTGGGGACAGGTATCGATGTATTCTCAGCCACATACAGCATGTTCTTGGCTTCGATGAGAGAAACATGGTGCCCCCATTTTACTGCTATCTTTGGTGACGTTTTCGCCAGATTTACCCCGAGGTTCTCTGGGTTTGATGCGTGGAACTGCTCTGGAGTGATGAGTTCATGTCCTGGGGCCAGATATTGCACATGGATCTGTGGACTGGAAGGCATTGAACTGAACAGCTCGGGCATTGCGGCTGCTTGAAACGCAGCGATAGGCTAGTAACTTACATGAGTGATGCAATACACATTTACAAACTTGTACTCACATGGTGCATCTTATCTTTAAACACTGCCATCTTGGAGCGGCTTGTGCTGGCTTTCATCAGAAGTGGTCAGCTGTTCTTCTATTTGCTCAAAGCAGCACCATAGATAATGTCGATCCTATCGTACGAAGCTTTGGCAGCGAAGAAACAAGCATCAGATAATGGACGTTAGTATGGCGACATCTTTTAGGTACTCCGTAATGCGCAGTACGCTGCGCTGCGCTGCGCGGGGTACCGGTGCGGGGCGCCCTTCTTGCCTAGTTTGCCCGAGGAATTACCGCACCATAGCAGGCTCAATGCGCTTACTCCTAAACCATCTAGATCAACACTCACAAAATTCCCACAGATGATATGAGTGACTGGAAAATACTGTCCGAAGTTACATGGATCGAAGCGCTCCATGCATTGCAGCAGCATGGGCCCTCGGCGACTCATATACGTGGAAATGTACTGGAAAGATCTCCGAGAAAACAGCGAAGGAAGGGCACGCAAGGGTCGCCAACATGCATTGTTCTCATACAAGAACCGTTACTGCTCTTGTTCTACTCAGTCATATTCAGGTAGGGATATCGCATGCCACACCAAGATGAGCGTCGCGCGCCTCATACAATGCCTAAGCAGATGCATTTCTACGACAAACATGCTACCTCATGCCATTTCAATCAACTAAGGAAGAGGTGCTACAGAGGGAATCTCCAGCCATCAAGAAGGCATTGCGATGTAACAAAGAACGGTAAATTCGTTGTTGAAGAGGCTGCTCATCATCCTACCCTGGCCTCATGAGCGACTAGTAGTGCGCGACGAAGCAACATTTTCCAGTCGCATGAGGACGTGGACTTCTGGAAGGGAGATACCCGTTATCTGAAAGGGCAACCCTTGCAGCAGACATACCGCTCATACTCCAAGTATTGACCAGGCCCTTGCTTAACGCATGTATGAGCATCTGCCAAAATGCATACTCCTGCCAACCAGCGCGCTTTAAGCGAATCAGCCCACCTACCATCTTGGGGTCTGATCCTCACCAGAGTTCAGTCTGACCGGCCCCAGCTTTCTGTCTTACTCAGTCTCTGAGCCTTGTATAGGCTTGCTACGCGAGCTGTCCCCTGTCCGGTGGCGTCTGGATTACCGTATGCGAACGCTGCTCGCATGACAGCCCATTCTGCAGCCATGAAGGACGAATAGGCCGCCAGGGGGCCCTTCACTGGATCACTCAGGGCATATCTTGTCATAGCCGTTGCAACTGCGTCATAACAGCGATATATGTCTTGGGTTGCAATTACTTGGCGTTCTTGGGTCTGCGATAGCCAGCTCTTAAGCATGCCGGGTGCCTGGGGGCTGCTGCGCACACCTTCGTAGGTCGAAATTCCAGTCTGATCTCTTGTTATCCTTTCCTCTGCGGCCTTGATTTATTGCCAATTTTCCGTTCTCTCATACTCAAAAAGAGGTTTTCGACATGGCAGATCCCAGCTATGCGGCAGCTGAGCCGGGCGACTTCTTCTGTCCAGATGGTGGTACTTGGTGCGTCAACAATCTGACATCAGAACAAACAGAGCCTTCAACGTTAAAGCGTGAATGAATAGCGCTGCCAAGTACGAGACTAACAGTGATTAGGTACGTCTGCGAGACAGGCACAAAGTTCGTGGGATGCTGCATGTCGGATCCGTGCCAGCATGCCTGCTTCGGTGATGCGCTGAAACCAGCGGGACGAAATCCAAGACTCAACAATATCTCGCCTGGCGCGTCATGTGGTGGTACGACACCCTTCTGGACTTGTTCGATGGCTCCGACATTCTACGGATGTTGCAACGAAGATGCGTGCATGAACAACTCGACATGTCCAGAGGGGCAACTAGAGCCAGCGTTCTGGGACCGACCCGACCAATACTACTACTTCCATGACCTGAACGTTGCGCTTTCGTCCACTGTTCCCGCACCCACGGCATTTTCAACTGCTGTCAGCACATCTGCGCCCGCCAGTGACACGCCTACACCATCAGCTTCCGCCAGCCCCGATGGAGTTTCTGGCGGGGTCATTGGAGGTGCTGTTGGAGGATCACTCGCTGGCGTGATTATCATCGCCGCAGTCGTGTTCTTTCTGTTTCGGCGCCGGCGCAACCAGAAAGCCAATGCCGAAGCAGAGGCAGCGAACGGCCAGGTGATACCGAAGGCAGAACTGGCATCGCCTACAACAACCACTGGTTTCGCACCATCAAATGGATTCTCACGTACGCTTCTATCACACAGAACATATGAGGCTCATTACTGATTGCGCATAGCACCTCCCACATATTCTTGGGACACTTCCGGCCACGACCAGAAATGGACACAACACCACATTGGCACTGGTGAGATGATGGGAGACACAAGAAACCGTGAGGTCAATGCGAAATGCGCCGATAGTCATGGGCCTGCCGAGCTGTACGGGGTTCTACCGGCAAGAGAGCTTGAGTCGCCAGAGTACGTTCCGAAAGTAGCGCAGGGAAAGTCCGCTCACGACACGTTGAAGCAGCAAGAAGATGTTTCGGGTGCCAATGGTGAAGAGAAAGCGGCAGCTATGAACGCGCAAACGTAAGGGACTCTTCGCTGCTCGCGAAAAGTGGAACTCGAGTGTTGTGGGGTATCGTTTGCTAGGATCTTGCAAGCTACCATGTAACTGACTCTGTGCCAACGACGATGCGCGACGCTCCTACATTCCTGTTACAATCGCTACCGTTCCGAGTATGGCCAAATTCTCCTCATCTCCTCCGGTGTCATGCCAAACTCACTACTCCTGCGCACGAATTCTTCTAGCAATTCCTTGTTCTTCTGTTGTATCGCAGCGAAGTCCAACATCGGATTGATCCAACCTTCGAAATCCGTAGTAAGAATTCCTCTCGCAAACTCGTGTACTTTATGGTAGTTACTGTACTTTTCGAACTGTTGCTCAAGCCTTTGCACATCCTCTTCGCTGAAATTGAGCGGACATTCGCCTTCGAAGCCAATTTCGTCCCATAAGTCAGCAACCTGGAGGAGACACGCGCGAAGTGGAATCTCGCCCTCTTCCGAGACTTCTCCGCACCGAGTGAAGAGCTCGCGGAGGAATGATGCTATCAGCATACACCTCCAAGCCCGCATATTCGTGGCTGCGGTACTGACTTCGTACACCTTGGCTTCTTTGGCTTGCTCAAACTTGTACTCAGCCAGTTCCCTATCTTTAGCATCCATTTTGCCTAGATCAGGCGGCGGCTCTGGAAGCTTGAGAGCACCCAATTCGTAGTCTTCATCGACAGTAAGAAACTTCGGAAATCGTGCTTGCAAGAACAGTGGCGAGACCACAATAGACTGCCAGTCAATGATCGATGAGATTTGTGGTGGCATCCGCCCTGACACGTATATGTTGCCCATGTGGAGATCTGTGTGCCATAGCACCGGCTCGGAAACTTTTCCGATGAGCGTGCGGTCGTTCAGTCGAGACATGACCTCTTTGGTCATATTAAGAGTATCGATCTGCTCATCGAGAGTTCCTCGCGGTGATTCAAATGTTGCATCGGAGGTGCGCTTTTGCAAGATTGCGAGTTCTCGCTCGACGAGAGCAATTCCATATGAAGACAAATCCGGCCCTGATAAAGTCAGCTATGACGCGAATCGACCAGGATCGTACTTACAAGGCCCTTGATCAAATCGAGGGCTTGCACTGGCCAATGCCTCCGTAGTATGCCATCCTCGCTCGCATGAGGGGCCTATGCAGAACTCTCCCACAGGGTCAGTCTCTTGGCTCAGAGCGACGTGTGTGTCGCTTTCTGTCATTGACTCCAAAAGGTAGAGACTTCCACTCGCTGGACACCGGATTTCGGTCATCTGTTTTTCGAATTCGGTCAATTGGCCAAAGAATTTGAATCGCTCCCAGTCATTCAGATCACCCCATACTTCGAATTGCTGAACCCCAGGAGCCTTTTCCATGATGATGTACTCAGCACCAACCGGGTTTGACCGATCAGCGTTCCATGCTAAAACTTTCGGTGCTGGGACTTGAGTATACTTGTTTACTGCCGAAAACGATGCGATGAGCCGACGTCACGCAGGCTTTCCAGAAAAACGAGGACGTACGGTATTTGAGAACAGCCACCTCCGACGCCGTGGTGTACTTGGGCGGCCCTGCGATAGGAAAGGGTATCTTCGCAACGATCTCGCTACCATCTTCTTTGCGTAAAAGAAGTGCTTTGCTGAAACCTCCTTCCATCTTGTCGATTGCGCAGACGGGTGAGTGCCGCCCACCAGTCGTCGCAGCTACAGCGCAAAGCTGATCTAAGTCGAATGTTACATATCTGCGATCAACCGCTTTCTTCTCGTTCGCTAAGAAACGTCCGTTCGTGTACTTGAATAGGTCCTCGCGATCGATCGGTTTGCCTGCTTTCGTTGGCTTATTGACGAGGCTGGGAGCGCGCGGTAGTTACCCCGACATGTTATGATGAGAGCTCGAAAGGCCTGGGTCGCAGCCAGACGTGCATTGGCGCGGAAGGTATGTCGCAGTATGATGCTGGGTCGAAGCGCTGATAGCATGACTGCATCGCCATGCACTTTCTCGGGGTTCTAGAGAGTACCGGCTGCGCTGGGTGACGCGCTCGCGTGCCCTCCACGCTACGAAGTGGCCCCGCCTCGCGAAGGCGCGCACTCGCGCTCGGCTGGCGTCCCACCTGGGCAGCGCAAAAGAAGAACGTGAAACGCAGGCTTCAGCTAAATGACGTGTGCCCAGAAGCGGGTGCAATGATAATCATTGGAAACACCTACCATCAAGCACATCATGCAAGGATACCCAAATAATTTTGTGAATTCCTCGAGGTCATGACGATGATCGTAAATGCGCTAAAGATACAAAAACAAAAACGCCGAAAAAGATCGATCGTCTGACATCTTACATCTGAATCCAACTCGTCATCTTCTGACCGTTGCGAAAGTGTTGCGCAACATGAGCCATCCTCCTCGCGGTAGTGTCAAGCATACACCCGCAGAACCCACACCAGCGTGAGCCAGGCCCACTAGGCGAGACATCCAACCCTCTTGACCATTCCGTGGGTACCCCAAATGTCTTCTTGGCCGACGGAGGTGCACCCTTGAGATGCGCAAGCAAGACATGCTGTCTGAGAAGATCTTTGCGAGGAAAACTACGTTCGGCAGCGCACTTGTTCAAACATGGAGCGATTACATGCTTGTCAAGATGGTCGATCGAGTCCATTGGCTCCAGGCAGAAGACACATTCGGACTGTAGCTTGAATGCGTCCGTCAACATGCAGACCCATTCTCGATCGTTATAGCCGTGCACACTAGCCTCATGTCTCTTCCAGTCCGAAGCGTTCTTGAAGGCCTTGACACATTCTGTGCAGGAAAATTTATTCTCTGATTCCTGAAAACTGGGAGAAGTCCAGGTCTGCTGTGGAGCAACAGGCAGGTGCTTGCTAGTGCCGTACTGGTATCGCGGAGCGTGAAACCTCCGACCTTTGCGCTTTGGCATGGCAGCTTCCTGCAGACCGGACACACCGAAGGCTTCCTGACGCGCTGATTCTGCTGCAGAATGTTGGTAGACCTGGGTTTCAGTGTCTTGATTGCTGTCTGGCGTGGGATAGCCTGGGTCAGACGGCGAAGGCCATGAACTGCTGTCGCTCGTGTTCGTTGCAGGCGGGCAGATAATGTTATCATCAGCGAAAGACACGGATACAGGTTGTGCGTAGCTTGACTGAGCCGACATGTTGGCGTGCAGTCCGGTATTGGACGGAACCTGGCCATTTCGCACTTTGGCATGGCCGTCAAACACTAGATGTAACGTCAGCGGGGTAGTCGAGACATGATAATACAGGATATCAGGCTTACAGTGCTTCTCACGGGCTCGAGTGTTTGTAAAACAGTTTTCGACTTGATCCACAGAGCATCCGGTAGATTCAGCAAGTTCTTCCTTCTCTGTTCGTGAAGGGTAGGGTCGAGATGCATGATCGGAGAGCCAAAGCCGAACTATTTGCAGCAGTCTTTGACATTCGGTCGATGTAGAAGAGCCACTATACGGGCTGCGTTGTGACATCGATATCTGCAGATGATCCTCTGGCTGCTGGATTGGGCCTGCATCGATGAATTCTGCATCTTGCATCCATAGGCCAGACTCCGGAAGCTCTACATGCATATCCCCCACAACAGCATCTTGGTCAGCAGAGACGCCATGCGGAGACCAAAAGGTAGTCAAACTGTTTCCATCTTGTACGTCTCCGCCATACTGCTCATCGAAAACAGGCTGAGGCGGCTGCGTAGCAGTAGGAGGAAGACTGAGAGTGTCGTCGAATTCTATATCACTTAGGGAAACGTAGCCATTATGCGGGGTATCCTGAGCAAAGTAGCCGGTGCAGCCGTCGACGTGTGCAAAATGACCATCGACGTCGTAGCCGTGATCAGACCGAAAAGGTGGATCATCTGCGCTGCGATAGAAGACGTGTTCGTTGTTCACGTTCAGCAGAGCTTCGTCCCAGGTGTGGCTAGAGCGAGGTATCGTCAGCACTGGACGAGCGGACCTTGAATCGGAATCGCATTCGACAGTTTGCGTGCGCAGGTCAAGTAGTGTACAAACAGTGTCCGCACGAATTCATGCGCAGGACTAGGGACGCATTGCCGGAATAAGAGATAAGTTCTAGAAATACCTCTCATCGTTTGTGCGTAGAGTATTGGGATGGCTTGCTGGTGTTGCAGCGCCAGACGGGTGATGGTACTTTGCGTCGTTAGTAGGCAGGAAAGGTGGCCTCAGGCATCGGGGCAACCGGGGGTAGGTCCTTCGGCAGGTTAACCATCGCCAGACTTACGTTGGTGGGGTCGGCCATCGGAGGCGAAGGGGTCCTAGCTCCGCTGCCAAGCCTTTTCCGGTCCATCTGAGTACAGAATCGAACACAACACAACAACAAACGTCCAGAAAGTGATTTTGAACACGGGGAAAAGGTGGTAGAGTCTCGGACGAGTTTGGAGATTCTATTTCAGCCTTCATGATGAGCTTCAAGGCGTCGCAGCGGAAATCGAGGGGTGACATGTGGCGGGGGCATCCAATTCGCTCCATTTGGTTAGCGGGAGAGTGTCGAATGGAAGCACATCAGCTCCCCATATGTGAAGGCTTTGTAGCACAACAACAAGTCCTCTTGATAGAATTCTGAAGAGACAGTTCTCTTCAAAATGTCATCACGACTTATGTCTTCTTTTTTCAGAACTCAATATCGATGTGACTCATCTTGCGATCAGCTCCTCCACGGCTATTGGTTGAATCTGTAAGAAGGTCCCTGGTCGAGCTCAGCCTTATACTAATAAGTGTACGCCACGCGAAGAGGAAACCTTGCCATTATGCTGTACTTCCTATGTTGGAAGATCTATTGAATCTATAGGTTGGTTACCTTTGGCGTTGCGCAAGGCATACGGCTGCGCCCAAGTGTATTGGGTAATGTAATAGACCATATACGGCATTTCCACGCCATGTCTTAACGTGACGATATACTCAGACACTGTATTCTACCAACAGTGCAAAGTAATCATAACCAGGTAAAGGATAATAGAACGAATGGACAAGTTTTTTAAAAACATCATATTCTTCTCATGACCAAGTCACTACATCATCAATATATACAAGCGATCATCTCCAATCCCACCTCCATCTAAGCCTCCTCAGCAGCAGCGAGAATAACATCCGCCGCCTTCTCCGCAACCATGTACGTAGACACCGCAGTGAAGGTACCAGGAATCTTAGGGAACACACTAGCATCAACAACCCTCAATCCAGCAACACCGCGGACCTGGAACTTGGAGTCAAGAACAGCCATCTCATCGTCATCAGCACCAATGGGGCAGGTAGACGAGCAGTGGTGACCCCAAGCAGTGTCCTTGGCGTACTGAGCAATCTTCTCGGGGGTGTTGGCGTCCTTGCCGGGGAGGACTTCGTCAATGGGGACGAGTTGGCGCTTGAAGGAGTCACGGGCGAGGTCGACGGCCTCGGTGAGGGCAGTGAGATCCTTCTCGTACTCGCCAACACCGGTGTCGAAGTAGTTGTAAGTGATCTCGGGGACGTCGAGAGGGTCGGCAGAGCGGAGCGCAACGGTTCCGGCGTTGTTGCGCGGGTGCGCCTTAAGAATGGCCCAGGTGAACCAGTCGTGCTCGGAGGTGGCGTTGTAGCTGTAGCCGGGGAAGTAACCGCGGAAGTTGACGGGGCCACCGAAGGCGAAGATGTCGTACTCGTCGCGCTCGGAGACGCTGGACTTGTAGAACATGGTGGCACCGAGACCGGGGGAAGCGTAGATGCCACGGTTGCCGAGGATGGATTTCTCCCAGCGGTCGATGCAGGCGTCGTCGTCGGTGTTGCCGAAGGTGCAGCCGTTCAGGGCAGAGAAGTCGGAAGGAGCCTTGCCCTGGACGTTGATCTCGTAGTGGTCCTGGAGGTTGGTTCCGACACCGGGGAGGTCAGCAACGACGGGGATGTCGAACTTGTTCAGCTCGTCGGCTGGGCCGACACCGCTGAGCTTGAGGAGTTGGGGAGAGTTGTAGGTTCCTCCGGCGACGATGACCTCCTTGGAAGCGGTGGCGGAACCGGGCTCACCAGCTGCGCCGGTGTTCTTGGGGCTGGCCTTGTAGAGATACTGGCCGTCGAGGAACTCAACACCGGTCGCACGGGGAGGAGTAACGTCCTGGTCGAAGGTGATCTTGGTAACGTGGCAGTTGAGTCTGACATCGAGAGGGTATTGCTTGCTGCCGTCCTCGTTCTTTGCGTCACGGACAGCGAGAACGAACTCGCGGGATCCAGTGCGCTTGCCATCGGTGGTGGAGAGAGGGATTTGGTAGAGAGCGTTGGACTTGTCACGGCTCTCGGTGTCGGCGTTGGCATCGCCAGCAATAAGAGTACCAAGGTTGACGATGGCATTGGTCATGTTGGAAAGGGCGAAAGCGGCACCGCCAACCAAGCTGAGAAGCTTGGGGTCAGAGGTGACGATGTCGATGGGTGCGTACGAGGTTCCGAGCCATCCCTCGTAGCCGTGACCCTTCTGACCGGGGAGGAGGTAGTGGTTGTGCTCGAGCTTCTCGAAGTACTTGCGCATGTTCTTGGCTGACCAGGAGTCGTCACCAGTGATGGCAGCAACATTGTCGAAGTCAGACTGGTGGGGGTAGACGGCGATGAGAGCGTTGTGGGCTGTGCATCCACCGAGAGTACCGGTACGAGGGTAAAGCGTACCCTTCATGGTAGAGCCCTCAGGTGGGCTGAGACCGGTGTACTCGCCTCCATCGACAGTCTCGTAGGAGGTCTTGTAGTCGCGAGCTTGGCGCTGCTCATCAGCGTAGTGCTTGACATAGAAGTTCCAGCTCAGGTTGGGGTCTTCGGAAACCCTGGCGTTGAAAGCAGGAATGGTGTAGTTCTGGCTGGCACCTTGGTCGTCACCAGCTTCGATAAGAAGCGTCTTGTGACCGGCAAGGGCGAGGCGAGCGGCCAGAGGCTTTGGAAATGGTTAGTATTTGCTACATCCAGTCAGGTACTCTTGAACTTACACCACCACCTGCACCAGAGCCGACGACTACGTATTCATAGCCAGTCAGATCGACAGCCACCGCAAGGGAAGCGAAGGCTGCGACTGTGTAGCCAATTACGCGGGGGAAGAACATGGTGATTAGGTATTACTTTGCTGTTCGGGTGGGTATTTAAAGAAAGAATGACAGAGGCTGTAAAGTTGCCTGCTTGATCCTACCCTGTGCAGCCTTGCTGACCTTTATATCGTTTACGAACCGCGTAGGTCGGCATCCCCCTATTTTCCGGTGGTGGCTTGCAATGCCGAAAGACTTCTACCTCGGACGAAAAACCATTGGCGAGATACTTACCAAACAGGTGGTGTTCAGTAGTCGCGGTGGTTGATCCCTTCTTGGTCTGGAAAACAATGCTTTCATTCGGTCCGGCACGTAGATCATACGGGTCCTTCTAGGGTACCTTGCAGGTTGCAATTTGCGCCACGGGACGGAACCATTGGGACCTGGAGACCGACAACAGCGCTCATGGATCCGTGAGCTCAGTAGCGTTGGTGGTCGTCTTTCTTTCGAAGTAACGTATTTCATAGCGGCATGTATACAGCCTGCTTCAGTCGCTTTCAGTCTTTCGCCGTTCATCGTGGTATCCACGGAAGTTGTGGCAACACGCATCCGCGGAGTGAGAACGCTTTCCCCGTTGCGTTCCGCACCGACCCAGAAGTCTAGGTCAGGAAATGATGATTTCTCCTGTCAAGGACGCTTACCCTGGTCTGTCTATTCCTAATTGCCGGACGTTCCTCCCGCTTCGGAAGGGAACTCCACGGGTGTGGAGTCAACGGCCAGGGACAGCGGACGCTAGCGCCTAACCCGTGTTAGCAGCAACGCGCATTGAAGACTCTCTGGACCTGGGCTTCACGATAGGCACTGCGATGGATGCGAACGGACATAACGTGGTTCTGTAGATTGCCGACTTCTTCGCCGAGAAGGATGACGGAATACCACGTGGTGCGAGATGCACTGCCGCAGGAACCGCCTTTTTCTTTTTCGCCACGAGGCACAGAGGGAACTGACTCAACTACGACTCCACCCACCGTACGAACGCCATGTTGAATTCGGCATTCGGCTGACTCCACAACACCTTCTAATGCTCGTTCTAGTCGCATGCGTTAAGGCCTACGTTCTGTCGCTCGGTACCTGCGCCTTCTCGAAAACTCCCCTATCTGTTATTCCCGCGTCTATGGTTGGCCCGGCCACACGGCATCGGCAATGCTCCTGACGAGTTGCAGCTTCTTCCTCATGTCTTCGTAACCAAGCGAATTGCCTTCCGCGTGTGATGCGAAACCGCATTGTGGGCTGACACAGCACTGCTGGATGGCGTCCTCGCGCGATTGGCCGGTACCCTTTGCAATCCAATCAGCGGCCTGGTTCACCCTGGCGATCATCTCGTCCTTGTCCTCGAGCTTGGGGAATTTTGACGTGATTACACCAAGCACGACGTTCTTGTGCTTGGGAAGATGCGCTAGCGGCTCGAATCCTCCGGCACGTGGTGTGTCGTATTCCAAATAGTATGTGTCGACATTCAAGTCCTACCAAGATCAGCACTTCATAACTATGAACAAGGAGATGAACGTACCTGGAACATCTTCTTTGCGATGTTGTCGTATGCGCCTTCAGAGAAATGTCTGCTGCCTACATAGTTACCGCGGCACAGGTGGATGCCGAGATGCATGTCCGCAGGGCGTTCGAAACACTTGTTATAAAACTTGACATAGGCATCAAACATCTGGTCGGCAGTCTTCTCATTAGTTGTGTCAGCCTTCCAGCCCGCAAGCATGTCTTCCGAGCAGAAGTAGGCCAGGTTGGGGTCATCGATCTGGATGTTCCTGATACCCTGCGCGTGGAGGATCTTAAGCTCCTCCTGGTATGCCTTTGCGACGTCCTCGAAGTACTCCTCGTCGTTCGCATAGACCTCCTTGGGGTACGCTCTCCCGCTCATGTAACGGAAGTGGTACCAGGATGGCGAGATCAGTGTGATCTTGATGTTCTTCCACTCGCTCTCGGGTAAAAGGCTCTTCATCAGGTCCACTTCACGCTGATTGCTTGAAGTGCCAGGGTGTTTGATCTTGTCGACACAGACGGTGACATGGTTAGGCACCTCCTTCGCTTCCATGAAAGACTTGACGTCCGGCGCATAGGCGCGGAACATGTCCTTGTTGTAGCCCTTCAAAACGCCAAGCTGGAGTTCCTTCATGCCATGAAGTGTTTCGAAAAAGGTGCCCCAGAACATGTGCCTGCATGAAAGGTCAGTCTAGACTCGGACTAGCAGCATCGGGACTATTGACCTAGTGTACTCTCCGCTCGACACAACCTTCAGTCCGCAGTCCTGCTGGAACTTGACGACCTCTGCGACAGACTTATCCTCCAAAGGAACGAGCTCCTCTGGCTTCGATTTACCAGAGGCAACATCGTAGCGCTTCTGCACAAGCTCCTGGGGGCGGAGCAATGAGCCAACGTGCTCGGCGCGGAATGGAGGGCTTCTCTTGAGTGACGACATCTTCAATGCGATAGTATGAATAGCTCAGGAAAGAACGAGTAATCAGAACGAAGTAATCGAACAGAAGAAAACTTTGCCCCTCATCATGTCCACTTGCCCCGCAATCACACGCCGCTCATTAATGACCGTTGGACCCTTTCTCAGCCCCGACATATCCATGTTCAGACGCCGGGAGCAGCTAAGCGAGGCTTAGAGGATGGAGCGTCGATGGGATTGGAAGAGTAATTGAGGGTGGCGGGTAAGCCATGTGGGAGGCATCTCAAGCTATGGTGGGGCCCTTGCTCGATAAGAGGCGCGCCACCCGATGTGACGCCGAGAGCCATGTGGTTACAAGGAGACTTGGAAGCCGCGAGCTTCCAAGTCATCATTTCCTCACACGACTACATATTAACTGCGATTGCGCGCTGTCGGTTTCCAAGTTATCGCAACGCACGAGAAATCCGCGAACACAATCTGGGTGTGCAGGCGCGCAAGGCGTGAAGAGGCAGCTTCGACCCGTCAAACATGAAGATATGGCTATGCTGTGGGGTGTATTGGGAGGTCCACAGTCCCTTTGGAAAGCCAAAGAGACCGGAAGCTGCAGATCAACAATTGTTTGCTGTACCACGAGAAGGCGACACGAAGACGCAGTATGCCCCACCAAAAGTATCCCATCGATGAATGACGGGCATGACGCAATACTCTGGAGAACGAGCCGCGGATATAGCCACGAACGAACGCAAGTTTCGTAAGCGACGGCGGCAGTTACAACGGCGAAAGAGAGTAAATCCGAACTTCGGGGAAGCTCTACCCCGCGCTAGGTGGGATGTCATAGCTACATATATGCTGTCATTCCCACACAGCCTCGAGTCTAGACTTTGACGCCCTAAACACCTAAACACCAGACCACTCTACCTACAAACAACATGACAAGAGTACTACTCACAGGAGGAAGCGGCTTCATCGCTGCGCACACCCTCGATATCCTCCTAGACCATGGACACAGTGTAGTCACCACGGTGCGCACCCAGGAGAAGGCGGACAAGATCAAGGAATCCTACAAGAGCTACGTCGATAAGGGCCAATTGAGCTTCGCGATTGTTCCGGATATCGCTCAACCAGATGCATTCGAAAAGGCTGTCATCTCAGACCCTCCATTTGAGGCTGTGCTTCACACTGCTAGCCCGTTCCACTTCAACGTCACTGATGTCCAGAAAGTGAGTGGGCTTGGGGGATGAAACATTGAGCAGCTGGCTAACAAGATCAAGGACCTGATTGACCCTGCTGTCATTGGAACAACCGGCATCTTGAAGTCGATCAAGAAGAGCGCGGTATGTTGAATCTGAAGAGTGCACAACTGCCATTCGCATGCTAATGGTACCGTGTAGCCATCCGTCAAGAACGTTGTCATCACATCCTCGTTCGCCGCCATTGTAAACGGAAGTAAAGGATTCTGGCCAGGACACGCATACTCCGAGGAGGATTGGAACCCGATCACACAAGAAGAGGCCACAGAGAACCCAATGATGGGATACAGAGCAAGCAAAACGTTTGCTGAGAAGGCTGCGTGGGAATTTGTTGAGAAGGAGAAGCCCAACTTCACCGTCTCCACGATCAACCCACCGATGGTTTTTGGACCGATTGTAAGTCTCACAATGCACGCTGCGATACAATCGCTGACATGTCATCAGGTACACGCTCTTGACAGTCTTGAGAACATGAACACCTCGAACCAGCGCATCCTGTCAGCGGCACAAGGCAAGTTCAAGGACGAGATCCCACCCAGTGGTGTACATCTGTGGGTGGACGTTCGCGACGTCGCGGAGGCACACGTAGCTGCGTTCGAGAAGCCAGACGCAGCCAACAAGCGTTTCTTCGTGACGGCCGGATACTTCTCCAACAAGGAGCTATGCCAGATCATCAAGAAGAACTTCCCCGACTTCAAGGACCTGCCGAGCGACTCAACACCCGGCGGTGACTACCCAGAAGGCACACCTGAGAAGGGCCTCTACACATACAACAACAAGCGCTCCATCGACATCCTTGGCCTCAAGTACAAGACTTTCGAGCAGTCGATTGTCGACTCTGTCAAGTCTTTCCAGAAGAAGGGATTGTAAATTGTAGATCGATTGTTCGGAAGGATGAACGACAATAACGGTATTCGATTGACTATGTACACTATTTGGACGGCGCGCTTGTTTGAGCGGCAAAGCATCGGTCGCGTGCATGGCAATCTGAAGAAGACATGTTAGCATATGCAATCTCCATGTAATAGACAATACAGAGTGTGTATGGGCAATCAGCCTGTTGAGCTTGAAATTTTTTGGACTTCACCGTCTTTGACTCGGAAGTTATCGTTTGTGTTGATCATCATAATGCAGGGAGTTGGGAGAGATAGTAATGACTTACCAATGAGTATTGCGACGCGACGCTGACCACAACATGGGTGCTGCATGAAGCTGTTGATGGCCAGCGTTGGTGTGAGAGGAAAGAGCAGGCGCGAAGCCTCGAAGAAAATGGCAGACTTCGGCTGAAAACCGGGCCGAACTCTTCCAAGCCTAGCGGCTGCCCCACCAACGAAGCCCATCGATGGCGGGCAGTGACAGCAAAAGCCCAAACACTTTCTCGAGAATTCCACGTCACATCGCTCTATCGTCGTCGCGTACCTCTCAGTCACCCCGTAGCCAAATCCTTTCTTGATCAGACAAGCCACGTTCGAGAAATCGCAAAGATGTGTAAGTTGCCTACCACTACCCCACCACCGCCTCGATGCGCACTCGGCGGACGTGCATAGCTTCTGGTTGTAGGCGCAAGGCTGTACTAGGAAGATGCGGGAGATCCAAGGCATGATGCTATGTTCACGGTCATATCGCAATGCTATGTGTACAATGCAGAACTGACTCCTCCACAGCCGACTTCAACGCCATCGCTCGTACGTACCACCGGATACAGCAAGCACAACCCCGCCGACATCCTCTCCACGATCGCTCCATCCCTCAAACCGCGACTGACCCTTGCTCCAGAGCAGTTCGTCCAGTTCTACTACAAGACCTTCGATGAGAACCGCGCTGGTCTCGGTGCCCTCTACGTATGCGACTCAGTACCGTGTGCGCAAAGCAGCAGTCGGCTGACAAATGCTATAGAAGGAGACCTCTATGCTCACCTTTGAGGCGCAAGGCACTCAGGGTTCCGCTGCCATTGTAGAGAAGCTCCAGGTAACGACGATCCTGCCTACCAAACAGGGACGGGGCTAATGCAGGGAAGAACCTGCCATTCCAGCAGATACAACACCGTACCGACACCGTCGACGCTCAGCCTTCCGCCGATGACGGTATCCTTGTGCTTGTCACTGGTGCGCTTTTGGCAAGTCGTTCCCATGTATCGTTACACCCGGCCTTTACTAATACTGAACAGCTTGCGGGCGAGGACAAGCCAATGAGCTTCACCCAGGCCTTCCAGCTCAAGAACGCTGAGGGCAACTGGTTCGTTTTAAACGACGTTTTCCGTCTCGTATACCCCGCCGCGTAGGCTATCCGCTCGCTCTTGAGCTTGATTTCACCACACCGGTGACTTCGGGGGCATGCATAGAGAGTCACTGAGTCTTAGCGACTTTGAACACGACTGACGCGATTTTCTTATGAGTTTTGAGCATTTTGGCGGAGGCAATATAGGTGCGGATGGGATCGAGGATCGATGCTTGACGCAGTCGTCTTTGGGAGTGTAGCTACTCACGAGTTCTACACAGGTAGATTGAGCTAACTATTCAAAATCGACTTGCCTTCTTTGCAGCCTCCTACAGCGTCTCGAATTAGATCTATCATCGTGCATATGCAGAAGCCTTTTCCATGCGGCGGGTTTGTTTTCCGTGCATGACGCGGAAGAGAGCTTTGCCGCCATTCCTCCGCCCCGCGCTCACTTGCCGAAGCGAAGCTCCACGCCTTCCTCGGACCTGGAGCTTAGCTTACAACGACCATGGCCTCGTCGCGCGGCAAAAGCCAGGACATTCTGTCTCTTACTCGCAAGCATCGGCGTTACTTCACTTCGCCTCTCTTATTCTCTTGATACCCTCCTCTGTCCTTTAGCGTTCCATCACAGCCCATCGTCTCACAATGGCTTTCATCCAGAAGGGTCTCAAGAACATTCTCCAAAAGAACCCCCACGATGTTGTCTTCCTATCAGCACTTCGGACGCCAGTCACAAGGGCGAAGAAGGGTGGACTACGCGATGCATACGAGCATGAACTTCTAGGAGCGGTATGCCATCCTCAGCACCTGCGGTACACAGACCCAAGCCCTAACAGCATCCCAGGTTCTCAAAGCCACAATGGCCAAGTTCCCCAACCTCGACCCCGCGAAAATAGATGATATATGTGTCGGCACCGTTCTCGCAGAGCTCGGTGGTTCTAAAGCCGGTCGCATGGCAGCGAACCACGTCGGCATACCCACCACAACCTCCTTCAGCACCGTAAACCGCGCCTGCGCATCCGGCCTCTCCGCTATAACCTCAATCGCGAACTCAATCGCAGTAGGACAAATAGACGTCGGCATTGCAGGCGGCATGGAGAGCATGACACGAAACTACGGCAGCAGGGCCGTACCCACCGAACTCTGGCCTGAGATGAAAGAAAGCCCAGTAAAGGAAGCCAGAGACTGCATAATGGCCATGGGCATAACCTCGGAAAACGTCGCATCACGCTACGGCGTCAGCCGCGCCGACCAAGACGCCTTCGCCGCCGAATCACAACAGCGCGCCGCCAAAGCACGGAGAAGCGGCCTCTTCGACGACGAGATTGTACCCGTAACTACACGATGGATCGAGCCCGAAGTCCCCGAGAACACAAAAAGCATCACCGTAACGAAGGATGATGGAATCAGGCCTGGAACAACGGTTGAGAAACTCGCGGAGATGAAACCTGCGTTTATCAAGGACGGCACAAGCACAGCGGGAAACAGCAGTCAAGTCTCCGATGGCGCGTCTGCAGCGCTGATGATGCGTCGGTCCACCGCTACGACCCTCGGTCTGGAATCCCAGATTATCGGTAAATGGGCGGGCACACAGGTCGTTGGCTGCTCGCCTGACGAAATGGGCGTCGGACCCGCGTTAGCCATTCCAAAGCTGCTTGATTACACTGGCCTGCAAACATCCGATGTGAATGTCTGGGAGATCAACGAGGCGTTTGCTAGTCAGGCTTTGCATTGTATCAGGACACTGGGATTGGAAAATAAGATGGACAAGGTGAATCCGAATGGAGGAGCTATTGCGTTGGGGCATCCGTTGGGAGCGACGAGTGGAAGGATGTTGGCTACGTTGCTGAATGAGATGGGGAGGAGTGGGGAGCAGGTTGGTGTGTTGAGTAAGTGCATTGGGACGGGTATGGGGATGGCTAGTTTGATTATCAGGGAGTAGACAACGACATAGCTGAGAATCAAAACTTGTCCATATTAGATTGAAGGTATCTTGCTGTTTGACCTTTGCACTGGACCTCCCTCCGAGGCAACTGGGTATCAAAGTAAGGAAATATTAACGCTGCTGAATGCACATCGCTCTCTTTAAGCTCATCGCCCTCTATGCCTTTCCTTTCTTACTCTTCTTCTTTGACCGCTCAGCTAGAATCTCGTCGAGGAAGCTCTTCGCTTTTGTCTTCGCTTTCTTGGGTGCTGGTTGGGTGGCTTCTGCGTCCTCCTCTCCCTCCTCTTCTTTCTTGATAGGTTTCGCGTCTACCTGGGCTTCTGTAGCTACGTCCTCCTTTGGTACATCCTCCTCTTCTTTCACAGCGGCACCTCCCAATCTCTTTGCTCTCGTCTCTTCATCTTCGTTGTCGCTGTCCGACGGCTTCGCTTCTTGCTTCACCTTCTTCTTCTGTCTCTTAGATTTGAATGTCGCAGCCCTTCCCTCTTCGTCATCGTCCGACTCTTCTTTCTTAGCAGCAAGCTTCTTGTAATGTTGAGCTTTTGAGGCTGCATTCGGTCTCGCAGCTTCTTGTTTCGCAGTAATGTGGGCTTTTGCTTTCTTTTTACCAATCAGTTGTTGGAGAAGTTTGTCGTCTGATGTTCGTATTCTGCTGGTAAAGCTGCCATCTTCGATATCCTTAGGAACTATGCCGCCAACACCGATTCTGGGGATACTGTTAGAGATGCGATCGGCAACACAACAACGCATGTTTACCTGTCGTGAGCGTAACTTTGTTTCAGATCTTGATCATCGTCTTCAACTTGTGTTTTCGCATCACCATCCGCAGTGCCCCAATCCGGCCGCGACCCATAGAGCGACGCCAAGAGTTTCTGACCCTTTGCCTCGAGCAGACTTATGCGATTTGCGATGACATCGCCCTCATTATTCCGTTTAGACATGGTTGCGCGATTACTTCGACGCGCATCAGGTCCAGTCGCTTGGTGTTACAGAAGTTCCCGGCCGCGATATTTTTGAGAGGACCCGGTTCATTCTCGGCGCGCTAGCAGACGTCCGCAACAGCCCTGTGAAGCCGCAACACCAACGGAGCTGTGCACTCCAGCTCTACCCCCTCCCAACTCCCCTCTATATACCCACACGTGTGTCTGCCGCTCAGACATCATGTACAACTTTGCCCGCGCCCGGCCGCTGGCTCGCGCTGTCCGCGCCGCTGCTGTATGTCCACGGGCCTACTCCGCAAAGCTGCGAAAGCCTCTTACGCAGCGTGCACCACATTGGGGGGTCAAGTGCTAACACGGCCTAGGAGACACCGCTGAAGCGCTCTGTCGTCCAGCAAAGGAGAGGTCTCGCCATCCACGAATACAGGTCCGCTGCCCTGCTCGAGTCGGTACGATTACTCCACCGCATGTCCACCAATTTCGAGGGTCCAGATATCTAATGCGAATTTCAGTACGGCATCGGCGTGCCCAAGGGTGGTGTCGCTACCAGCGGCGCCGAGGCAGAGAAGATCGCCAAGGAGATTGGTATGCGACAGCAAGAGTGAATGCAGAGTCGTGGGCTAATGCGCGCAGGCGGAGAGGATGCTGTTATCAAGGCCCAGGTTCTCGCTGGAGGCCGTGGAAAGGGCACCTTTGACAATGGCTTCAAGGGCGGTGTCAGAGTCGTCTACTCGTATGCTACTTCGCAACCATAACACGACCCCGGCCACCCTCTAACACAACATGCAGTCCCCGCGAAGCCTCCATCCTCGCCGACCAGATGATCGGCCACAAGCTCATCACCAAGCAAACTGGAGCCGCCGGCCGGCTCTGCAACTCCGTCTTCATCGTCGACCGCAAGTTCGCCCGCCGCGAGTTCTACCTCGCCATCCTCATGGACCGCGCTTCACAAGGACCCGTAATCGTCGCTTCGTCGCAAGGTGGAATGGACATTGAGACTGTTGCCAAGGAGCACCCCGAGGCCATCATCACCACCCCCATCGACATCCACAAGGGTGTCACCGACGACATTGCCCGCAACATCGCGACCGAGCTCGGTTTCTCAGAGCAGTGCATCGAGGACGCCAAGGACACCATCCAGAAGCTGTACAAGGTCTTCATGGAGAAGGACGCTACTCAGATCGAGATCAACCCCCTCTCTGAGACCACCGACCACCAGGTCCTCGCCATGGATGCCAAGCTCAACTTCGACGACAACGCCGACTTCCGCCAGAAGGAGGTATTCGAGTGGAGGGACATCACCCAGGAGGACCCCGAGGAGGTCAAGGCCGCTAAGGTTGGCCTCAACTTCATCAAGCTCGACGGTGACATTGGCTGCCTCGTCAACGGTGCCGGTCTCGCCATGGCCACCATGGACATCATCAAGCTGAACGGCGGCGCGCCCGCTAACTTCCTCGACGTTGGTGGTGGTGCTACACCTGAGGCTATCAGGCAAGCGTTCGACTTGATCACCAGCGACCCCAAGGTTACTGCCATCTTCGTCAACATTTTCGGTGGTATCGTCCGTTGCGACGCTATCGCCAAGGGTCTCATCCAGGTTGTCAACGAGATGAACCTCAAGACTCCTGTTATTGCTAGGTTGCAGGGTACCAACATGGAGGCTGCTCACAAGCTCGTAAGTTACACCAGAACAACAAATTTGACATGCAGTCATGCTAACACGTCATGTTCCAGCTCAACGACTCAGGCCTCAAGATCTTCTCCATCGACGATCTCCAAGCCGCCGCTGAGAAGTCCGTCCAGTTCTCAAAGGTCGTCAAGATGGCCCGCGACATCGACGTCGGTGTCGAATTCACTCTTGGTATTTAAACTCTTTCAGCATGAACCCTTTGCTGGCTGACCACGTTTGTGCATGATAGGTTTGTAGATAGATGGAAGCCGAATTAAGCAAGCGGTGTGTCTTATGAAAGTTTGTTGGTCTTGGAATGCTTTTCTTCTGCGTATGGCGGTGTGAATCTGGTGTGCGGTGATGTGAGGAGTGGTGCGAGACGCTGACAGCTTACCCCGCCGATGTGTGACCACTGACCCAGCTTGCTGATGATGATGATCACCATCCTCACAACACTATGATCCGGTCGAAATAACAGTCCACAGACCCAATTATCGTATATACGCTCATTGTCGAAGCGGACGAAACATCGCGTAGACATGATGGCTTTTAGGAAGGGCACAGAACGACCCAACGGACGCACCGCATCTAGGTCTCTTCCGGCTGCTTTTAGAAAACAGCACAACAGCACGCACCACATACGTTGTACATTTGTGATTTTGAGAAGAGCACGCCTCATCGCCAGTTCGTGGAGAAATTTTGGAGAGGAGAGCACAGCTCATATCCCAAAACAAGTGGGCTTTTAGAAAGAAGAGCACAGCTCATGTACACTTGGCTTCACGTTTCAAGAGAAGCGCACCAGCACACACCATGAGCGGGCCCTCCGGTGTTTTTGGAGAAACAGAAGGAAGTGTGGATGTTGAGGAGAAGGGGAGAAGAGAGGCAAGCGGAGGTATCTATACGCCTTTGCCCACGTGCCGACCGCATA
Organism: Alternaria viburni; assembly: GCF_023758015.1. NCBI lineage: Eukaryota > Fungi > Ascomycota > Dothideomycetes > Pleosporales > Pleosporaceae > Alternaria > Alternaria viburni. Next base: position 478,590 of record NW_026055797.1, read on the forward strand.
TGATGCCTTCGTCGTAATTTTTTGGTAGTGGGTATGTTGATGGGGGGTTTGGAGAGACGTCTCTCATGAGAAGTTCTTTATGTCGTTTTGAAGAAGAGAGGGGCAAGGCACTTCGCACCACATAAGCTGGACCTCAGTTGTTTTGGAGTTTTCAAGGTAGAAGTGGATGTACAGAAGAAGGCAGAGAAGAGGCGAGAGACGGTTTATATACCCGTGTCGCAACCCGTCCGCTGCACATGTACTGTGCTGCCAACTTTTTTTGATACCCGAAATCCTTTTTGAACAGTTCGACGGATACTTTTCATATCGCAGTCTCGAATTCTTTTTGGAACAGAGGGATGGCTCTTTGCGCAACATCCAAAGTATGTTGATGTTTTTTTGGACAGAAGAATGTAGAAGTGGATTTTCAGGATAAGGCGGGAGAAGAGACATGAATACATGGACACGTAACTTCAATCCACTTGCCCACTCCACATGGATGCTGTATGGCGAAGTTTATGGTACCCGGTGTCTTCATCGAGGGAGTCGGACGAACAATCCTCACATGTCGAAATAGCGCCATGTTTTGACTCGGAGAGAACAAGATCATGGGACCTGCGCACATGGTTTTTGGATAATGCAAGAGGATTGCGAATGTAGAGAGGAGGTAGCGGGAGGCGAGCGCGACATTTTATAACGTCTTGGTCGCTTGGCAGGCGCACATGGATGCGTTTGGGAGGTATTTCTAGTTTTCGATGTCTTCGCAAAAGGGGTGGAGACAAGCTTCTCATACGCCAATACCCACGGGATTTTCGAGAGGGAGACCGCGACCCGGACAACATATCTGTGACGCCGTAACATTTTTGTCAGATTGGAAAGAGGCGTAGGTGTAGAGAGAAAGACGAAGAGAAGCAGCGAGCGCAGGCTTATATGCTATTTTAGAGACGATCTACTCCCACATCGATGCGATAGATAGTTGTTTTGTTAATACTCAGTATGTAGATTCAAATCCGAAGTCGCTTTTCATAGGTAGTGGTAAAAGTCACTTTGGAAGACGCGCAGCAGTCGCTCACATGTCGACCATTTCATGTGCTTTTGGAGAATACGAAAGAGGCGTGGGTGGTAAGAGAAGCTTTGAGGCAAAGAGAGCCAAAGACGATGTTGTATACTGCGCGACTGAGCGCTTGACGCACATTATTGGTCGGTATAGGCTTTTCTTATGGGTATTGAATGTGTTGGTAAAGGTGGGAGAAGCAATGCTCATATGCATACATATTGTTGTTTTGGAGAGGAAGAATGCCGCGCATAGCATCGGCGAACCATGATTTTGAAGAGCATGGAGGGTTTTGAACAGAAAGTGGAGGCAAGTAGAAAGTTGAACAACTTCGGGTTTTATATGAGCTGGAAGAAGCTCTCACCACGCATGACTGGTTCGCGTGCTCTTTTTCGGGAAACCAGGTATGAGAATTGAACTCATCGGAACGCTTCGCATACGTAGACTCCAAATTGGTTTTAGTCTTGCTCATGCAAAGCCATCGCATTTCGATATGTCGATGTTCACATCTGTCTACGCGAGAGAAAGCCATGGCAAAAGTGTAGGTGTTTTGAATGAGTATGTAAGCGGAGACACAGGTGGCTCCTCATGATTATTGAATTTGTTCTTTTCAAAAGGAAAGATTGGAGTTGAGATTGCGGAAGGAGAAGAGTGGCAGACGTTGAGGAAGTATTTATACTTCCAAGTCTCATGTACTCAGCCATCACGATGTTTAGGTTCGCTGAGTGTCAGCGCATGAAATGGCGGGTAGTTTCGCATCTCTTCAGCATGGTATGTTCTTGTAGTGCAGATGCACGACCATATGGCCATGCGAAAAGGCTTTTGGCAGACCGAGACTGCTGCTAAAAAATGCTCATAAAGATGTGCGGACAGGCTTTTTGGAGAAGGAAGGACTACGAAACTCCATGCCACTTTTTGATGGCGCGTTTTGGAAACACGTAGATTAGGTGTTGTTTATGGAAGAGTTGTCCATCAGCGAGAGAGGCGTTTATATACTCAGCCCTGCACTAACACCGCCCAGGAGCAAGATGCATATGAGTAATGTAGAGGGTGAGATGTTCAGTCATTTGGTGATCACTTTCGTTGCGCCGTTGTAACATTTGGTAGTCCAAGAGGAAGACATCAGTCTTTCCAAGCGCGTTTTCTGGTAGTTGATCAAGCTGGCCGCAGACATGCCCCAATGATAAGATAATTTTGTGCCTAACCAAGCGCGGACATATCATGGGGCACTGTGTTATAGATTTTGGTCACACATAAAACAGTTGAAGAGAAGAATATGGAAGCAGGCAGATCTTTACTCCGACTTGCTCTGAGGATGCGCGGAATGATGAGGTGCTCTCAAGTCCGCACTCTCATGGACATCATCGGTGTCTTTTTCGACTGTGTGTAGTCGCGGGAGTGTTCCGAAATTCCCTGGTATCAGTCGGGTTTTCACCCATGTGGGAATTGACTTATCGTGTAATGATACTAGAGGTAGTGAGTGAATCGCGCTGACCTCTTAAGTGCTGGAGGACATGAAATGTGAACGGCGCATTTTGAGACCGCAAAAGCTTTTTTAGCATCGTGTATGACTTCGGAGATTGTTTTAGATTTGTGGCTGGTTGTGGAAAGAAGAGATAGCTTAAGTGAAGGGTGTTTATACGTTGGGGAGACTACTCCGGTGCGCTAGTGCCACCCCGAGCACCGACGTTTGGTATGACACCACTGCCCATTTTCACATGAGTCAGCACGTCAGCGGAAACGTGATAGTTCTGTCATAGCATTGAAGTCTATCATACGATGTTGCTGCTTATAGAACTCATACACCGAAGTCTCCTTTCAATGTCAGCTTGAGCAAGTCGTCCTTCACAATCTCTTCCTTGCGGCTAAGAAGATCCTCCACATCCCAGTTCGCAGCGATGAAGCGACCGCTCAAGAACTTTGCCTTCTCTTGACATAGCCAAACGGCAGTACCACCAACAAGCTCGGGGCTGTCTTGGTTGAACAGCGAGCGGAAGGGCTCACGCAGCATGTCGGTCGCGACAAGACCCGGATGCATCGACACGGCGGTAACATTCGGGTACTCCGCAGCGACGTACGTAGCCAACGCGTCGAGGATGAACTTCGACATGAAGTAGGCGCCAAGCGGCGGAACGGTAAAGAACGCCTGCCATGAGCTTACGTTGACGATCGTGGCAGGTGTATCGGGGCTGGGCAGTAGGCGAAGGAAAGAGCGGATGAGCAGATAGTTGCCTTTTCCGTTGATCTCCTACAATCGATGTATCAGTTCATGCGGTTTTGACTCAGGCACTGCGGGATGAGCAGCGAACGGGACGGATCTTACGAAGTTCCTCCACCATTGATCGGGGTCTGTGTCGTGCAGTTTCGGTCCGTCTCCAGTCATGGCGCCGGCTGCGTTGACGAGGACATCCGCGTGGCCGAATTTCTGCCGGATCGCTTCGAAGGCGGCCTCGACGCCTTTCGTGTCGGAAATGTCGAGAGCGTATGTAAGCGTTTCGATGTTGGGGTTCGCCTCTCTGACCGATTTCTCAGTAGCTGCGAGCTTTTCGGCGTTGGATGCCATCAACGCAACACCCTTTACACCGGCCTTGACGAAGGCAGGTACCATTGCCTGCGAGACCAAGTCTTAGCAGACGCAATAATGACGCGAATTCATGGCGAAAGGGGAGCGTTTTCGGTCAATTGTTTCAACGTACCATGGCTCCTATACCACGCGAAGCGCCAGTGATGACGGCTACCTTTCCTGCCAGGCTATGCTCTGGGATACTGGGATCAATGGCAGGGTACGCGTCTTGGTGTGCATTCTTCGTGAACTGCATAGACGTGACATAGAAGTCTTTCGGAAGCTTGCTGAGGTCGGCCATCGTGAATGTGCTTTGGGTTCGGGTGATACGGAGAATACGCTGTAGCAAGATAACGCAAAGATGCTAACCAGAGTCTAGAAGTACCACAGTCCACTGTGTTAACTTATGCGAGGCTCTGGGGCCAGAGGCCCCGCATTCGGGCTGCGATAATCGCCTCGTCGTGTCCCCACCCATGAAGCACGACTTGGCCATAGCAAACCATGTAATAAAAGCGTTGGCATGTTGACACCGGGGCGTCGGCAGTGAGGTGTTAAGGTTGCGGAACGTCCCAAGCGAAGCCCGTTGGGAATGTTTGAGCGAACGAAGGCGATGATCATCTCCGCTTAGAGACTAGCGTAGGATTGCGGACCCTGTTTTTGACATTCACCTGAGATCGATGCAGAACCCCCAATTTCCTCAATCCGGTCCGAATCGTATCGACATCGCTATCGGCACGTACTCATTCGTCTAGCGACTCGTGGTTTCGATCCGACAAGCTTGACCAGAGATACTCACATGCCCACGCAATGTTTGCCCAAACTCTGGGGATCTGACATGTCGGAAGCGAGGACGCACACATCGGAATACCGAGGTGTGACGACGTTAACAGGAATGCGGGTACCCGAAAACGATAGATCGTGATGGCAGCATCAGGGGCAGTAAGACATGTCGTGATAGCGGAACCCACTCTGCATGTTGTCTTCTCGGCGTCCTGATCGACCGAATGCACACCCATGCGGGTGAAGGGGTCGCGGGAAATTCTTTGGCGATCTTATACCAGGCTGTGAATGCAGAGCGTTCCATCCATTCTCTTGGAACCTTGGTCTCTGCAGCATTGTTTGTGTACTTCAACAGCCCAAGAATGTCAAACTTCTCCCCACTCTGGCCCCATTCAACTCCGCAAGTTGTTCGAGAGCACCAGCTGTAGCTCAACACAACGAATACGTACTGAACGGCAACTATAACTCACATATCAATTCAGAATGACACTTCATGAGGTAAGCTGACCCAGATGGGACGCCTCGAGTGGCGCTGACTTTGATGCAGGATCTAGGCCCCAACCTCACGGCGACCGTCCTTGTGACGGGGCTGCTTGCCTTCATCACCATGGGTATGCGGGCGTATGTCAGGATCACCAAGCATAACTGGGCTCTTGAGGACTGGGTTATGGCAGTAGGATGCGTACGTATCTAACCTTCACCATTGTCGAGAACACACTGAGCTCACTCATCGCAGTTGCCTCTCATGACACTGACTATTGTCACCACTATCGGCTCCTATTACGGCATCGGCGCCAAAGACAGTACTTTTGCTAAGCCTGGCAACCAGAAATACGTCGAGACAGCATATTTCGTGAGTCATTATCCAGTGTAGCACTGAGTTGGTCGGTCGCTAACAACATTCAGTGGTTCTTCCTCTATGAGGTCTTCTACTGCACATCCATCATCTTCGTCAAGCTGAGCATTGCCTTCATGCTGAACCGGATAGCCGGCAGGAGAATGGTCTACATCTACATCAACTACGGCATCATGGGCCTCTGCGCGGCGACCAATCTGGCAGCTATCCTGTACATCATCTTCCAGTGTTGGCCAGTGGAGTAAGTACAAAGCAATCCGGCATCACGTGGTAATGCTAACCGTATACTTCTCAGGGCTGCTTGGAGGGCTGATCTCATGGCCGAAGGGACCTACTGCCAGCCGCCAGTGTATCTGCAAAACGTCTACTTCTTCTGCACTTCGGTCAACATCTTCACCGACTGGGCTACTGCGCTCATGTGAGTTACTCGAGATTCTGCTGTCGAGTAGGCACTAACGTAGACCAGGCCAATCGCTCTGCTCTGGAACGTTCAAATGAACAGGAACACCAAGATCTCAGTCGGTGGCATCTTGAGCTTGGGTATCTTGTATGGCAAATCCATGAATCTTACCGATCACTGTACACCGCTAACATCGCTCTAGCACATCCATTTCCGGCCTGGTCCGTCTGAAATACACCGTTGGGCTGACAAGCAGCCACGACTATCTTTGTAAGTACTCCCAGACCCTCATCCCATCACAACACTAACATTTCTCCAAGACGGCCTCGCCAACATCCTCATCTGGGGCTACGCCGAACCCGCACTCGGCATGCTCGTCGGCAACATCGCAACCCTCCGCCCACTATTCCAACGCCTCCTCCACCTCGGCTCAAGCGGCTCCCACCAACCTCGCTCAGGCACACCCCACGGTGTCAGCAACCCCGACCGGTCGCACCGCTACAAGCCTTTTGACACCGAACTCGAGCTCGGCACGGTCGCAGACAACCAGGACGCGCACATGCCGGCGATCAAGGTTCATGCGGGACGTGTTAGTGTTTCGAGCGATAGCGAGAGTCAGAAGGAGATTTTGGAGAAGAATGATCGGTTCGTTAATAACAACAAGGACAGCATTGTTGTTAGTCGGCATGTGGAGATTAGTCGCTCATAGGAGTGGCTACTTGACTGTCTGGGGGTCGCGTGAGGGAGGCAAGTACGACAGGTTCATGACTGTATTATATTGTCCATATACCATGTCTCTCGTTACCATCTAAAGAGTGAAGGTGCGATTATCCTCGTCTTTTTCCGCGACATCAGATTGAATGTGGCCATTTACATCGTTTCAAAAAGTTTCTTCGTACTGATTCACGCGGATGTGTATCCTGTATTCCATCTCGCGTAAAAAGTAGAAATGCTCAAGACAGCAATCAAAGTTGGTATTGACGGGGTTGAAGCCCGGGGTAATACGCAAAGAAGCACTGACATTCAGACTTTCGGAAGATAGTCTTTAGTGGCGTTCGTCACTTTCACAACACGGGATGATCTGTCATGCAACTAGTGAAAGCCGACGAAGAAGAGACCATCAACTTTTTGTTCATCGCTTTGTTTTGGATAGTAGAGCCGCAGACCAGCCAATTTCATGACAAGGTTGAATATCAGCTTTCGGTCTGAGGCGTCGCATTTGTGAGGAGGAATAAGGAATTGTAAGCGGAGCTTTATACACAAGGATCAAGATGACACTAGTAACGCTGTCGCTAGACCAAAGAGCTAACATGAGCTCTAAGTGTTGCTTTTTGAAAGGCTAGCAGCAAAGCCGCCCTGCACATGTGCGAGCGACTCCAAATGGCTGTCTCATAAGACGTGAATATAACACTTTGCAGAGATGAACGTTCGAATTGATGCCCACATTGCCTTTTCATTTGTACAGTTTTTGGTGTTGACTTCTTACCACATGGGTCTGCGGTAGAATAATTTTAGAGAATTGGTCCTCAACAGCAACGTGATCCTCAAATTCTCTCACTCGAAAGACACATGTCATAATAGAATAGACTTTTTGAAGTCAACAGGATGCATACATTGCCGTTGAGCTTTTGGCTTTTGCAAAGGCGCCGGAACCCACAACCATCGAAGACGACTCCAATTGTTTTGGATTCAATGCACACGTAAAGATGTAGAAGATGAAAGGAAATACTCGGAGGAAGGACACTCTATATGCAAGCAATTCCGTGTGTTATTGCCATTTGATAGGCTTCTCTAGTATCAAAAATCGCGAAAGCAACATGAGTTAGTTGTTGTTGTTGTGTTCCTGGGTCAAAGCAGGACAGCACATGAAGTTGGCTTAGGAGATTTTTGGAAGAACGCCAGCTGGAAAAAGTCTCTCAGCACTCATCAGTCCAGCATATCAGATTTTGGAGACTTCGGCGGTGACTCAATGTGGAAGGACGCGTGCACACATGGCGGGTACAGATAGCCCTTTTAGTTCCGCAGGAAGAAGAACTCCACTCTTTCATCTATCCACTTCCTCAGGATTTTTGGAAGACTGCAACTTTCAAAGCTTGTTGAAATTCATCACTTGGAGAGAAAAGGCGCCAGGCGAGAACATGTAGTGTTTCTCACCGAAGTTTTAGAAAAGCAGAAGAGACAAGACTCCATGCGCCATGTCTAAACACCTTGGGAAAAGCCTCAAGGCTGTTGATGTTGAGAGCAAGAGTAGGGAAAAGAGAGAGAGAGTTATTTATACAGCCAGCGCACGGTTTCAGGATGCGATACGAAGTCGTCGGGGCAGTACGCACGCCTCATGTGGTTGTCGTACTTCGCTTTGGACGGAATTAAAGGTCTGTATACACCAACCTGCATTGAGAAGCTTGTAGTTTTGGAAGCCGCAGAGAGAGGGCCATGAAACGCAGAAAAGATTGTTTTGGACAATAGTGGCAGTCTGTCACCAAGAACTTCCACATCAAATGCTAGCTTGTTGATTTTGTCTGCAGGACGCGACAAACATAGGACGTCATCGTAATGTTTTCGAAATAATTCAATAGAAGTGTGGTTGGCAGGAAACACCATTGTGTCTCCGATAATGACTTTGAGGTGCAGGCGAGAAATCCATAGAAAGTGAGGGTTTTGTTTTGAGTTTGGTCTCGACGTCCACTCATACGGACAAGCTTATTGAATTTTGGAGAGGGCAAATGGCAAGTAGTTGATGATGGAAAGAAAGGTTGGGAAAGAATAAAGACGGTATTTATACCCCTCGACGCACGAAGCGCTCGAGCTAGTGTGACTAGTCAGTCTCGTGACTCTGGTACATCCAAAGGGTGTACATGCACTTGCGTACCAATTTTCCTCATCAAGAGCTTTCATAGGCAACATTTGTTGTTATTCATTGGCATCATGCCGACCTCAAGAGTAATTATTCGCTTTCTTCATCAGCAAGCTTACTCCCGCCATAGCAGGCAATCATCTCCGCTCCTCTACTGTCCACCAGTCTGATTATCCTTCTGCTCCATACCCACGCTCCTGCCGCCAGCCTTGGTTGTGTCGCCAACGAAGTTGCCCGCCGCTATCACAACACGTCAGCCAAACTTATCCAAACCCGGCCGTTTCTAGGGGCACTCACCTTTAGTAGTATCACCAGCACCCTGCGTGATACCCGTAACAGCATCACCGAGTCCCTTTCCACCAGCTGCGACAACATTGCCGGTAGCATCAGTGACGCCTTGAACGCCCTTACCGACGGTGTTTGTTGCGGCGCCTAGAGTGTTTCCTGGATTGTTAGCATGTGCATTACTCTTCTGATTGCGTTCTTCCTGCTTGGACAGAGGCAGGTGTAATGGGACGTACCGAGACCGCTAGCAGCGGTGCCGAAGAAGCCCTTTTGTTGGTTGTTCTGGTCGGACATGATTGCTTTGTGTGGTAGACTCGTGCTGTGATTCGGGTTGGGATATAGAGCCTGATGTGAAGATGTCTGAAGTTTCGGTATAGGAAGTGTCGAGAGTGGGGTGTAATGTGCTTACTTCGGCCAGCCTGGTGTTCTGATATGTGGTTGACCACTCTGTCCTTATGACGTAGCCAGCTGCACCATTCTCACCTGCATCCCTGCGCGCTGCCCCTCACCTGGAAGTTGCGCAAAGACGCGCAACGCTCCTGCCGTATGCAAACGTCCCGCAGTAAGATCGACGTTTACATCACATCACATCATTGGAGGGGAACGTGCGTTCAACGGTTCCAGGGCCGGACGCAGACTTCCCTTGGCCCAGGCGCATCACAGACAGTATCACAGACAGAAGCAGAGTCATAATTTTTTACCAGTTTATTCGAACTAGATCAAGCTATTGCACAAAGAGTCATCTCCTCGTAGATCTTGCTCTCGTGTACGCAGGATCTTTTTCGCAAGTGCATGCCTAAGCAAGTTTGCTATCGTCGGCGGACACCGCATCACCAAGCCACCACTCTCTGTAAGAGGCAAAAAGAAGGAAAGGAGGATAACATGCGCATAAAGGGGGAGCGGGATTGGAGAGACCTCCACAGGAAGACGCGGTACTCCTTCTACCTCTTGGTCCTCCCTACCCCAAGGAAATCGCAGCGCAAAGAAAAGATGGAGGACTGAGGAAAACTTGGCCAAAATGCCCACCCAGAGCGCTCGTGAAAAGCGTGTGGTGTAGACCATCCCCATCTTCAGATCCGGAACGCCGTCATGAAGCATGCGCATAAAAAGAGTCATCGAGGCTTGTACCAACCAATGGTTTGAACACCCAAACCCATTTCGTGAGACCGGCCGTCAGACAACAAGGAAACTTTTGGAATCCATCGCTCTTGAAAGTCGCAGTAATGAAACCCCGCGAAATGCAGAACAATGCGCGCGCTGATGCCCCCTTCTATGCAACGAAACAGGCGATTAGATTACCGCGTGCGGTGTGGTCTATGGGTATAACCGTCACGCGCTCGAAAGGAAAGGTAATCACTCGGAAGGCTTGGCCTCCGCGTCGGCAGCAGACTCATCAGCAGCGTTGGATGTAGAGCCAGCCTCGCCGGCGTCTTCGTTGCTAAGAGCAGCAAGTGCACTGTGACATATGTTAGTAAAGATCTCGAGTAAAAACAGCACGGATCTTACCTGAAAGCGTTTGCATGAGCAGTGGCCTCCTTCTCCTTCTGCACTGGTGGTGTGCCATTGCGCGAAGAGGCGTTGGAGTCTTCACGACTACCCATGCCGGGACCGATACCCATACCACGGCGGCTACCGGCGCGGTTACCAAGCATGGACGGGCCGAGAGATCCAGCGTTGTTGAGGTTGCGTCCAGAAGCACCCTTGGACAGCTTACGGAGATCGTCCATTTGAACACGGCTGCCAGTGTCTGGAGGAGGCTGCATGCCACCACCTGAGAACGAGCGAGCGTCGCCGCGACCCATGGGAAGACGGCCACCGCCACCGCGTTGGTTTGATCGTGTGCGCTCCATCTCGGCGGCCTGTTGGGCTGCCATGGCTTCTTGATGAATCTCGGCGATAGTCTTGGGACCCTTGAGGATGTCCTTGGACTTCCAGCCGGACTTGCGCATGTCGACGGTGTCAAGCAACATGAAGTGCATACGGGAAGGAAGACCCTCCATGTTCATGACCTTCTCGATGCGCTCGAAGTACATGTTGATCATCTTGGGGCCGGCTTCGGCGGACTCCATCGTGGCACCGACAGTGCGTAGCAGCTTGACCAAGCTCTCAATAGCGGCCTCATCGGGGAGACCCTCAAAGTCGAGAAGCTTGAGCACACACTCGTGCATGATGCGCAGAGTCAACATGCCCAGCTTGTATAGCTCTCCGATGAACTGGATCAGACCGAGACCCTTACGCTTAGCTGCAGCGGCAACGTAGTACTCGTCTGACAGAAGCTTCGCCTCCTTTTCGCCTTCAGGCGCTTCGGGCAGGTTGACTTCCCAACCACGCTCGAACTCCTCTTGACAGCGGTTGAGGAGGTACTTACGGAAGAGAGCACCACCGACAACTGGCGCACCGTGCTTGTCGCGGACATTCTCATCCTTGATCTCGGTGCTCATGGTCTGCAACATGCGGCTACAGAACTTGGCGTACATGGACGACCAATGAGACTCGTCACAAGCCTTCTCAAAGGTGAGCTGAATGACCTGGCGAAGAGTGCGTCCATCAGTCTCATCCTTTGACTGTCCAGCGATCTCGAGGATTTGATCGGAAATCTTGTCGAACTTGTCGGGTGTCATCTTGTTGAGAGCGGCCTTGACCTTACGCTGTACCATATCCGGAGCCAAGTGGCCTGCGCTCATTTGAGCCTGGACAGCAGCGGGCTGAGTGAGCGACGTAGGCACCCAACCAGTCTGCGAGCGTTGGAGTGCCTTGACTTCCTGACCGGCGGTCAATGGCATTTGCTTGGCATCTTGAGCATGGCCGCCGCGGCCACCCTTGTGGCTGTTTTGGCCGCCCCTACCGCGTGAGCTGCCAACGCGAGGAGAATTGGGTTGATTGCGGTCGGCGCTCTGGTAGGAGCTTTGACGTCCTGACATCGACTGCCCGCCCATAGGAAATCCACCACGACCTCCACCTAGAACGACATGAGCAAGAGGGTTCGTCATAGAGCCACCGCGTCCGCCTTGGGCTTGCTGGAAACGCTGTTCGGATGTCGTACCTGGCGGGAGTGTGCGGCCTCCTGGCTGGAATCCACCACCTTGCCCAAATGTACCCATTCCACCGCCACCGCCACCGCCAGGGCGAGAGCCTTGACGTCCACCGGCGCCCAGATGCATAGAACCGGGACGAGCAGATGGAGGACCGCGAGCAGATTGGGGCTCGTCACCGACTGTCTCCTTGAGCTTCATGTCCCAGTCAACAGATGGCTTCTCCTTGAAGACATCCTGGAACTGCAAGAGGAAGTCCTTGTCGTACTGGCGGCCCTTGCTCCGGTTGCTGTTGTTAAGAGCTGGGTTGGGGCTGGCTACGCCTTGAGGATACATGACCTCAGCACGGACTTCGAGGAAACGTGCAGTCTTGAGTGCCTGCATACCAGCAGTCGGCTGTGCGGGCTCTACAGACTTGTTCGTCTCGAGCTTGAGAGCAGCTGGCTTGGGCTTGGAGCCAGTGGGGGTCTTGGAGGGTGCAGGTGCGGCAATAGGAGCTGAGGACTCAGCGGGAGCCGCCTCTTCCTCAGTCTGAGAGGCACCAGGACCGAACATGGTATTCTTCTTCAAGCTTGCGAAGAGAGCCTTGTCCTTGGCTTCGCGCTCGGCCTTTTGCTCAGGAGTCTCTGCTGCGCGAGCGGCTTCAGCCTCTTCGGCTTCGCGCTCTAGCTTGCGCAGACGCTCCTCCTCCTGCTTGACCTTCTCGGCAGCGTTGGCCTTCTCAGCCTCGGCCTTCTTTGCCTTCTCCTCGGCGTAGCGCTTCTCATCTTCTTCGCGCTTCTTCTCTTCTGCCTCCATCTCAGCAATCATGCGGTCCATCTCTTCGTCTTCGAGGCGCTTCTTCTCGGCCTCGTCAGTCTCGGCCTTCTTAGCTGCTTCGGCATCCTCCTTCTCCTTGGCTTCAAGAGCAGCTTTGGCGTCGGCCTCTTCCTTAGCAGCAAGCTTTGCATTGGCTTCGGCCTTGGCCTCTTCCTCTGTAGCTTCCTTGGCCTTCTTCTCGGCTTCCTCTTGTAGGCGGAGCTTCTCCTGGAACTGCTTGACAAACTCGGCCTTCTTGGAAGCGGTGTCTTCAGCACGAGTAGAGTCGGTGGCGCTCGGTGCGCGCGGAGGAGTGGGAGTGGCAGCAATAGCGGGAGAACGAGGGGCAGCAGGTGCAGCGGATGCTACAGCAGGCGGGGCAGGCGAGGCGCCCTTGGGCTTGAAGTCGACAACTTCACCATCAACTATACGCTGTTAGTATTGTCATATCATCGCATGCAGAGATTGCAACTTACCAGTCTTGATCTGGATGGCCTTGCTTTGCCTCTTCGGACGCTCAAAGGTGGAGCTAGGTGCGGGGCTTGCCGCCGTCATGCTAGGAGTGTGTGTGTGCGAAATGTGGTTGACGTTGGTCATCGCAGGTGTGGAAGGCTGAGGAACAGCAGATGACGGGCGCTCCGACATGTTGGAGGGAGTGCGCGACATGCTCTGAGCCTGTGGCTGATGACCGTAGGGGGCGACACCGTAGGGAGACGGTTGCATCTGAGGAGGGAATCCACGGCCTGGGCTGGCGGGAACACCTGGGTAGTGGATAGACTGCTGAAGTCCGTAGCTCTGCGGGTAGAAGTTGTTGTACGGGTCTAAGTTGGGCTGGGGCATGCCTCCGTAGATGGCCTGTGAGGAAATTTGTGTTAGGAATGATTCGATATTTGTACTTGAAAAGACTGAAACATTTGGTGGCGGAACAATTTGTGTGGGGACATTTGCCGAGTCCGATCGACCTTGGTTGAAAGGCCTCTCGGTCCCGACAGAAACACGGCTGGACATGGGAGAATTGTGAGAAACTCGCGATGCAGTCGATAAAACCGATCTGCGAGATGAAGAAACTGAGGGAGTTGCTGAAATAGCGGAGGATGTACTTGCCTGTTGAGGGTACTGCTGTTGCGGGTAGTATGGCATGCTCTGAGGATTAGCGAGGTGCTGTTGCTGATGCATAGTGGCAGGTGTCATAGCAGGGCTACGGTTCTGTGTGTAAGGAGAGCGCTGCGGGCCAGGAGGGTGGAATGGCGCAGCCTGGCCGCGGCCCATCTGAGGCATCGGGCGGAACGGCTGTGGCGAATGGTTGGCCATGTGCGGGTTGTATTGACCTTGAGGAGGGAATCCACCACGGCCGCCTCGGTTGGAGTACGAGCCGCCGCGGCCCATGTTTGCGTTGCTCATGTCGCTGTGCGCAGACTGGGAGGATTCGCGACGCATGTGTTGAGGCATCGTGTGCGAGTTTGGTTGAGGGGGCATAGCAGGGCGTGCCTGTGGTGGGGTCAGTATGTGAAGCGGAAAGAGGACTATATGGGGGGCAGGGCGCAAACTCACGTTAGGCTCAGTGCTTTCACCGCCCTGGCCACCGAACACAATGTTTGGCCTAGTGGGCAGTCCATCGGGCTTGGGGCCTCCCGAAATGGGCGTAGGAATGGGCGATGGTGAATGAGCGGGCGAGGCAACGCGCGGGTTCTGCACCTGCGCCGGGTTCAGGTTTCCCTGGACTACAGGCGAGGCGTGGGCAGGCGCTGGCGAGCCGGCAAGCGACCCGAACTTGATGCCAGAGGGCGGGCCGCCTGCAGTCGCAACCGGCGGGGTCTGCTTGATCTGGACAGACGACTTGCGCTCGTGGGCGCTGCCGTTGGGACCACCGCTGACGATGGTGGGCATGACGGGAATAGCAGGCTTGAGGGCGCCGTTGCCGTTCACCGGGGAGACAGAGGAGCTCTTGCCATGCTGCGCGCTCTGCGGTCCTCCCACTGCCACGGGCGGCGCTGCGCTAGACACGATCGTGGGTTTGGTCGCGTTGGCGTACGAGCTGCGGGCAGTGGGTTGAGCCGAACCGGCGGCCACGGTGGCGGACGATCCTGTAGAGGAGCTGTTCGCGGTCGCAGACGAGGAAGCGGCGATCGGCGGGGTTTGCGAAGTCGAGGCGGGATTACTCATGGACTCGGTGGTGGGTGAGGTGAGGTGCGGTGAGGGTGTGGAGGGCGGTCGGTAGGCTGCGCAATCGCTACCTGGCTGAGGGCGATGACGTTGGTGCTGGAATCCCAGATTCGAGCGAGGGGACGAACTCTGCGGAATTAATGAGTTGCTGGGACAGCGACTCGGGGGGTGCAGAAAAGAGTGTCGTCCGCGTGGGGAAGGGAAGGTCAGAGGTCAACTCCTTTGAGAAGGGTGTTGAGGGCTGTCCGAGCGCTTCAATGAAGAGGTCTCTGAACAGGTTTCCGTGTCCGGGAGGGGGATTTCGCCGAATAAATTCGTGAAATCGACGGGGCGGCTCGTGTGAAGATCACTGAGTCCGCTGCGTGTGTCGTGATGAGTGTTCTCGCAGTGGAGAGACGGGTGGGTGGAGGGATGGCGGTTGGGCTCTTTCGAAAATTGTTTGAGTGCCACACTAAGCCGCAACAAGGATCTTGTCCTAGCCGAGCCCTTGAAGGCAGTCCCAACACCTCGAATTCACACGGACAAATTGCCGCTTGCTTGCTTGGTGACTGCTTGCTCAGGGTCACGGGGCAGTCCTTTCACGATTAATTCATTGGTGCGCGCTCATAAACCATGGTGCGGATTGTGCCTTCCTCGGATACATGAGGCAAGCGCGAGGGGCTCCCACGCTGCCTCACCAATTCCAACTCGTTGATATCGTCATCACATACGCAGTAAGCAGAACATGACACACAGTGCTGCACTGCGCCCCAATGGCCTCGTTGTGACTCCTCCTAGCAGGACGTGACTATGGTTGCCGGAGGATGGAGACAAGGCTCTAGTACGTGGGGTGCCTTGCGCTGGGCCAGGCGGCAACGGCGAGCTGAGATACATCTTCTAGCAAACACCACCGTTGCGCAGACCCGTACGTCTACCGCGTACCAAACGCCCTGTTCTCACTCGCAGCATACAACCAGGTAGATGGTGACTTAACTTGACTATTATAGTTCAGCCCTGTGTCTCTCAGGACACACCCCGTTGCACAGCGAAGCACAGATGTGGCTATAACAAAGCAACAGCAGACAAGGCAGTCCTAGTCCCACGATACTGCCTAAGTTCTGTCAGCCATACAATGTCGAGATGCATCTCCCCTCCTGCGCAGATCGAAGAAAAATGTAAACCCACTGACGTCTTGCTGCGCATCTATGCACGATGACGGCGTGTCTCGCGGAGGCGACCATTCACGTGAAAGGCATCTCCGCCTTAACTCCATTGTCATGTGCGAACCTCAGGTATCGTTGCCACAATCGATAAGGTTGATCAGACCACTCTGTGCACCACCTCCAAAGTTACTACTGACTACAAGGCCCGACCTGACTCAGGTACGCGTCTTGAGCTTCACACGGACTCTGTTCTGTTGACCGGACGATGCATCGACAATTTTGTCGGCGACATGACTGCGCTGCGCTGCGCAAGCGATGAACAATGAACAATCATGAGACAGCGATAACATCATGATTACGACTGCTCTCAACAAAGGGTTTGTGAGGTAATAAGATCTTGGAAATTGCGCATGCTACGGGCGGCTTTCCTCACAGTACCAGTGAATGGAGTGGGTGTCAACCGGCGTCGATGAAAGTGAATGCAGTGAAATATGCTCTTTCGATATTGATATCCCGACCTTGGGGTGATGCAGATCTGTGCTGTCACCCGTTGCTAGTATTACTGCAGTAGCTCAAGAAGGGTATTCAAGAGGTAATGACCCTGAACCATCGACCGCACGCTTGTGAGATTGCAAGAGTGCCATCTGGACTACTGTGCCACCGTACCTAGGTATCTTTGACAACTGCAAAATGATCTTGGTACCGGTATATGGGTCGTCCTTCCGTCGCAATATCGGAATCTCGATTGTCACACCTGGGGAGAATACTGTAAGTCTAGCGTGTTCGGACGCGTACAGCCCACGTTCTTACAGCGGGTACCTAGGTAGGGCCGTTCAAATGCGCGGCCACCCCACAACCTTGGAGATATCTCAACAGGTGCGCTGCCGTCTACATTAGTCTGAAGACCCAAACTATTCCATATTGATGTAGAGTCCCAGGAGATGATTGTGAAATTCCTGCCTTACATGAGGCGGGGTCTGCTTTCTTGTGGAAGCAATGAGCTGCAACTGTGGGTCATTGCAAATGAACATGGCAATGTGAACGCATACCGCCACCAAGACATGCCCAGGCAGATGCAGGCTCTCCCATTGACTATGTATCACTTACCTGGAGATTACTGACACGAGTGACATGCCGCTTGGGGAGTCTACCCACCATCAATGCTCCCGAGGTCTCAACCCACTCAACAGCCACCATCATCGCCCGTTGCAATCCTTGACTCACACGAAACGAAACGGTGACACGACGACACGGCAACTTCAGCAGCCGAGTGCAGCCAGCAGCTGCCGGAATCCTGTCATGCAGCGTGGCATTAGCAGCGCACAGCCGACGGTTTTGCATGCGCCGGCAGCACAGCAGAAGCAATGTCGTGGTCGCAAAAGCAACGAACACGACCGATGCTGAAACCCTGCTGCGGGTGTAATGCAGCGGTCCGTAATGCCAGGTACCGAGGCCAGACCAGATGGCTTGGAGTCTCTGGCGGTTTGGTACGACCTCTTATACTTGCGTGTGGGCGAGTCGCCTCAGCGCTGAGGATTAAACCTCACGCGCCCTACCAACGAAATGAGGCATGACGTCCGCATTCTGTCGTGTTGCGACAAAAGAGGACAGCCATGCCTAACGATGCGTTGGCCATCGCAATTCCATCAATCGCATCCGCCCCGCAGTATTCGCCTCGGGATGCCGGAGATATGCAAGTCTGCGGAAAGCGCAATTCCCATAAATCTGGGGGTGTGGAGATGAAGGAGGAAACGAACGTCGCAGAGTCCCGCATACGGGCACCGTGGAAGAGGAAACTTTGACCGTCAGCGGCGTCGAAAAGTTCCACCTCTCATCGTCAGCCACACCCACATTACCTCGGCGAAGTGCCACTCTTACTTTCCTGTTAGAAAAGCCGCCGGCTGTGGCAGACGCAGACGCTCCTCTTCGAGTAGTCTCCCAAGCCTGCGTCTTGGGGCAAGCTCAGCTTTTAAAGCGTGCGCCAGCCTTCCGCATCTCGTATCTTGCTCCGGTGCCCGGACGCGCGAATAGGCGGGTCAGAAGGTTTGGTGTCGATGGCGCAAGCTTGCCGTCGTCCGATCGCTGACTGCCATGGCCTTGTTCGTATCCTTCGAGGATCGCCCTGCGCCGTATCAACGCAGGTGCATAACGGCTGAGGAACCACCCTCGGGCACTAAAAGCGCCTCACAATCCTTTGGCGTTGATGGCATGTGACGGGTTGGAGTCAAAATTGACATCGTATCAAGCTGCCGTAGGATTCTTTGCTTTGCTCAAAGTACCGGCCGTGGCTGCAGATGAGGAAGTTGCATGTGGGTGGGGAGATAGCAATGCAGGTGAAAGAAGAAATTTGGAAGGTCGTGCTCGTCCCGTCTTTGTTGTCTGCATCATCCCGTCCCGCCCTTTGCTTCTTCTGGCGTGCATCGTCATTCTCCAGAGGCGCGAGAGCCTGACCCACCACGAGCGAACTTGTCGAAGAAGCATGACTGCCCAACGGCTCACACATTCTGCATCTATTCGCCATGCGTATCAGCCATTTCCAATACCTTACTGCATTTCGCTTCTCGACCGAGGCGCCGCCTTAGGTACGTATCTCTACATCATCATGGCAGCGCTACCAGAAGTCGTGGCATCCCTGCTGACCTCGGGACCTGTGGAGCGAGACGCTGGCAGCGCAACCTCCACGTGATATGCGTCTTCCACCAATCGCCTCTAATACTGACAATTCACTCCGCGCCAAAACAGGAAAGCGACCCTGATGCGACCCGGCCAATCGCACATCCGGAACTCAGGACCGACGACGACAAGCACAACACAGCGTCGCAGGGCTGACCCCGAGAAACCCAGTGCCCTCCACCTCGCCAGACTGCAGACTCCACGATCCTTCTCGGCTCTTGAGGTGCCAATAGGGTGTTTGTGGTGGGATAAGCCTCGAGCCTTCTCCGCACGTCATGAAGGCTAAAAGTTCCTGTCGAACCAGTTCCAGGTCGTAATTCAGCCGGGATGGCACTCCCCTTACTCATCATTTCAGGCACGTCGTTCCGGACTCCTTGGGACCGCAAAGGCGCGACTCATGTGTACCTTGCACCACACCACCGAGCTGACGGACAATATTTCTGGTAGCGCCATTGCCCAAGGTCCGGTCCGGTAAGCTCAGCGGCTAGGCTGCGATGCGAGGACGTTTGTGAAAGGAAGGAATGTGGAGGAACAAGGTGGAGGGCGTGGTGCAAAAGCAGCGACAGGGAACGCTAGCCAACGCTCGTCCTGCACATGATGCGCTCCGCAGGAGGTGAACGGTGGCCCTCGAGGGTTCTGTCGGAATGGCGTACCGCATTGCGGCGGCCTTACCCCATGGGTGAGCCACGATGACTTCAGCGCCGGCCTGCGTTGTTGTCAATGCCATGGTTGCTTTCGCTTGTGCTCGGTGTGGTCCGTCCTGAGTCGCGCGTCTTGCTTTGGTCTGGAGTAACCTGCCCCGGCCCTGCCCTTGTCGATAAGTGGCCGAAGCTAGCGAGCTTAACTCGAGAATACAAGCTGCTAGAAACGTCTCTAGAGGGCGCCTATCACACCGCCGCTGGAGCCATGCACGGCGAGCCTCATCGCACACGAAGAGCAGCCGATCAACCTAGATCACACGCTCATGCTTCCGTACCCAGCACCGGCTGCAGGACATCCTCTGCCCATTCACACGACGTCTCCGCTGAACCATGTACCATGGCCTTCTCGAAGACCACCGCTTGGAAGAAGGCGCTCTGTGAATGACCCAATTCGCCCGCGTAGCCCTTACCCCGGCCGTGCCCAGCCTAGATTAAGCCTAAGATCTTTCTCTTGCCTTGACCAGAGCACCCGCGGCTCCTCAATCTAACGATGCCAGCAGCAGCCGTTTAATAACTCTAACAAAGTTAAGATCCACACCTAGCATTCGCTTCTTAGCGGAAACTCTCCAATCTGCCAAACCAGCCACTCAAACACGCCAGCCGCTGCAAGAAATTCATATCCAGTGTGTCACGCAGCTGCTGGCTTGGTCCCCACCCTGTCTTTGTCCATCAACCCTTGGCCATAGTTCCATACTCTGTTGCTGATGTGTATACTGCAGCTCGACGCATACCGATCCTGACAACAGAGCATAACCGACTATCCATCTTCCCCGCAAAATGCACAAACCCCGATCTTCCAAAGCACACGATGAACGTACGTCCATGCACCTGACGCAAAAAAACGGAAGGCGCAAGGACCCTACTCTACTCGCTGTCACTTCACCGTTTTGCTCTCCACGTTTTTTCCTTCCATGTTGTACCACCTTGCACAACCCACAATAATCCTCCCGCACGTAAGGACCCATCATCCGAACCCAGCAAGTTATCTGGTTCTGGTCCATCGGATGTCCGTATACGTAGGTCGCACTTGCTTCAACCAATTTAACCACACATGCCATGGCTTTCCCTGTCACGATATGCACAAGCTATCAAGCATGTGTACATCATTTCTTCGCAACCTTTCGATCCTCTCACACCACTTCGCCCAGCTATACCCTACCCCTACCGTACATAGCTTGCCCTGCCTCGCGCTACCAAAAGCGTAGTAACGGCACTAGAACACACCAGTACTGCGACGCACTACAACCCATGCAAAACCATCGGTTCCTGAGCCTCAGAAGCCGAAATTAATCTGCTGCCAAGCACCATTCCTGTACACATTCCTGCATGTAGTGACGACCAGTCCTTGAGGCCATGCAGCCCACAAAGCAGGTAAAGTCTGGGGTAAAGTGTGGAGATCATGCCTTTCTTCCCCCCGTCTGGCTTCGCGTCCCTTTCCCGCCCCATCCATCCATTCCTACCACGCTATGCAGCTTGTGCGAGCAATCTAAACATGTTCGTGGTCATGTGCGTGTTTGAGACTTTGATTAGGGATGGTCAGAGAGTCTGCATGGTGATGCTTTCCACTGCCTCGCTTCCTTCTCCCCCACCCATCCGGTGGTGGAAGGGAAGGATCGACGGCTGGGGCGCTGAGGGGGAAGCCGGCTTGGTGGTTTGTGGAAGCTTTTCTAGCTGAAGAAGATTCTAGTGCATGATACAGGTGGTGATGTGAAACTGTGTGTGTGGTTGCCATGTGGGTGTGCGTGAGACTCTGAGTGAGCCATGGCAGCGACCTGCGTCTGTCAACGCCCAAACGTCGTCAGTGTAATTAGTTGTTTTCGCCTTCGCGCTGTACGCGGGAAGTTTTTCATTCGTAGGCTCAGCTCATTCGTAATCGTAGTATCCACATTCCTGTCTAGATCTATCCGCCCAGTTTTTCTCTTCGCCCGGAATTTCGGAACAAGTCCTCTGCGCTGCGAGAGGTGCTCACGGTCCTTGATGTGACATCGTCCCGTTGTCCGGCCGTGTACAAGAAGTGCTTGTCAAGTTGCTTGAGCGACTACTTCTTTCTAGGCAAGGGCAGAGAAGGGTATCCACATGGTTCGGTGTCCGCTAGAGGCTCCGACATCGCCTCAAGTATGAGGCGGCTGGGTAGCTGGCCAGGTGGTTTGGACTAGTTTCGCTTGGATATAGAGGTACATGTCGTTCGACGACGGTGGATTGCTTGGCGATGCTGCCGCCACCACCTGTGTGTCAATCGGTCCACCGTTAGGTTAGTTAGTCAGGCACATGCAGGTAGCAGATCCACAGCAGTGACGGTAGCCGCCCTGCAAGATTGTATTGGAAGATGTGGGGTATCATTAACTTGTTCTGTTGTGTGATCGGCCGTGTCAGGTGGGTATGACTTTCGCCTCTTTGCAGTTTGTACAGGTATGGCTTTTTCCGAAGCGCCTCAAGTGTGGCCGTGTATATTGGGCATGGCAGAGTGGCGGCAGGGCCAAGAAATGAGAAGTGGGTACAGCGTTTGCGTTGAAGGGTTTGAATTGCCACAATGAGATGCGGTGTTTGTAGGATAAGATGATACATAGAATGATAATACCAATATGCGCTGCAAAATCGAGCTGCGAAGGGTTGTTGTTGAAAGGAGATTGGAAACAAGGGGTAATCGCCTGCCTGCTATGATAAAATATGTCGAAACAACCACCGAAGAATTCGTATAGAGATGCGAGACTGGTATCGCAGAAGGTTGGTGATACAAGACAGTGGTCATGTCATCAATCCAGTCGAAACATATATCCGTACCCATTTTTTCTTGATAAGACATAGCACGCTGTTCATAATCTTGACCGCAAAATAAATTCAAAGTAATCAAAACATTCGAGCGCTTAGTACTGATCGTTGTGATGGTCGTCGCTGTGCTGGCTGGTGTTCTCCATGACTTCTCCCAGGACAGAGCCGACGGCAGAATACGAGTCATTGTGCGCCGAGTCGTTCCGCATGTAGGAGTTTGGGAACGACGACATGTGGTGAGGTGCGCTCATCTGAGGCATGGCATAGCTCTGAGGTGTTACGAGCGGTGAGCCAGAAAAGGATGGAAAGTGGGCTGTTTGTGGTGTCGATCCATTGCGTTGAGGAGTGTAGTGGGTGCTCAACTCAATGCGCCGGGGAACGCCGTTGGAGAAGGACCGCATTCTGTTGCCCGTGGAAGTTCCGAAGCCTGGTACTGGGGAGTCTGGTAAAGTTAGAACGGTGGAAAGCCCACGTGGGTTATGTAAACTTACAGGAGTAGCCAATACCATAGGGCATCATAGAGCTCGAGTAGGACCGACTGTCGTGATGGTTCTCGGAGCCATTGCTGTCGTGACTACCAGTGTAGCTCATGCTAGTCCTCAAAGGCGACTGCAGAGACTCGGCGCGGCTTCTTGCGATTCGGTCGGCATGGAGCGAGAGGCGTGGGATGCTATGTTGTGCAGCATAAGCGGTAGGGTTACTGACAGGCATGGAGAAAGGGTTGGACGTTCTGGGGCTAGTGTCGAGCGGCGCTGAATGGAAGCCAAAGGGGGATCCCTCGTGGGCTGATACCGGTGAAATGGTATCGGTTGCGGACTGGGGTGGAGTAAAGGTGAATCCACCGAACGCTGGGCTAATGCCCGTGGGTGACATGTGCGAGTCGAGCGGCCCTCGCCGGAAGGTATCAATGCTTAGTGGTCGCATCATGTTGCCTTCGGGGAAACTTGACCCGTAAGATGCGGGTGATGCCAGCGGTGTGCCTAGACCATGGGAGTTTCCGAATGGTGAATGCAATGCTGAGGCCATATCGAAGTCGTCTGGCAAGGCTCGCGACCTCATCATACGCTCACGGTCGTCGCTTGTTAATCTCTTGAGCTTGGCACGCCTGTACATATGTCAGCACCTGCATACTTCGGTGGTTTATGACACGACTCACCTGTTCTGGAACCAGACCTGGACCTGACGGGGGCTGAGACCGGGAATCTCTCGGGCTAGTCGCTCTCTGTGAGCTGCATCTGGGTGTGCTTGTCGGGCGAATTCGCTCATGAGGAACCGAGTTTGGTTGTGGGTAAGTCTGAACCTCTTCATCTTCCGCTTGGCAGCACGTATCTCCGCGGCGGTCATGGGTTGCCTATCTTCACCCTTGTCCTCTCCATCCTCGCAGTCGTCCTTGTCGTCGAGGATGAGATCATCGTCTTCTTGGTCCTCGAGCTTCTCCACATTGACACCATCGTTGGTGGAGGGGGGCGTCAGTCTCGAGATTGGGCTGGTGGGTGCTGAACCTCCGAAGGTTACATTTGGGATGTCGTGCTGCTCGATCTCATCAAGTCCGGATGGTGTGTTGCTGCCGCTGTTCAGGTGGCTCTTGCCGTCGAGTAGGTAAGGAAAGCTCTTGTGTGTTCGCATTGACGGTCGCTTCATGTCGAGGTTGTGTCCAGCGACCTCAGCTTGGAGCATGGCCATGTCGCTATCTGAATGTGGTGGGGTGTGTTCCAGAGTTCTGTATTCTGATGAATGCCACTCGTTGTCTGCAGAAGTCGTGCTATACGCAGACATGTGCGGCGAGCTAGGCGGAGACAAAGGAACGAGGAAGCTTCCGTCGACCATTGGGGCTTTTGGAACTGATGTAGTGGAGTAGATGTAGGCTTAGCTGTGTGGCTGATACCTCTCCTGTGACTCGCTGTTAGTGGGAAGCGGGCCTCAAGCTGGACCGCTGCTTACCTAGTTATTGTGGTCACCAGGAAGGCCCCAAGACTGGTGATGCTGGCGTCCTTGTTCGAACTTGTACCAGACTGCGGATTCCGCAAGGGGTAAAGATCTGACGAAGCTTGGGGTGGACAGTTGATCGTCGCTCGAACCCTGTGCGGGGTTTGATGCGGGTGATCAGCGAGAAAGAGTGAAGGCAGTCGCAGTTCTACGACGGCGAGTCCAGCACGCGTTAGAGACGCGAGACTGTTACGAACGGGTAGTTCGAGGCTGGCGTGTTGGTGGGTCTAAAGATGGCGGGTATGCGAAGCCAGGCTGAAAGCTGATGTCGTACCGACAGTAGGATTGGGGCGCGGAGTTTTGGTGCAACTTCAAGCTTGAAATAGAAGCTACCGGGGAGGTGATACTGCGAGCCAAATAAAGATAGACGCTGACGGTGGGCGCTTGATGCTTGACAAGAGTTGAGGTGATGGACAGTCGACTTGCTTGGAAGAGTGAAAGCGTCGTCTGGTAGTCAGCGATGGGTAGGCCTTTGTAAAGAGGGCCAGGAACCGTCGGAGGCTATATCAGCGATGGCGGCAGGGGAGGGGAACAGATCATTCAGACAAAAAGGCTTGACGGTACTCTACTGACGACGATCCGGATAAAATCGAGGTTAAGACAAGTGCGAGGGACTAGGGTCAGACTACGCATGGACAGCGGTGCCTCTTAGGGAAACATGATATCCTTCGAGGATCTGGAAGCAGCTTGTTACACGACGAGAAGCGTGACTAACGTCGAGGGCTAGCAGACCCCAAAGGCTCAGGGCACAGGGATACGGTAGCTCGGGACGTGGGCCTACTACGAAGGAGAGACGGAGCGGGAACGGGCGAATCGAAAGGCTCTGGATCAGGTGTGCTGCATGCCAGGGTGCCCTCCCCTCGAAAGGGAAGGGGAGCGAGCGGTGCGTGAACATGGTGGGCTGCAGGCTACATGCATAGACCAGGGCCCGTGTAGAAAAATGGCCGACGAGCAAGGACTGATCCGTGGCGTCTCGCAGTCGAACGTCGAGGCAGGCGGCGGCGCCATTATTGGCCAGATGCGATGCGGGAAGTCCAAGGAACCCGCAGCGAGAAAGCGCAGGGATGTTACAGGGCTCGGCAACGCTTGCACGGCTTGTTGCGGGGTGTTGCTGTCAATGCTGCTTTAGTGTGGTTTATGAACGGACGAGATGGTGGTGTGGTGGTGAAGGTCGGACTTGGTGCCGCCAGGTTCGTGTGCTCGCTGCTACTGTCGTCGAACCACAAACCTTCACACGACGACGTCGCGCTGGGTGGTGGACCAGGCCGCCTTGGGCCGGTGGCTCCCCAGTGCTTCTTCTGGCACCTGTCAAATGTTACTGACGACGGACCGCAAATTGCGTATGCGTCAGGAACGCGGTGCATCAGCCTTGCCAGTGCCAGTGGTTTGAGCCGCCCATCGCGCCCGCTCAGATGCATGAACTTTGAACCTTGGTCGTCTTCAGCCGTGACCCATGATGCTGGCCGGCAACCAAGGAACCGCGTCTAGCTACATGTGTGTTCCTGCTGCACACCTGCTTGATCCAGTGTGGTGAGCAGTCGAGCGGCTAGCAATGACGCCGTCGCCAATGGGCAGCGGGGGGTCACCAGCGCGCAACAGATCTGGCTGGGCTAACAACGATCTAACGGCCAAAAGCTCGGCCCGCGCCGGGAAAATGCTGAAGTTGGCTGGTTCTCGAAGCCTGTTCTCGCTGTAGTGCGACTGTGTGCGACGCTGGTGGGCTGTCGGTAGTTGGGTGACAGCGGTGGTTATCGTAACGTGTTTGGAAGTGCGTGTCCAAGCAAGCGCGCTGAAACGGTGCTGGAGCGCGCGAATGACCTGCCAACGAGGCTGCGCGCACTGCAACAGTCTGCTCGGCCGCACTGCAGGGAAAAATGGGCGATGCGCAAGCCACCCCTGCTGCGCCGTTCCGTCGTGATCGCCATCGCCCGTGTCCAAAGCAGACCTGAACGTGTAGCCGATACCGCGGCCAGCGCCCGTGACGAATGATGCACACTGTCCGCCTCGCGCCGTCTGCGGTCGCATTGCCTGAAGCGGCGCATATTGTTTTTGCACGCTGCCTGTGAAGCACGCGGGTAACCGCCAGCGTTTGGCCCGTTTCGCAACGACAAAAAGCACGTCGCCGGCTGCGCACACGCAATCTCCAAAACGCGATGCCGGCAGGGCGTCGCGGTCGATTTCCCAAACAACGCCAAGACCGCCCGGCTGGCGGATGAGGACGGCCTGTGGAAATGACAGGAGCAAGCGATAGCGAAACCGCGAATACGCTGGCGGGCCATTGGTGGGGGACGCAACATTTGTGTGGGTTTGATGAGCGCATGGGTGCCTGTCCAGTGTCGGCAGAACATGCCTGCCTCTGGTCCTTATGCTTCGGTCCCTCTCGCGAACATAATGCATTGAATATGATTGCGATCCGTTGCCAGCAGTCTGGGCCCGTGGCCGCCGTGTGGTTCGCAACTTGTCATGTCATCATGAGGTGGTCCCACCGCGTGCCAGTCCACCGCAGAGAACCTTGGAAGCCTCGGACTGCGCTGAACGGTCGTGTCAGGTCGTACAGGTCCCTTCATTTCGGAATCATGCAGCATCTCCCACGTAGGTGGATTTTGTGCTGACAACTCATTCAATGAGCCTGAAGACGGCCCCACCCCGGCGCATCACGGCACATCTGTGATCAGAGCATTCCTCAAGGGCCTGGACACTCCGTCATCCTTAGCCAGGCACGAGAGCCACAATCTTGCCATCGTGGTTACATCAGAGCGAGTCCCGGGAAACGGCGTACATTCCCACGCGATGAGGCTATATTGCGAAGACTTCTATTCATCAGCATGGGGCTCTTCATCTCCACTGCCTGCTCGCGCCGCACACAGCCTTCCGACCTCCAGTCGTGGCGTTGCAGATTGAGGGGCGCCGTTGGCGACCGGCTGTGCGGTCGCTCACACTATGACTGGCCTCCGATCTATCGATACGCTGAGAGTGGCTCGGGGAGATGAACCCCATGTTCTCTTCGCTTGCAGCGATAAATTCGATGGGAAAGCGCCACAATGCTCCCCATACTGCACAGTAACGTATGAGGAAAAGCTCATGTGTTTCTCAAGAGCCGTCGATAATTCATACCGAGCTGGCGCAGGCGACACTGCCCCTGTCGCTGCTACCACTACGCCGCTGGTTCCGCAGTCACTTGACTACGCTGGTCGGGCCGCTGCTCCTCGACGCTCTGATGCTCGTCTTGCGGAATAGCCCCCTGGTCTTCCGAAGCAGTGGGTGCAGCGTCAACGCCCGTCGCCTCAATGGAAGAGGTGGCCGGCTGAAGAGCCTCGAGGCCTTTGCCATGCTCGATTCTATCGAACGAGCTTAGCTGCGTCTTCGAAGCCACGCGAAGACCTCGCCAGATGTAGCTGGACTTCTTTTCCCCCGCTTGCCGCTTCTCGTCTTCTGCGTCAGTCATTTCCAGATCCAAGTCGGTCATCTTCACTTTTTTTGCATATGACTCTGCATTCGGCACATTGAACCTGACTGGACGTCAGAAGCTGGGATCGAGTATCAGTCGGACGAGCGGAGCACGTACCTGTCGCTTTGCCGTAGTTGTGAGAGACCCTTATCCGCTTCATTGTTGTAGAGGAAATTCAAGCTGCTGGGAACACCCATGGGCTTGGACGCCTTCTTACCAACAACAGCTTTCTGCGCCCCAGATTTGGCTTGTTGGAAGTCCGTTGTGGGGACTCGATCTCTAGTGAATGGTTGGCAGTTCTCCATCTTCCATCGTACCCAGTTTTTGTCGCGGGAAAGCACGGTGTCCACCATCCGGTAGTAGAATTTGCCATCTGGGCCTTCCTGCAGGTAATTTGCAATAGCCGTCTTGATGCCCAATGCCCACTCGGTCTGTGCTTTGTGGTCAGCCGAGAAGATGATGATCATGGACAGCGAAGCGAGCACGAGAGCGTGACGGAGGGTGTGAGAAGAGGCAAATGATGGGCACTTACGTCTTCCTCGCGCAATGTGAAGTTGTATTGCATCGCCTTCTGCGCATTCTGGTAAAATGGCTTGCTCTTGGACCCCTCGGTCAGAGTCAACAAAAAGTCGATGAGTATCAGTGCTTGGACAAGGATGTGGCGTTGGAAGGCGAGATCGCTCAGCTGGAGATTGTCAGTCCTAGCGCAAGATTGATAGTGGCAATCTTGCGTACCTCGAGCTTGAACAGATCACGGCTTGTAAGATACTTAGGATTAAAGGAGTTGGCGAATGCATCGTAGTCGTCATCGTCTCGCGACTTTTGTCCCTTCTTTCGCTCTGAATCTCCGGCCTGGATCACTTTGGGCACTTCCCTGAATTTGGCTAGCGTCGCCTCCAAGCTCTTCTGAAATTGCTTGAAATTATCTTCCTCGAAAAGCCTGGGTGGATTCGAGAAAGAGTGTTGCAATGACCAGAATACTGGATAGAGGGTCTCCGTGTCAAGTGTCGTGGGTTTCGCGTCCTTGCTCTTGTCGACATCCTCAGTTTGAATGACTGGTTCCTCTGACTTTGACTCTTCCTTGGGAGCAGGAACAGGTCCATCAGCATCGATCTGCATAGAGTCCTCGTCCGTATTCGATTCCTTGAGGAAGTCCTCGAATGTCGTCACATTCTCCACGTGGAAATTGCCCCGCAGATTTACCGAACTCTTGTCGCCCAAGGGAAAGCTCTGAAACATGAAGATGTAGACGCGGCCACAGAATACCGGATCTTCCGCGCGAGACAGCCGGCGGAGCAGCTCATTGCACAGCCGTAAGATGACAAGATCTTTATTCTTGGAGTTGATCTGCGGCACGATGAGAACGGTTAAAAATTAGTAGCAGGGACGACATACCGCAATGATGGTCTCTCTCCGCGATTCGAGGAAATTGAATACCGTGCGACATCCTGAGATGGATTGGCTGTCAAGTAGTTCTTCGATGAGCAACAGTACAAGCTGCGGATGGCAGAGATCTGGAAAGGTCAGGCAAGATCCAGGCAGTGCGGCAAAAGAACCTACCCCGATCTCCACAGTACTGGAGGATGTCGAGTAAATTCCAGACGGTTACGAAGGCCGGCTCCTCAATCTGAGTGGAACCCTGAACATGTAAGCAACTGGCGGAGCTGATTCCGTGGCATAATAACTAACAAGATTGGCATAGAATACACTCTTGGCTGCACTCTCGACCGCAAGCGTTCGCACTTCCTTTCCTCCTTCGATCTCGCCGAGCAGAGGCTCGCTTTCGGGTACAAGCTCAGAAACTTGGAGTGGAGGATCGATGGCAGAACTCTGCTTGACAACACGGGCACGCCGCAGTAAGAAGTCGAGTCTTGGAGCTACCGCGTCGGCGGAAAGCACATTTGATGCTGCCATTGTATGAGGTCTAGGGCGCGTTGGGCCTCGATCACGAGCCGCAAACCCGCTGTCGCAAAGGCAGTAGCACCACGGTACAGCTGCGATACGGGACGTCTGAGCAGCAAACGTATAGTCGCAAGATAATAGCAGCGGGAGAGGCGGTAGTGATTATAGCAAATGTCAGGTTAGTGAAGACGACGTGTGATCGCAAAGCTGCATTCGAGAGCTTGGTTGGACCCTGCCTAGACAAAGATCTAATTGCGCCACATGCGGCTAGTGATGCTGGGTCCGTGCGTATGACTGAACGCGTCCGACGCGTCGCGCGATGGGAACTTGGTGATCCACGAAGATACTGACTTCAATACACCCACAATTGCCCCCACCAGATATAATGGCCACCCACGATTCCGACGATGACCTCGACGACATCCTCAAAGGCGTCACAAACCCCGAAGAACCCATCCAATCGACCGAGAACCCGCCACAACCGCAGTACCGAAGCAACAAGAACAGCGATACTGCGGGCGGTCTAGGCGTTGACGAAGAGATCGTTATTACAAAAAAGCGCCAACCTGCGCCGAAGCTCGACGATCAACGGCTGCTGTCCGATCCTGGAATTCCCCGCTTGCGCAAGATCACAAAGGATCGCCTCCGCTTCAAAGGGAAAGGTCATGAGGTACGTTTATCCTGACCAAGTAGACCCACCGACTAACTCAATTCCAGTATGGAGACATTGCCCGTATGCTGAACATGTACCAGCTGTGGCTCGACGATCTTTACCCCCGCGCCAAGTTTGCAGACGCCCTAGCCATCATCGAGAAGGTCGGCCATACGAAGCGCATGCAGCTGATGCGGAAGGATTGGATCGACGAAGGCAAACCGCGCCGCAACACAGGACAGGATGAAGACGACGACGATGCGGGCCGAGAGAAGACCCCACAACAGAGCACCGAAGACATGGAGGGCGTCGAGAACGGCGGCCAAGAAGACGCAGGCCACCCAACAGAACGGGAGGCATCTACACGCAATGCAACAGGCGATGCAGCGGAACCACCAGAGAGCGGGGACCCCGACGACGACGAGTTAGATGCACTATTAGCTGAGAGCGAACAGCCCAGCTACACAGCACCCAAGACACTCCCAACGCGACCAATGCCCACACAAGACGATCCTTTTGCGGACGATATGGAGGCAATGGCAGAGATGGACGACATGTGGGATTGAGCAGCTACGTGATGTTGCAAACAGATTTTGATCAATCATAGCGCGGCGTTTGGGGATAATACCATACGAGCGATGGCGCTCGGTCATGAAGTGACGATGAGCTATGATTAGCACTTGGAATCGGCTACCATGTAGCCTTCTATACCCAATTAGACATTATGTGCAGCGTAGAGATAAGGACTCTGCTATTCCTGGGCATACCCTACTATATCATGGGCTTATCGCGGGCTCTCCTAGGATCTATCTTACTCGTGGTGCATATGCAGGTACGGCGTGTTGAATCTTACATGCTAGGAGCACCGACGCTGTGTATGGCGGGGGAAGTGCCTAGGTGGGTCCTTCCTGACACGGCTTGGCGCGCCGAACAACGTCATCCATTTTCTCACTCGGTCGCGCCACAATCCCACAGGCACAGTACCCTACCAGATTCGCACTCAACTCGCGATTATGGAGGCTCTGTCTGGAGAATTGGAAAAGCTGCGGCTACGCGGCAGCAACCTCGACGAGGATGGGATAGATTCGATAGCTGGCGAACAGCGGCCACCCAAGCGACAGCGGAAAACCAAAGAGGCCATCAAGAAGGAATTGGAGCAAGAATTTCTAACACCCTCCAAATCCTTCAACACGCAGTGGCTGAATCAGCTTCAGCAGCGCTGGGATGCACCTACCAATTACCGAAGCCTGTTCCAGATCGCCCCAACTCAGACCCGGACCATCATCCGCTTCACACGCGAGGGACTAGAAGGCCGCGTCACTGGATACAAGGAAGTCACCGTTCCGGCAAACTCAGCAACAGCCAAGAACTCTACTTCGCTTCTCAGGAAGCCTGCTAACAGAGCTGAATTCGTCCGTGGTGCAGCTGGCTTCTTTCCATTCGCGCCCGGCGGCCTTGATGGCGTGGAAGCAGTGGCTGCCATTGAGGATGAAGCAATCCAGCAGCAAGAGAGTGCGAATGGGAAAAAGAGTGGCGGTCTCGACAGAGTGATCAACTTCAGTGCTGAAGGTGGCTTATTGGAGGTGCCGCCTGGCTTCATGCGTGGTCTTGACTTCCAGAAGAAGCCAACTACGGATGCCAAGACTGCTCAGGAGGTCGAAGATACCTTGGGTGAAGCATCTGCAGCTCCTAAGGATACTGATGCGGATGACGAGGATGCCAACGACCAGACTGGCGCAAATGGGGAACCTGATGAAGACCAAGATGCTGGAGACGAAGAGATCGATGCTTTGTTGCCGGTAGAGTTCCCTGCTCTGGCACCTCATGGTCCACTTGCCATGAGTGCTGGAAGGAAGGGCGGACGAGAGTGGGCTCACATGGTTGACATCAACCGCGACATTACTAACTTCCGGGAACTTGTTCCGGAAATGGCGCGCGAGTATCCCTTTGAGCTCGATACCTTCCAGAAAGAAGCAGTTTATCATCTTGAGCATGGCGATTCTGTGTTTGTAGCCGCACATACGTCCGCCGGCAAGACCGTGGTTGCAGAGTACGCCATCGCACTTGCTGCAAAGCATATGACGAAAGCTATATATACTTCTCCCATCAAAGCTCTCAGTAATCAAAAGTTCCGCGACTTCCGCCAAACATTTGATGATGTCGGCATTCTCACGGGAGATGTGCAGATCAGGCCCGAAGCCAGCTGTCTCATCATGACTACCGAGATTCTTCGAAGTATGCTGTACCGAGGAGCAGATCTTATCAGAGACGTCGAATTTGTCATCTTTGATGAAGTGCATTATGTCAACGATCTGGAGCGAGGTGTCGTATGGGAAGAGGTCATCATAATGCTGCCGGAGCATGTAACACTCATTCTACTGTCCGCCACCGTACCCAACACATATGAGTTCGCGTCTTGGGTGGGTCGAACAAAGAAGAAAGACATCTACGTCATCTCTACTCCGAAACGCCCAATTCCTCTTGAGCATTACCTATGGGCTGGCAAAGGCATCCACAAGATCGTTACAGCAGACAAGAAGTTCATCGATAATGGCTGGAAAGATGCAAACGATATCCTGTCTGGTAAAGACAAGGTCAAGGCACCTCCTGCAAACGATGCACAAGCCGGCAGGGGCGGTGGTGGTCGTGGAGGCCCACCCGCCAGAGGAGGCCAGAACCAACGCGGACGAGGTCAACAAGGTGGCGGTCGAGGGGGACCTCGCGGTGGAGGCCCGCCCGCTGCTAGAGGCCGAGGTAATATCGCAAGGACGGGCCGTGGTGGCGGTCGTACGACTGCCGCCCAGGATAGAAACATCTGGGTCCACCTCATACAGCATCTCCGAAGCAAGGATCTCCTGCCTGCTTGCATATTCGTCTTCTCCAAGAAGCGCTGCGAGGAAAACGCTGAAGCGCTGTCTAACATCGACTATTGCAATGCTGCGGAGAAGAGTGCGATACATATGACCATTGAGAAGTCACTGGCTCGACTGAGCAAGGAAGACCGTGAGCTCCCTCAGATCAAGCGGCTGAGAGAGCTGCTTAGTCGAGGTATTGCCGTCCATCACGGTGGCATGTTGCCGATCGTCAAGGAGGTTGTTGAGATCCTCTTTGCGAAGACGCTTGTCAAGGTTCTCTTTGCCACGGAAACTTTCGCCATGGGCCTTAATCTTCCTACCAGGACCGTTGTGTTCTCTGGGTTCCGTAAGCACGACGGCCGCGAGTTCCGTGATTTGTTGCCCGGCGAGTACACTCAGATGGCCGGTCGTGCAGGTCGGCGAGGACTTGACACAGTCGGCACTGTCATCATCTGCGCGCCCGGCGCCGATGAGGCGCCACCAGCAGCCAGACTCCGTCAGATGATGCTGGGGGAACCCACGAAGCTGAGATCACAGTTCCGTCTCACCTACAACATGATGCTGAACCTTCTACGTGTAGAAGCCCTGAAGATTGAAGAGATGATCAAGCGAAGTTTCAGTGAGAATGCCACTCAAGCATTACTGCCTGAACATCAAGGCAAGGTCAAGGTCTCGGAGGCCGAGTTGGAGAAGATCAAGCGAGAACCTTGTGATATCTGCGATATCGACCTAGAGGCGTGCCACCAGTCTTGTGAGGACTACAAGCGACTAACTAATGAGATGCACCTCAGTCTTCTCATCAACCCTATCGGCAGGAAAGCTTTGTCGAAGAACAGGTTGATCGTATACAAGAAGGTACACGCTTCACTTTCGCTTTCAAATTAGCTCATTACTCACGCAGTCAGGACAACAAACGAACAGCGGGTATGTTAATGCAAGATGGCACTAGCAAGGGCAACGAGCCTACAGTCAAAGTCTTGGAGGTGGCGCAGCATCACGATCGTCAGCCTGACGACCTTTTGCCGTATCTCGGTCCCTTTGCAAAGCACTTCCGCAAACTACCGAACAGTCCCAAGGACTTGATCCTGAAGGCAGCCTACGTACCCCTGAACGACATCGAGTGCTTCACCAAGACCATCATCGATGTTCCTGATTCTGTTCAAAATTTGAATCGCAAAAAAGGTAAGTGGGTGGGCTACGGTCTGGGTCCGGCGCTAACAGCCTCGTCAGACACATTGAAGCTGGCTGAATCCCAATTCCTGCCCTTGTGTGGATCATGGGATTACGAAGACTGGGATGAGTACGATTACAGCAAGATCAAGAGCCTCAAGTTCCGTGAACTGGAGGAAGCCCGCAGGAAAGAAGGACTGAATGCGGTTAGCAAAGAATGTTTGAAATGCCCAAACTTCTTGAAACATGTACGTGTTCGCGTTCGGCAGTGTTCTCAACCCATGCTAATCTCTGTAGTTCACCATGGAGCACGATCAATGGCTGATCAAGGAAAACATCCTTGCTCTCCGCCAGCTCATGTCAGACCAAAATCTACAGCTACTCCCTGACTATGAACAGCGCATACAGGTACTCAAGGATCTCGGCTTTATTGACGAAGGTTCTCGCGTAGAGCTGAAGGGCAAGGTAGCCTGCGAGGTATGCTTGACACTGACTTCAAGCTCCACCCATCTACTGACAGCTTTCAGATCCACTCGGCCGATGAGCTGGTCCTTACCGAGCTCGTTTTAGAAAACGTCCTCGCCGAGTACGAACCGGAAGAAATCGTCGCACTACTCTCGGCGTTTGTCTTCCAAGAGAAGACCGACGTAGAGCCTACGCTAACTGCAAATCTGGAACGCGGCGTCGCAAAGATTGTTGAGATCTCCGAAAAGGTCAACAAGATACAGACTCTGCACCAGGTTATCCTCTCGGCTGATGATTCGAATGACTTTGTCAGCAAACCCCGCTTTGGCATGGTCGAGGTGGTGTATGAGTGGGCACGAGGCATGTCATTCAATCGCATAACAGACCTGACAGATGTCATGGAGGGCACCATTGTCCGCGTCATCACCCGACTAGACGAGACGTGCCGCGAAGTCAAGAACGCGGCTCGGATTATCGGCGACCCGACGCTGTTCCAAAAAATGGGAACGTGTCAGGAACTCATCAAACGGTACGTGCTCTGTTTCTTCTTGCTCCCGATTCCGCACCGGCGGGTTGTACCTGGTGCTTGCGCCCTGGTGTCTGGGACGTCTGGGATGTGTGCTGACAAGTGTTTGAAACAGCGACATTTGCAACTGCGCAAGCTTGTACCTGTAATCGTAGGTTCCAGAACATGACGAGCGACCCCGGTCCACGGGCGAGGGTGGGGTAATTTGTGTTTCACGATCCTGCAGTTTTGACGGGAGGATGTGGGGCCTCAGGACATTTGTTGCGTGACTCGCGCGTCTGGACATTGGGATCGACCGGCTTTCGCTTATCGGTTTCAGACTCCGTCTTTTAGGCTTGGCTCTTGGGCGTGGCATGAACATGACGCGTGAATTGGGCGTCTGCATAATTGGGCGCGATGGCTGCATGCGGGGAAGTGAATCGTGAAGTTTGTTGCAACATGTTCGGGTTGCGGCTGAGAAACAGTTCACGATGGGCACACGCGCGCGCATGCCCTCATCGTGTGGTGTTTTTGACTGCAACTTCAAGTATAAAATCATCCTCTCTCTTAGCAAAGCCTGTCTTCTTTATTACACACGACATCGGTACATCTTCAAAAGTGATGGCGATACAGCTCATGTGGCAGTCCCCCAGCCTGGAGCGCACTCCAAAAAGCCCGAAAGCACTTTTGATGTCTTCTTCCATTCAGACAGAACACCAAAAGCCACCGAAAAGGTGTCTATGTCTCTCCCAGCTGACTGAGCTCCTTCCACCATACCGTGTGTGCTTGAAAAAAACTCGACAAAGTTTTCATGAAGCACAGTGTGTGCGCACTTCTACACTTCATCTACTAGTCTTTGACCCGAAATCCAAAAAGCCTACATCATTAGATTGATGTGTTGTCTGCGTCTGCACTTCGCAGCTTGACATCAAAAATCCAAAAATCACTTAGCAGCCTCGCATGTTTCTGTGCTTCAATATAGGAAAAGACACTTGCATGTATTTGGGGAGCTATGCCTCGACTTGTATAAAGCACGCTGTGCGCTCTCTTCCACTCTTCATCCACAATCATACTGAAAACCTCCAAAAGAAAGAAGTGGGGAAGTGTACGATGTGCGCGTCTGCCCCCCCCCGCGTTCATACCTAAATACCAAAAAGACTTTCACGACTCTCGAATGCTTCTGAGCTCAAAATCCAATACATTGTCTTTATGTTGTCCGAACGCCACACTACAGCCATATAAAGCACGGCATCGAAGCGCCTGTATCGTTCGAGCACCAGTTCCCCACTTGCGAACTCAAAAACAATCACCCATCAACGTATGTGCGAGTCTATCCTCTGCATTCTTATCTCAAAACATCGCCGAGGTATGTCGATGTGGGCCTGAGTCGAGATGGCCTGGCTGTGGGAATATAAGACGCGACAGTTGGTCGCTTTCACTCCTTATCTACCGGTCTCTCCCGTCTTCACCAAAAGAGGTGAGAAAGAATCTCATGTTTGAGTCCGCCTTCCTTTCTCTTGCACCAAAATATCAGGATCAGCTGCTACATGTTGCCGCCCGTTGCTTCGAGGCGCCGAAAACGCAGTTCAAAAGACCCACATGGTGCTGTTCCTGCCTTGCACGCGACGAATATATAATCGCCGCCGTCTCTGTTCGAAAACTTTCTTATTCTTTAGACAACTACCTTACTCCCAGAGTTCAAAAAACGTTAGAGTTTACTTCGATGTCGGGAGCAGACGTTTTACTGCATCTACTACAAGACCCAAGAAGTCCGCAATCAAAACATAGCAGATACTTGACATGTCTGCGTTCGTCGAAAGGCCAGAAAGATAGACTATACTACTACATGTCGTTCCTCTCTTCGCCGAATACATTCGTCAAACTTCCTGTTCTATCGCTGAGCGTCGCGTATAAAACCTTGCGACGGTTGAATCACTTTTCGTCTTTCATACCGAATCACACTTTTCTTAAAGGATTAAACAAAGTCTACAATGCGCCCAATCATGGTCTGCCGTGCTTGTTCTCTCCAAAAAGCCTTTCAAAAACCGGATGATTCCGAGCGTTTGTTCAGCGATCTCAAACTTCAGAGAGTAGTCAAAATAAGTTAGCGTCTTGGGCGTCGTGTGTAAAACCTCACGTCAATGGACTTTGCTCCTCTTCTTCATGGTACTACCTTATTCGCTAAAATCCCGAGCCATTCCAAGCATGATCTGCCTCGCTTCGCTTCTAAAAATCGAACTCAGTCGAATCATGATTTGAGCACTCTTTCAACGGTCTCAAACTCCAAATACTGTTCAATGTGACTTGACATTCCGGACGCCGTGTACGAAACCTTGTGTGTCAGTGGAATTTACTCTTCTTCTCCATTACTCCACTTTATTTTCCAAAAGCGACGAGATCTGCCAGCATGGTCTGTTGTGCCTCTCCTTTTCAAAAATCGACTACAAATACGGGATGGTTCTGAGAGGTTGCCCTGGTGTCTCAAACTTCGTGGATCCAACTACATGGCTACGCGGCTTGCCAGATCAGCGCATCATGTAACACACGAAAAGTCCTCCATTCGACTGCCCATGTTCTCGTGAGAGAAGTTTTGCTGCAGCAACTTCACTGTTTCAAAGACCGGTGTAACCCCCGAATGAGAGGTTTCCGGTTCTAGCTTATGATATACATATGTGTATATAAACAGCCACTTGATCCGCTACCTTCTGTTCTTCTATACGTACTCGATTTTCCACGTTCACCAAAAGCAATTTCTAGAAGGGGTATGAGAGCAGTTTCCTGCCCCGTCTCTACCTTCAACATCAAAAGATCGCGTCAAGACCGACATGCTGCTTCTCTGCACCCAAGTCTTTCTCTAGGTCTACGTGAAACAGCTATGTACTAGCTAGTGTTAGGGAAACGGTATATAAACGACTACATGCACTGTTCTACGCTCTTCTTCCATCCACCCAGTTCTTTGTATCCTCCAAAAGTGTGGCAACTGCAATTCATGAGATCAGGCGTTCCTCCTCTTTCTCCGAAGCCCTCGTCAAAAACTTCAAACAAAACTGGGATGGTTGCCGGCGCTGTTCTCGACATATCTACACAAGATGAAATTTACCTCCAAAGTTCTTTAAGGAGCACTTTATGAGACACGTGTGAAGTGCGATGGCGGCTACCGTATATAAACAGCCTCCAGCTCTGCTACCTCTCATCTTTTATCTACCGCACTCTTCTGAGTTTACCCAAAAACTCCTTGTTCAACTTCGATGGGCCGGAGTCTTCCTCTGTCTCCAGAGTTACACTCAAAAATCCAGGAAAACTGTTGATGTCGTTTCTCCGAACCAAATCCTCCCTTTCAGAATACCAAAAGCTATCGACATCGTCTGGATGGTGCCGTGCGCCGTCCTGCGCCTTCCTACACACTTCGTGCTTGCCTTCAGAATGGATATGAGAATGCGATGAGAGCTTTCCAGTGTCTGCCAGTCTATACTACACGTGCGCTAGACGGAGACGCATATATAAACACCTTCTCCCTTCGCCGACTATTGTTCTCTTATTCAAAAACTTTCTTTTATCCACCAAAAAGAGGTATTAACTCATGTTATGGTCTGGGTCCTCCTGCTTCTTTCCTCAAAATTATGGACTGAAGCAACATGTCGTCTTCCAGTGCCAGGAACTCAAAAAGCGCATACCCGAAAACTACTTCCTATTCTCCAAAACCTGATTACAACCACTACATGAGACGGACTCCGCCTTTCTGTCTTCTCCAAACCACCAGCATGGAGACCCAATGTTGTCTTCCTGTGCCCAAACTCGACAATACTTAAAACATTCTTTTATCCTCCAAAACACGAAGTGGAAGAAGACATGATGTGAGCCTTCCCTCCTGTGCTCTCTCTCCACGCATACCAAAACTCTAACAGTTAAGGATCATGCCGTCTTCCTGCGCAAGAGCTCCAAACTCCAAACCTGGACCAAAAAGCACGATGGAAGATTTCCTGCTCTTTTCCAAAAAGGCTTACAAGAAGTGCTAATGATCGGAGTCTCCCTGTGCTTTCTCTCAAAACAAACGGCAAAAGACAAAATGTCTTCCTCCTGTCCTCTTTCTGGAAAAACGTTTACAAAACTTTCGGATGTCTACTCCCAACTTCCGAGCCTCTTAAATCACCAAAGACATGTTCGTACAAGCTCATGGCCCTGCGGAGAGCGCTGGCTCTGTTGAGCGACAAAATACGACGAAATCAAATGATGAGATCGTCACAACCCAACTCAACCACATACCGAGCAAGTTTTGAGCGAAAAATGTGCATGCCACTCGGGCGATGATCGATCTGGTATCTTTCGTCTCCTTACATCTACCCTTCAACTCATCTCAACCCCATCAAATAAGAACTAAACATACAAACATTACGCCCATTTATGCAATACCCCATCCTTCCACCCGCATATCATGCAATCCACCTTCAAATCTTTTTGCTTTGCCCTCCGTTTCTCACGTTAAACCACAACCGCATCCTCCTCATCCTCATCATCAAACTCCTCATTCACCTCCTCAGGAATAAGCACATTCTCCGGTCTATCATCATCCTCATCCTCATCCTTGCCCCCACCATTCGCCTCCCCCATCGTAACCTCCCTCGTGGGCATAACCCCCCCATTCGCCTTCATAGCCTCGACCTTCGCCTTGGTCATCTCATACACATACTTGCCCAAATGCTCTACATCCTGCATCTCGGCCTCACCCTCCACATTTCCGGATTGTTCGGCTGGTCGCTGTGTTTCGCCGAACATTTCGTCGGTGACGAGCGTGAGCTTGTCGGGGCGTTGGAGGAGGATGTCGAAGGCG
This sequence comes from Alternaria viburni, assembly GCF_023758015.1. Classification (NCBI taxonomy): domain Eukaryota; kingdom Fungi; phylum Ascomycota; class Dothideomycetes; order Pleosporales; family Pleosporaceae; genus Alternaria; species Alternaria viburni. The sequence continues at coordinate 518,450 of NW_026055797.1, forward strand.
GGTTTTAGCTCGAAGACGGATTCGAAGACGGAGCGGCGGCCGAGGATGTAGAGACCCAGACGGGCGCGGGAGAGGGCGACGGTTAGGCGCCGGATGTCGCGCAGGTAGCCGATTGCGCGGGTGCGGACTAGGGAGAGGATGATGTCTGGGCATGATGTATTAGTATAGATCAAGGTCGAGATAAGGGTGGATGATACTTACAGTCATTCTGCTCACCCTGGTACTTGTCCACCGTCGCGACAATCTTTGGGCGACCGAAGAGGGGGTTGTTCTTGCACTTGTGCCCCAACACGTCGTTGATCAGACTCTTCTGTCCCGCGTAGGTGGTCAAGATGGATATTTTGCTCGCTGGATAACCCAGTAGACGCATGTACATGAAGAGCGCGACTGCGTACTCGGCTTCACCCAGATTGATCATCCAGTGCGGTGTGGGTTGGTCTTCACCCTTGCCCTTGTAGTCCTGGACGTCGATGAACTGGTACTCGTGCTTGAAGCCTGGGTTGGCGACCTGGAACTCGGGTTTAGATAGGACGGAGGGCAGATTAGACAGTGAGGGGTAGCGCCACTTGTAGAGTTCGGCGATGGACGGGCGAGCACGACCTTGCTGGTCGAGCATGATAGTCGGCACACCGAGGCGGACGAGTCGTTGGAAGAGGGATTGCTCCAGATTGGCGTACTGGCGGAAAGCGAGGTTTTGGATGACGGGCGAGTTTTGGAGATGGTCACCGCAGAGGACGATGCGCTGCAGAGGTAGTTCGCCGTCCTTGGGGTTTTGCAGTGCGAGAGGAATGAAGTTCTCGATCTCGGTGATCTGAGCGGCTTCTTCCATGATGACATTGTCGTAGTGGAAGCCTAACGAAGCAATCTCTTGTCTCCGCATGGCAGCGTGTGTCGATGTCATGGCAATGATACGGGCTTCCTTGATCAACAGATAGTTCGCCTTGTCCCGCGGGTTCCGTAGGATCTCAAATGGACGAATGTCCTCAAGCTCAGTGAAGATCTTCTCGACATGGCGATAGCAGCCTTGCGCAATCTCAAGGATTTGCTCGCGATCTGCTGCTTGAGGGAAGAGAGGCTGCGGTGCGTTTGAGAAGTAGTCTCTGAATGGGAACTCAGTGATTATCTGGTCAACACTTGTTTCCTCGGTTGTAACACTATCCCAGTATTGCGTCCATGCTGGCTTCACATATACAAGATTGAAGTAATCTGCAGTCTCGCACGAGCTACCATGAGCACCGGGCGCGTTGAAGTTCTTCGCCAACCGATCGACTTCAGACAGATAGTATTGCCCTCTCTCGAGGAACGACTCTACACGTCCATGCTTGCTGTAGCTGACGTCAGTCTCAAGGTCCTCTTCACCATGACCCAGACGCAGAAGATGACGCTCATCGATGTCAAGCGCGGTGATTTTTTGGAAGAGCTGGTTAAGCGCCTGATTACTGTGCGCGACGAGCAAAGTCCGCTGGTCCGGGAAGTTGTGGTATAGATTGGATATAATTTGGGTCGCGACGTCCGTCTTGCCGGTACCCGGGGGTCCGAGCACCACCGTGAGACCAGGTTGTGTGCCCGAGGTGATAGCTTCAATTTGGGCAGGTGTAAATCTGACCGCATTCAGCCTCGGCGCATCTGCAGGGTATGGCCCCATGTTCGGCGGTTTGTACGAGGATACGTGAAGCGATTCATGCAGAGGTTGTGCAACCACTTTCTGGTCGCGACGCCGCTTTTTGGATGCTCGAGGAGGTGCGATGTTTGGTTCACCTGCAGCAGGGTATTCCACAACGTATGGAGGCCCGAAGGATGTCTGTGCTTCCTCGTGGGGTTCGATAGACTTGCCAGGCATTGCCTCGATCAGGTGCTGCCAGTCCAAGAAGGTATCCCGGAAATCTATCTTGTTCAGTTTGTTAGGAAGTCGCTTGTACGTTGCCGACGCGGGATCACCATATCCTAGGAAGACCTCTTGGAGCCAAGAGGGTGCCGGGATGTCTGAGAGGGTCAGGCGCTTGATGGATTCTAGGATGGGCAGGAAATTGTTTTCCCGTCCTCTCCGCCGGACAATCATGTTGATGTGCTCGTAAACGTCTGGCCTTCCTTCGGCAGTTTGGTCCATGTCGGCCTGGTACTGCTTCGCGTCGATGTTGACAAGGAGTCGTCGTTGACGCACCCGGGGTCCAAAGCCGTCGTCGCGGCCTTGTTCGCGCAGAGGGCGGCCTTTGTCGTCCACGACTTGAACCACTTGGGCGCATCTCATTCGGTGCAAGCCAAGCTGTTCTCCAGTTGTGACATCTTCGCGGTGATCATTGCGCATGGGTACGTCGTCTTTGCCCTCAACAGCAAGGAGGAATACGACATCATCCGGTCTTAGCTGTTCCCAATCCCTTCGTACTGGATGTTGCAGGCGACTGACGTCCAATATGATCTCGGCACGAACGTATGCCGGGTGCTGCTCGCCTACTTTGGAAGGTGCTACGTCGACGATAGCAGGCTTCATGATAGGGAGTGACATCTTGGAAACGCCACCGAACTTGGTGTTGACGCCTTTACCCTTGGGCTTCACGCGCTTCACCACGTCCTCCATGTCCTTCCGGATACCGTAGAAGGACTCAGCGCGGTACAGGATGAAGGATCTCCACAAGAAGTCGCCCATGGTCAGGTACTGAAGGTTCAGCTTGGGTATAGCGAGTGGTCTTGATCCGTCGTACGACTCGTTTCGCAGGAAAGTGGTCTCGTAGAGAACCTTCTCTGTTGGTAATACGGGCATCTCGCGGACATTGTCTTTGAAGGTCGGTCGCTTTTCTACAAGCGCAATCAGGGTCTCCATGTAGAAAGCTCGGTCGCGCACCAGGTAGGTCGTGGCGGGGTACTCTGTTCGTAGGCCCATGAGAGAGCAAAGCTCAACGAGCTCGGTGTCGCTCAGTGTGCGCAAATGGCCATCCAATTCTTCCCGGTTTCCGATGCTACTGTAGTTCGCCAGGGCCATCAACTGAAGCTTCTCCTGGAAAGCAGCATAGCCCGTCCGTTGCAGCTTTGCCAGAGTGTCGTAATGCTGTTGATCATACTCTAGTTTGGACAATTGACGGCCTGTCTGATCCTCAATAGGGAAGTTGGTGAAGTGGCTCAGCAAGTCGAAAAGGTCCCGGAAAAGGCCATTATCCTCGTCCGTGTACATGGGCGACAACCGAATGGCTGGGAGCATGTTCAAGTCTTGTAGTAGCGTGTTGACATATCTCCTTGTTGGCAGCTGGCTTTGTAGGTCGACCAGAAGCTCCATGAAGCGCTCACAGTAGGCCATATTGTCCCTAACCTCTTCCCTACTGGTGCTGTTGTATAGCCGGTCGATGAAGTCCAGGAGAAGTGTGTAAATCCAAGACCGCTCGAATCGTAACCGAGCCTGTAGTGCTTCGTCGCCAGCATCGAATCGCTTGGATGCAGCCCTCCATGCCTTGCGCAACATGCTGTGTTCCTCAAAGTACTGCTCGCGCACGGCGTCCGAGTGGAGGTTCTGCCATATCGATATGCCGACCAGAGGCGCGCACTCCTTCCGCACAAGACCGCTGTCTAGTGATTGAAAGGCGCCGATGACGAAGGACACGAGCTGTGTGCGGATCTTACTCGGCTGGGACGGGTCTACGGTCATGGACAGTATGCGGCGGAAGAAGGAGGAGAATTCGGCGGGCTTGCTAGCAAAGTGGTCTATATAACGTCAGTACATGTCGTGCATACTAGGAATTGCAGCGACTCACCCCATGATGCCAGGTTCTCCCTCCTCTTGACATTGACCATAAGCGCCAACAGCAGATGGTGGTAGTTCGATGCATCTTCGGTGAAGCCCGGCCACAGATATCTCTCGAGAAGCTGTAGGTTCTCCAGAATCAAAAGCGACGAGTATGCGAAGTCGACGTTCTCCAGCTCGTCCCATAGCTCTTTCTTGACCACTTCGGGTCGCACTTTCGGCGTCTTCTTGGCAGTGAGCCAGTTCTTCCTCGCTACCTGCGCGAAATGGTTCTCTCCGTGCAAGTCGGCGACAGTTGGGCGGGCGTGTGCGTTGGACGAGTCGGTCGCATGCGCAGCGGACGCGCCGTCGAGGCCATTTGACATTGACAAGCCCGTGGGCTTGACGTCCTCCATGTCGTCCACTTTCATAGCCATGATCGCAATCGGGGTCGTTGTTGGGCGCACGTGAAGGGGCCGGCGCGCATTGTTGGCGCACGAAGTTGGTCGATGGGTGATGGGGTGTGACGCGCCAAGGAAATAAAAGTAGAGAGAATGGCGTCGCGGGAGCTCTGAGCCACTAGGCCAAAGCCCGCATGCGGCACTTGCCGCCCGTGTGAACCTCACTTCGCGATCCCGCCCAGACATCTCCGCAGTAGAGTCCCCAACACCACCATGTCTGCTCAGGACGCCTATGTCAGGCACCAGGCCGTTGTGCCGGACAAGATCCCTACTGGAGAGTATCCTGTGAGTCAATTGCAGCGCGAAAAGATGCGCAATGGGTGGTGGTAGCTAATGCATGGCAGCTCATCGACAATGACCCGTACGCTCCTCTACGATACCCAACGCATGCAAGTACTGACTGCAGATGAAGACACTTTAAGCGAGTTATTCGGTATGCCCGTCCGTCCGACTGGGCGCAAGGTGCCGCGCTCGGAGCCTTGAGCCCCGGATTGATGATGTACTGGGAGAAGATCTCGCCCTCCATGGTCGGCAAGGGCGGTTTCGCCCCCATCATGCGACTGAGCGGTGCTGTCGGTCTTACCGGAGCCTTCGTTTTCGTCTACTCGAGGTCATGCAGTATGTGGAGCCAGTCCGGATATAGAGAAGATGGGATTGGATGCTAACATCCACGACAGTGCGCTTCTACGGTGCCCGCGAGAACCGCCGCGAGGTCGAGATGGACATGCGCGAGATGGTCGACAAGGTCAAGAAGGGCGAGTCGCTGTACGGAACCACAGAGATGACCGAGTACATGCAGGGAGTTGCGCACAGGAACTCGCGTTACTCCTCCACATTTTCGCACATCCTCGCATGGCCTAACTTTGTCAACCACCCTTACCACGGCGTGGACACTGCCAAGTACTACCGCCAGGCTGAGTTGGAGCTGGAACAGGAGGGGGGTGGTCGGTAAACGATTGATACAAGAGAAGAGAATGGTTTCCTTATAGTGCGGGTGTACATAAGTTCTGATGAACCAGACATCAAGTTTCAGCACACTACTTTTGGCCGTTGAGAACTGTTCCACACAAACACGACTAGTGATATCCGCGCAGTAACACGATATCTCGATACTTTCTATTTCTTTGATCTGCCCTGACTCCCATCCTTAGTTTACAGCCAACCCCTTCAGCACATTCTCTTTTCCAAAACGCCGCATCTTGAACTTGCTAATCCAATCATCCCTATTGATGTACGCTCCACAGATCCTGCGCTTCCCTGTGAAGCTACTCCGTCCATGCAGCACCCTCCAGTTGTCGAAGATGAGCACTCTACCCGGCACAAGCTGTTCCCAGTACTCATTCTCCTTCTTCTTGAGTATCGCGTCAAATTTTCGAGCTGCGTCGTACCACGTCTCAACTTCTTCTATAGGAAGCTCAATGGACGCTCTATCTGACGTGTTCCACCGGACGCGGAGCAAGTCGCCCGTAGCAGTGTCGTGCTCAAGGACGGGGAAGCCACGGTAGGGTTGTATTGAAATGCCTTCGTTGCCTGAGGCGTGTCCATGAACATTGACCGTTGAGAGAATCTCATATGCTTTGCGGTCGGTGTGCCAGAGTTCGTCCGCAGCTTTGAAGCCGTCGACAAGAAGACTTGCACCGCCTTCACCGTCGGTGTGGGAAAGGAGGTGGAAAGCCTGTAGGCCGGCTGGGTCGGAGAAGTAGGTAGTGTCTGTATGTGCTTCTAGTGCGATGTTGGTGTATGCGGTATCCTTGCTCGCTAGGTCGGCCGTGAAGTCGTAGAAGCCGCCGTAGTGCGTTTCCCTAATAAAGGCAATTTTTTCCAGCATCTTCTTCGTGGCCTCTGGGTTCTCGAAAGACGTCTCATCGACGTAGCAGAATCCGAATCTGCGCAGCCTGGAAAGTAGGTCGTTGCTGTTAGGATTCATCACGTTAACATACAGAGTCTTTGGTGGGTCCGAAGCGATGGATGAGTCCCAGAGTTTGATGTCGACCAAAGCTTGACGTTGTACGGCCTTCAACCTCGCGTTGTTTATAGCTTGGGAGAGAAAAGGCCCCGAGTATTCGCTTTCATGTCCATCACTCCATTCAATTCTGTGAACCGTCTCAGACCCTCTTGTTTCAGCCGAGTACGACTTGATCGAGATGTCCTCGGGGATGGAAAATGTATCCAGAAGTCGTTGCTTGGTGGCGTCATGCGTGCAAACTTTGCATTGACAATTGTCCCGCAACCAGATGCTTGGTATTAGTCTATCGACAAGGAACATCTTCCCGTCTCGGACTTCAGGGTGCGTCTCGGACTCGGCGCGCTTGTTGAACGCAAAAGGTGTAGCCCCAATTCGCACTCTATATGGGCTTACTTTCCGGATGATGCGTTGTCGACCATATATCCGATCAAGCTCATGGGCAAGTTTCTTAATCTCAAAGTGTAGTCGCCTGGCTTTGTTCATGTTCTCTACACCAAGGGAGGCGTCGAGACCAGGTGTTTCTGGAACCCGCCGTTCAACCTCCTCCTGTTGCGGAGCATCTGTTTGTTTCTCATCTTGCGTACTTTGCTCATTGGCCGTATCAACGGCGGATGACGAGTTTAAGCGAATTGACGCCTAGCATTTTGGTTAGTACTGTAAAAAATGCGGTGTGTCCAGACCAACCTGTAGATATGGTGGGTGAAGCGCGGCACGTCGGGCGATAGGTGTGGCATGAGCGCACCGGAGTGCTCTTGCCGTAAACATGACACAGATTTGTCAAGCACGAAAGGGAATCAATCAGAATCGCTACACACGAGATACCAAACTCAATAGCATGTAGTGCAGCAAAAGAATGTGGTGGGTTGGTGATACCTAGGTAAGGAGATTCGGATGTCAGGAGCTTAGTATGGCAAGAGCGCTCTCTAACCACCGAACGCGACCTCGGATCTTTGCACCACAACTTGAACGAGGAAGGTTCGCCCAGTCATAGGTTTAAGACTATACTAGAATTGGGCTAGCGTGAATTCCAGTGAGTGGCCTCGTTGGCATGCCTCACGATCCGAAGAGCGAATTCTGACAAGGTGGGAACAAAGGCAAAAAGATGCAGAAAGACGCAAAAAGAAGCCGACCAGAGGACGGCAAAAAGAACGACACCTGTGGGACTCGAAAGCCCTACGAACACGACTTCAAGGAGCTACAACCTTGCACCGCTGGCCGCAATGTTTTCACGTGCCATGGCACGTGCGCGGACGAGCGCCAAGCGTTGCTTACAACATCACCTGGGCATCCCATGCCACGTTAGTCGCGTATGAGCACCATCATCAACCATGCTCGACATCTTGTTGTGTTCGCGCTCGTATTTTGATGATTCGATTGCCACATCTTTGAGTAGTACTTTGTGTAATTATGCTCGACGACCATCCTCGCTATGCTCAATCGCCACCATCGCCACGCCGCCAACGATACCTAGGTACTGTTCACAAAAAACTGCTTTCCATGCACCATCGTGCCCATACAGTATCTCACATCAAGCTCTCACACAGCCGACGGGGTAAATGCCTGCCTGTGAGATGAGATCCCTGTCCTGATATGCTAAGGAGGATACCATTCACCCCAAAGGTCGCCCAAGACAACCTTGCGCTAGGAACTGGAATGATAAGTCGCGACACCAACAAAGTGAACGAAATGCACATCTTCTCTAGCTAGCCTGTGGCATATGTCCAACGCGCGCCTTGTACCTCTCCAGATTGCGCATGAGCGTGTCTCCATGTCCGAGTAGCACCATGAAGTCATCAAAGTACAGGACGGCAAAAGTACTTTCCGGTATAGTACATGGAGCTTCCGTGCAGTCTATGGTTGAGTAACCGCGATGCCAACACGACGAAGTTATCATGGACAGAGTGATACGACTGCGGGCTATTAACACGGATGCCAGCTTACAAGAATGCAAGGTTACGAGAACGCGGTGTCGGAGCTGGCGGTGGGAAAGTCGGGGAATGGCGGTGACGGCGAGGTGAGAGAAGCGCTGTAGCCTATTGTCAGAATTGATCAAATTTCCGTCTCTGCCACGTGGGGCAGCAATATATCATCCCCATTACCTTCACTCTTCTACACCAACCTCTAGACTGACTCTCTTCTGCGATAATAGTTGAAGCCATCTCTCACCCTTCGCGACTTCTTCGCGATACCTTTACTGTGACCTACGACCGCGCGGACGACCCTGGTCACTGACCCGACGCCTGTGGTGCGCGCATCATCCTTGAGAAGCGCCCGGGTGTAAGCATTTCAACCTGGTTCCTTGACAGAGCGCTAACGAAAACAGGTTTCCATATCATCAGCATGGCTGCTAGCGAAGACGAAAACATTGTGACGACAGCCACATCATCCACAAAGCTGACGGGACGCCGGCGAATTACCAAGCAACCACCCCTCGAGAAGGGCAAGCCGAAAGACCCCGCCTCCTTCATCAACGTGGAAGGCCCCGAAGCCACAATCGCGGCATACTGTAATATCGATGACGTCGGCCGGTTCAGGAAATTCTATACCAGCCCGCTGGTCATGCCTTACTACCTCAAAGCGATGGAGTATAAGGGCCACCACCGCCGCACGGTGCTGTCGTTACTAGAAGATCTTCCTTATGACCAGTACTGGAGCAGTGACGACGACGCTCACGTTGTTTATCCCGCTGGCGACACAAGTATCCGGGCGAACAACCGCAACCATGGACTTGGCCTAGTCCTTTGGCAATGCTTACGCGCCATTCGAAAAGGTCTTTCGGCTGAGACGCCCGCGATTGACGTACAACAGTTCGTCAAGCTTACAAGTTGCAAACTGCCAACCACGACAACACCCCTAACGGCTGGAGAGGTGCCGTCGCTTGGTCCCTTCACTGCAGAAGTTGACATCGAGCCATTGAATCGTGTGTTGTGTTTGTTCAGCCACATGAAACACACTCTGTCCCCCTCGCAATGGGAAAAGCGGTTCTTCGGCAAGTCTGATTGGGATGCTCCACGGAAGATCACAAGCGAATATCAGCCCCCTTGGATGCGCACACATACCGAAATCGAGGCAGAGGCGCCAGACGAGTCGTCTGGACCACCACCGGAAGTGCCCCTTGAGCTAAGAATCCAGTGGAGAGCCGACTCCAAGCAAAAGCACAACATCGCATATGTGAAGGAACTTCACGAGCAGGAAACTTTCGACGAGATTCCAAAGAATGTCGTTGTTACGGTCCTTCAGTCGATGAGTGCGCCGGAAGTGCGGGACCGGATCCGCCTTGCCTTCAGGCTTCACGACTACGATGGTCAATTGGAGTCGGTGACATACCAGGATGACGAGAACTCGTTTCCGACCCTTGAGACGGACTGGAAAAAGGCACTGGAGCTCCTTACGAAGAACCCGAAGGCTACCTTTACTTGTCTGCTGCGGCAACGTCACGACGGAGCCAATGCTTGGGAGCACAGTGGACCGCCCGCTGTTTTGGCCACCTTCCTACAAAATAAGCATGGTCAAGTCGCACCAAGATACAAACTATCCGAAGAGCAGAAGGCCGATGTACGCACTGCCATTTTTCAGATGACAGTGCACAAACTGGAAACTCCTTTCGATCCCTTGAAGATTTTCAACAACGACCTAGCACGAATGGCGAAGGCCTACGGTGGTCATGACGTCACTAAACCCGGAGGTATGCTTACTTGGCAAACTGATATGATTCTCCCGCTCGTCAACGTGCAACCTGTTGTTCACGTTGAAGATACCAAGATGAAGGCTTTTCGGAGGTTCAGTAAAGCTCAGCAGGCACTCCTCAGTGCAGCAGCTGAGGATGGAGCTATGCAAACGATCGACATGGAACAGCCTGAGGAAGAGGAATACGAAGCAGCAAAAGCTCGCTACTACGCCTACCAGACCGCTATGGGAGGGACTTCAACTTGCGTAGGGCCCCCGATAGAGACAGCTGTACGGGCACTAGACATGGTGCGCGAAGATGAGGAAGGAGAGGAAGCGTACGCCTTCAAAGCATTTACCACAGCGCAAGTGAAGCGGAGGCTACGACCGTTTCAGGTCAACGGCGCATCGTGGTGCATCAGTACCTTATGGCCGGAAACTACTTCCGGTAAAAGCAGCGATGCTATAGCCGCCGGATCCGAACTGAAGCGACTCAACTTGCCTGGTATTATCATCGCAGATCAAACTGGAAATGGCAAAACGATCCTCTCATTAGCCGTCATGACTGCATGCCTTCGCCCGTGCGCGTTCGAAAGGGGTTCTGGGAGGGCCATCTACAAGCCGATCTTCATCGCGGCCCCGCAGAACCTAATACGTCAGTGGGCTAGAGAGATCAAATTCGAGTGGCCCTTATTCGAGTTAGTCATATCGTATGATGACGGCCAAATGGAGGCTGCTCTTGCAGAACATGTGGTATCTTCGTCAGCTGTACGAACTTGGAAGGAAGACACCACTCTTTGGCCCGAAAATCTAGCGTATATGCTGGACCCTTTTGACGAACGAAATTCGAGGACTATAGTGCTGACCACGCCTGAGACAAACGCGGAACGGTCGCTGGTGAAGACCGAGATCGAGCACCCACCTGTCTCTTACACTAAGCCCAAGTTTGACAGCGACGGCAATGAGATTTACTTTCAAAAAGCCAGAATCGAGAAGCGGTATCACTCTCGGTGGGAAAAGACGTTCTCGGTCGTGATCGTCGACGAAGCCACCAAGATAAAGAGCCCAGCAAGCATGAGGCACATTGCCATCCAGCGACTGAAAGCCAACCGATGGGTGTTCGTGACTGCCACACCCATGATTAACAAGGGAACCTGCATCCTAGGGCCCATGGCGATCATATGGGAAACACTGAAAGATCGCATCTCGCAGCAAAACGATACCGAAGAAACCAAATGGTTCAGGGAACAGCTACCTGATATCTCTGTCTACAACAAAGCCAACGACCTCGAAGACGACGATCCGCATAGACTAGGGGTCCTCAACCCATATTCTGCGAAACTACTGCTCGAATCAGAGAATATGCCCCTTGTAGCTACATGCTTCCCGCTCATCGAACAGCTGATGGTGCTTCGTCGCACCACAGCCTCACGCATTCCACGCGACCCGTCCCGAAAGGACTTTTACAGTCTCCGTGATTTGATTAAGCCTCATCATATGCGGACACGTGTCCTCGCCCGACTGCCAGAGGAAGAAGCAGAGTTTGAATGGCTTCACCGTGACGCAGCACAGTAAGTGGAGCTTGTGGTCTTGTTTTGAGTGTTTGTTGCTGATTAAATCTTCCAGGCGATATCTCGAAGCAAAGTCGTCCGCCGACAAGACTACCGAAGAAGACCCCGGCTCATCTCTGGTGGATGAGAAACTCGTTTTCGGCACGGCGGAGATGAGGGAGTTAGTCATCATCACTGGCTCGACTCAAGCAGCGAAATTTAACCTCATATGCGGAGACTTGGATTCCGATACGCTCGTCAAGACCCTCGACGCGCACCGACTCCGTGGTTGGACGGCCTTTGACGTAACCAAATTTATGTGCAAAGCCAGTAACCAACGCGTCCCAACGACAGTAGCTGGATACGCAGCTTTCATGATGGACGGCTCGCCCATGCTGAGAGGTCTTGTTCACGAGGTCGTAACCCATGTTAGAGACGGCAGACCCGGTAAGATCTTAGTTACCGAGGACAGCCCTCTTCTCGCGTGGTGGTGGGATCTCACGCTCAACCTCATCGGCGTGAAAACCCTCACGTTTCACAGCGCCCTCTCTGCGGCCGATAGAGACAACTTGATTGATCGCTTCAACTCTCCTAAGGATGATCTCCAAGTCATGGTGCTTCCTTACCGCGTAGGAGCGCTAGGGATAAACCTCCAACGTGACTGCTCCGACGTCAAGGTGATGTCGTGTGCGGAGAACCAAGGAACAGAGACGCAGGCCACCATGCGTCCGATTAGGGTGAGTGGATCAGAGAAAAGTACTTTCCGCCTAAGAGTCTGCTGCTAACCATCCCTTAGATGAACTCTCCGAGGGAAGTAACGATCACCAAGATGTTTGTACAGAATTCCCTCTGCGCATATCGAGAGTCCAAGAAATCGGACAAATATATTGTCGAGTTGGCCACACGAGCCCAAGATCCAGAAATCCGAGCGCTTGCAGTACAGGTGTTAAACGAGTATCATCTGGAAGTGCGAGCTGCCCAAGACGACCCTGAGAACCAAGATTTGTTGCAAATGCTTCTCCACGAGAGGACTGTTCGGGAACAGCAGCGCCGAGACGAGAAGGAAGCGCAATCGGGCGCTCAAGCTGTAGCCGACCACAACCGCGACGTTGATGCCGAAAACATCATCCAGCCTGGTACCAAGCGGGAGAGGAAACGACCCGAGCGTTTTGAGGATCTGAAGTGGTCTGAAGGCGGTGCCAGGGTGGGCACGATGACTGAAGCAGAGCGAGAGGCCCAAGAGGCGATGCTGGCTGAGTTGGACCTTGACGAAAACGACTTCCCGTCTAGTTCCAGGTCTGGAAGAGACGACTGGGTTCACGATCTCGACCTGGCGGACGTGGCGACCGACTCAGTCTTTCAAGTATCAGACGATGAAGAGGACGAAGATACCGGCACCTGGCGGCCGATCACAGAAAAACAGCGGGCTAGACTCGAAGCAAAGGCTGCAAGGCAAGCTCGGCCCGAAATGACAGAAGCTGTCAGGCAGCTCGCTGAAAAGCTGCTCGATGATTACGACCGTGTTTACGGCGAGGACGACCTGAAGAAGGATTACCTACTAACACGTGCTCTCCGGCTCATTCACAGCAAGAAAACAGGGCTGCCGTTTGACTCTGTTCAAACCGTGCACATAAAAGTAAGTGACAGAAAGCTCTTTTCATGTATACCGCTCCTAACCAGACTAGTACACTCGCTTCAACGATGATATCGCTCCACCCATCGACATCAAGAAGGCCGCACGGCCGATGCTCGTACATTTGCTGAGTGGCGGCCGGGAACAAGACTTCAAGGAGGAGAAGAAGAAGGGCAAGAAGAAGAGGCAGTCGGAGGGTCAGACACAGCCTGCATCTAGCAAGCGGGTCGCTTCCGGTGGAAAGTGATTGTCTTTCAAGCGTTGTGTTTTTGAGTTTCCACGCTGCGGAAGCACAGCTTTCGGCCCAGGGTAGATATCTTCATTGTCTGGAGGATCCGCCTATCGAAGGGAAGCCCTGGTTCTCTCATAGTCTTTCACATACGATTGACTTCTAGTAACGGAAGAACCTGAGCTTCTACCTGACACCACAATCGATCTCCCTTGTCATGTGCGAACCTCAGGTATCGTTGCCACACAGTGCCTATTTTCTACAACACCTCGTAGTCACCTCTAACTCTCCCCTTGAACTCACATTGCTGACGGAAAGGGCTTTTAGGTACCAATCAGACCTCGTCGCTCAAGCTGTCCTGCGCAATCTTCTTGCCCAATGTCCGACGCCTGCGACCGCGCGTATGATCGTGGTCTCCGTCGTCCCTGTGTATCTCTTCATCTCTCTCTGCGCATCGCGTCTTGCGCTTCTTCTTGTGGGCGACAACATTTCCCTCCTCGTCCGCCTCCTCGTCCGCTTCCTCATCTGCTTCTTCGTGCTCTTCGCCGCCGTCAGGTGTATCCACTGGATCTTCCGGGTTTGCGCTTCTGGATTGACTAAGGCTGCGCCTGGCGTCCGCGGAACGTATTTCCAACAGTACCGCTCGGATTACAGACGACGTTTGGGCTAAGGCAACGGGGAAATCCTCAGCCTGACGCATCCCCTCAACTGCCGCGGTCTGGGCGTCATCCGATAGCTCAGGCCCTAGCAGATTGTGGTTTTGAGCTTGCTCTTGTACGTATGTCCGGACGTCTTTGCGCTGTGCAGTGGAGAAGGTGCTAGGCCAGAGCTGTTCTTCAGCGCTGCGCTTTGGAAAAGTCAGTGCCCATCGACTCAGGCGATGTCTTATGGCACAAGCGACAATGTCGATTTCCTTGGAAAGCGGTTTCGTCTTCTCTTCGGTCTCGTTGGGTCCGGATGATTGGGTATCAGTCTCTTCAGGCAGGACGCTAATACCCCAGCTGGCAAACAACGGTGTCAACTCAGCAGCAGCTCGGATTTCAGGCAACGCTTCGGCGAGAAACATGCGTAATGCAGTGATGTTCTCACCTGCCTCGCTCGATGTCACCACCTGCTCCAGAGTCCTGAGTAGAGTCTGGACGAACAAATACAGGGGCTGTAGGACGTCCGAAAGGTCTTTCGAGGTGCTCTTTGCTCGAAAATCTGCTCCGGGACTGTAGCGGAGTTCGTGCAAGCATGTCAAGGTTGCTTTCGATACCTTTGCCGTAGCGGGTGCTAGAAGGCGCTCTAGTTGAGGGACGGCGGCGACGCCCTTGATGGTATTCAGAGCTGTTGCAGTCACAGCGTTCTCCTCTTCTGCATCATCGGTTCGGTCTGCGGGGGGTAACGCCCCGACACCCTCGGCTTGAATGTCCCACCACTTCCGGTATCGGTTGAGTAGGTCGGGTTTGTTCCCTCCGACTGAAAGTTGCACCCGAGCTATCAGGCATCAGTGAAGAAACAGATGCTGGCATGGCTCGCACTCACCGAGGGCCTCTTTCATGCCATCCTTCTTGAGTTTTCCGAAAGCAGTCGGGTCTAGTGGTTCGTGCTGCATCTTGCCCTGCGAGCGAAAGTCCTTTCGTGCAAGGCTGTGGCTGGTGGGATTTTGAGAGCTAAAGCAGTATCAAGAGGATACTTAATCCGTATTTTTAGTCTGCGAGCTTGAGGTTTGCAGCTGTGGGTGAGGATTGCATGCGCTGGCTGTAGACCAGACGAAAAGTGGGGCCACGATGAGTGAAGGCAACCGCGACCTCGGCGACAGCACTCTTCTTCCAACCACCCCTCTCAGATTGCAGACTGCGCCTTCAACCGCATCATCTCTGCACTCGCTCCGCGACATCACAAAGAGAGTGATACAACTTCCACGATGGCGCCCCCCAAAGCCAAGAAAGCAACGGAAAGGGTCAGAGAGGGATTCGCCAGGCTCGCGGCCAATCCCGACAAGATGGAGGCCATGCGTGAAAACGCCGAGACGTCCAAGTACTTTGACGGCAGCTCTCCCTCGACGCGTAAGTGCCATTCATTTTCCATGTCTTGACACACTTGTGAAGACTATGCCAAAAGTACTTTTACTGAACCAGCGCTATGCAGGGATGAAAAGAGACCAAGTCCGGACCTATTACGAACAATTCGTTGAGACTTGTTACGGCGTCACGGATGTTGACGAAGTTTGGAACCATGATACATTCGTTGCCCGCGCAAAACAGTTTTTAGAAGGTGTCGTCAACGTTGCCATCGGCAAGTTTGAGGAACGTATCAAGACCTCGACGCTCTGGAGTGAGCACCCAGAATGCCGAAAGCGCTTTTCTCTGACGCTGACACTTGTTCTCTAGGTTACAAGCACGCCTTGAATTGGTGGGCCGCCGTTCTCGTCAAAGACTTTGGCGCGATTTGGCATCAATATCACGTTGAAGTTAGTCGTCACATTCATCAACTAGCGGTACAAGAGCCGCTCAGCATCCTGTCATGGAAAAAAAACAATCTCAGCGACAGCGAGCTTGTCTTGATATTCCAGCATATACAAGATCAACGCTACAACGTAGCGAACCTGAAGCAGCATTGGGGTGCGCTCCTACTCGCATGGCTCACAGCGGCAAGACCGGGGTCGTTCACGGTAACAAAGGGATATGAGAAGGGAGCCGCATTAGGTATGTTTGCAGCAAGATAGCGCAGAGCGCCGCTAACAGAGTGGCTAGGGCTCCCAGATCAGTTCCGAACGACAGACGAGACACTCCGCTGGCGCGATGTTGACTTTGTCAACATGACGGGTGGCATAGCCGTCCGCGTCACCTTCAGATACACCAAGGGGTACAGGAACCCGAACCTGGAGGGTTCAAAGGAGGCGGGCTCCGCCCGAACCTTCTTGTTCTTACCCTCAATGGCTGAACGCCTCGAGTTTGACCTCCCCATCGTATTATTTGGGATCGCATACGAGAGGGGCCTATTCGTGCAATCACTCGAAGAGATACTGCACCAAGAGAGCGACAATGTCTTTCTCGAGAAGAGCGAGGAAGTCAATGAACAGGCCGTAAGATACAGCTGGAAAGCTCTTTTGGTATGGCACTTGGTCTGACAATAGAAACAGGTCTTCATTGCTGCGACACAGTCAGGCAAGTTGGATCCTCAGAAGCCAATGACGATACAGGCTTTGAATCCCAAGCTCCAGCAGCTCTGCACCGCCATCGGCCTCATCGAGCGAAACACGTATTACTCCCTCCGCAGAACCGCTATCATCGAGACGCGACGGCACCACAACACCGAGGCCGCGAAGGACCTAGCGTTCCATGTCGGAAACGCGAATAGTTTATTCTATTACGATAACGTGGGATTTGGCGACCTGGACATGCAGAGCTACCGATTCGGTGGCCCGGGAAGCATGAACAGAGATGATATTAGGAAGTACTTCTCACAATCAAACATCTCGCGTTGGCAACCGTCCGGAGATGAAGCCGTCACGTTGAAACAAGCGATTGAGCAAAAGACCAGGGACCAGCTCTCGGATGACCACAGATATATTGACCAGGAACAAGCGCTCAAGGCCCTGTACGACGACGTCAAGGGTAAGCTGCAATCAATGCAGCATACCGGACAGATACCGCAGGACATCAACATCCCAACGGGGTACGGATCACGGGACGGAGCAAAATACATGGCCATTGCGTCACAATACGAGGTTCACGAGAGCGTCCGTGCAATGGAAACAATGCTGGCCGCCCGCAAATCGCTATACAGAGCCATTAGGCTTGAGATCCGGAAGATGGCCGGCGAGGAAGTCCGACAGCAACACCGGGCTGTATTGACCGGGAGTCAGAAGCAGGCCCAGAAGACATCGATCGAAAGCCCTTTCCAGCCTGAAGCTGTAGCGAAAGAGCCTGGGTTCCTCGATGAGGAGGAGGGCTCGATCATAATGGACGAAGACGAGAGCGGTGGCGTAGACGAAGACGTGCTTGAGAACGCTGAGATGAACTCGCGAGAAGAGCCTGAATGCTGGCAAGGGTGAGTCATCAAGTCATGACGACGCAAAAGCCCTTTTCAAGCTGACTCCGCCATGTAGACTTCAACCAGTGGTGCAGATACAGCTCGGCAATGGCGACACTTCGGCTCGCACTTTGCAGATACGACGCGATTTTCTCATGAAATGGATAGGCCATGTAAGTACCATGCCTTGCCGACCTTTACACTATACAGACATACTGACTGGGACCATAGAAAGATAGTGTGGTCGCACAGTCCAACCTAACATGTCCGCTATGTCAGGTGGATATAACCATGGATGAAAAAGCAAAGAACAGGAAATTCACCCTATTCAGGCTGAACACCCACCTCAGGGGTTCCACCCACAGCCGCGAAACCGAACTACGAAGAGCGCTGAAAAACGACGGCAAAGACAAAACAAGCCTGATCGCCTGTCCAGTATGCAAGCTACTCGTCAAGGGTACTAGAATGTTTGTAAAACACATCAAGTAAGCCATGAAAACCCCTTTTGCCAACGTCGTACTAACTTCATCCTTTCCAGGACTGACCACACAGATCAGCTATGGGAGGACCTAGAAGATGAGAGTGAGGAAGAGGAGGTGTTGACATCGGAGTTCGAGGGCTTCAGCGACGCTGAGGACGAACAACGGAACGCTATGACTGGCGTGGAGTAGCAAGGTATCTCCTCACCTGGATGAATTGTAGGAGTGCAACGGCACAAGATTCAACACGCCCTTGCTTGCCTGCGGTCTCGAACGGCTTAGCCGATAGGCTTGGGCTCATCACCAGGCTGCCAAGCCCGAGAGCAGACGTATGTTTCCATAATGCAATGATCAGGCGTCATATTCTACCACAAGATACGTAACAAACTATTATATCCACCGTATCTATGCCTCTACATGAAATCTATGGCCCAGGAAGATCTCATACCACCTCTTCCGGAAGCTTCCCAGGCTTGTAAAGTAGATCAACTCATAAGCGATGAGCGCGGCTAAGCTCAGTAACACAACGCGGTTGAATATGAATCTCGCCAGCGTAAACCCCAGATGCCTCAACATGCCATACCACACAGCCACCATGCCGAGGAAGTGCAGGGAAGCTTCTAGACATACGAGCTCTCCTACTCTCCCATGGAAGATGTTCAGACTCTCATACGAATATCCCGTCAGCAACTTTATCGGCTGGTTCTTCGCAGCGAGGAGGTATAGGAGGGGTAGATTCGTGATGAAGATGATTCTGCAGCGGTCGGCGAAGACGAAGAGGTACACGAAGGAGAGCGGCATGCGGTAGAAGTTGTAGAAGATATTCAGGCCAACCCAAGCAAGGACGAGCAGCGAGACGGCGTTGGTAGGCAGAGTTTTGCTGACAACAGGTATAGGTCGAGGTTGATATTGCAGCGCGGGCTTGAGCATGTAGTAAGGACGCCATACTACAGACCTTGTCACGCGTCGGGGTCGCTGCGAAGGAAGAAGAGGGCTCGTTTCATCGGCATCGTGTATTTTCTTAGCGGCGGCGTTATCGGGGGGCGTCGCATTGCCTTGAATAGTACTGCTCGAGCTACTCCAGGCCTCTGCCTCTTCTTCATGCGCCGTCTCATCATCCCCCTTGGTTGTACTGACTATGCGCCTCTTCCGCCGGTGCAGCACGATCTTCTCGCCCCAATGCCACACAGTGAAGACCACCAGCACGCCCAACAGGACCAAGCTGTATGTGTTCAGAACCCTCCGACTGAACAGTATGGCTTCGACGAGTCTGCGGAACCGCGGGTCTTTGCCAGGGTCATCCGGATCGACAAGGTCGCCTTCGCCGGCAGCGTTGAAGGCGTCGTAGTCGTGCGCCCACCAGGGGGCTTCAGTCGATGCTGTCGCTGTTAGAGCGAAGCGGAGGGCGTCGCGTAACCATGGTGGTGTCGCTTCCATGGTGAGAGTTGGGCATGTCGAGAGGAGGATGTCTAGGAGAGTAGCGGCATGTCAGATGGATAGTGTTCCAGAGTTTCCCCACATGTACTCGCGTCATCTCACGCGCGTGCGTGCGCGGGTTGTCAGGTGCTGCCGATAAGCTTATCGGGTGCTGCCGAGGCCCGCGTAGTTTCATTGAGATGCGATGCCATTCCATGGCGAAAGTGATGAAATTGGTGTCGCTATTCTCTAGTACGCATGCCAGAATGGTATCGAAGAACTAGTGCGTAGCTCAGCCCATCTATGATTGCTAAACCAGGTTCGCTATCCTGCGTCACACAGCTCTTCGTAGAAACCGCATACACTAACAAATGTGTTCAAGGCGAATTCATTCATCCGCTCCCTTTGATCTATCTCTAACATCTATTTGTTCGTCCACTTGGCCTGCTCCTTCGCCGCAAAAGCAGCCATACCAATCTTCTGATCCTGGCTTCCAAACAGACCATGGAACACTCTCCTCTCATACTCGACACCCTCCCTGATACCGAGCTCCTGGCTCTTGTTCACAACCTCCTTGGCTGCCTTGACAGCAATCTGGCTGTACCCTGCAATCTTCTCCGCGGTCTTGATCGCACCGCTAACACACTCCTCGGGTGTCTCGAACACCTTGGCGACAAGGCCCCAGTCGCTTGCTTGTTGTGCGGTGATGTTGTCGCCAGTGAGGATGACCTCCATGGCTCTTGACTTTCCAATTGCCTTGGTCAGGCGCTGCGAGCCACCTGCACCGGGTATGACACCTAGCTTGATCTCGGGTTGTCCGAAGACAGCCTTGGGTCCGGCGTACATGATGTCTCCCATCATGGCGAGCTCACAACCTCCACCTAGCGCGTATCCGTTGACGGCGGTGATGAGCGGCTTCTTGAGGAATGTGATGAGGTCGGACCAGGACTCTATGAAGTCTTTGCCGTATGCGTCGCTGAAGGTGAGATCCTTCATCTCTTTGATGTCGGCACCGGCTGCGAATGCCTTTTCCGATCCGGTGAGGACGATGGCGCCGATGGATTTTGAGGCTTGGAAGTCGCGGAGGGCTTGGTTGATCTCGAGGATGAGGGGAGTGGAGAGGGCGTTGAGAGCTTTGGGGCGGTTGATCTGGACTGCGGGTTGTTAGTCCAGGCTCATCTCTCTAGGGGTATATGAAGATGATTATTAAAGAGAAAAGCAACATACTCAAACCAACACCAGGTCTGGCCACCGATACAAGCAAATGCTCGAATGACCTCTCCGTCGCATATCCCCTCGCAAGTCTGGGTAGACCCGTTGACCGGAATTGAGAGGCGACTCTCGGTGTTGATCGTAATGCCTGCATATTGAGTGTGTAGAATTGAACTTTGACTACGAGTCCAGCTCAGGCAACATGTGTTTACATCGAAAGAGAGCAGATGAGCTCAGAGCTCCAACAAGTGGGTAGCATCGGCACCTCGGTAAAGGCGCGCCCGCCAAAACATGCCCGTACCAACATCCCACTTCGACGCGACTAGCGGCCCTCGCTACCTTGGTCCTAGCGCGTTCTGGGCGGGCGCCGGCGATCTAAGCCCCAGCCTTGCGACGCATCTCAACTTTTTGACACGATTCCCTCAACAAGCCGTCGCCTCCGCATTCACCCACCCACGCCTTCCTACGCGGCGCACCTACTTCACCCATCCGCCATCACCACACACCCTCCCACCCCCGCCGCGACGCAACCATGGACTCGCCCGAGCCCGATACCCCTTTCAGCGCCGTCACAGCACAAACAACCAAGTACGGGCGCCTGTTCCAGACGTACCTCGACAAGTCAACGCCCTACACACCCTACCGATGGGGCGGCACAGCGACGCTCTTCCTGCTCTTCGGCCTGCGCATCTTCTTCGCCCAGGGCTGGTACATTGTCGCATACTCGCTCGGCATCTACCTGCTGAACCTCTTCCTCGCCTTCCTGTCCCCCAAATTCGACCCCGCGCTCGAGCAAGATGAGGGCATGGAGGACGGCAATGCGAGCGGCTTGCCCACCAAGGAGGACCAGGAGTTTAGGCCATTCGTCCGCAGGCTGCCCGAGTTCAAGTTCTGGTACTCGACTACCAAGGCGATTGCTATTGGCTTTTTCTGCAGCTGGTTTGAGATTTTCAACTTGCCCGTCTTCTGGCCCGTGTTGGTCGTTTACTGGTTGATTCTTTTTGGCTTGACGAGTAAGTTGATTCTGGGATGTGCGCATGAGTTCTAGGCTGACTTTATGACAGTGCGACGACAGATTCAACACATGATCAAGTACCGCTACGTCCCTTTCACCGTCGGAAAGACTCGGTACCAGAACGCCAACTAGGCCGGGTCGATCGACCGACCGTCTGCTTTCACTTCGTCGGATAACGGTCTGGAACTTTGGGAAGGTTGCCATCAACGGCTGTTTTTGGGCATGGGCGTCTTTTTCCGGTCCGCAATAGACTTCGAGCTTCATACTTCGCAACTCGGGGTTGCTCTAGGGAGGGGGTGCTGCCACGATAACGCGTTGGATGTTATATCATGTGTACACGTAGCAGGAAAGCCAATAAGCTTATATCTTTAATATCAGGACAATGTACTATGTACGCGTGCACAGGTGAACATATGTGCAAAGAGAGGATTCTAGGTATCTGGCAACAACTACTGATGTGGAAAACAGCTTTGGGACAAGGAAAAGAACGACAAGCAGCCACCGATGCTACAAGACAAGGCAATCAAAAGAAAGAGACGAAGGAAATCCTTACTCCATACGCAAAGCAGGAGCCTCAAGCTTCAACTCCGCCAAACTCGTCTTCCGCAAGCCCACCTTGACATCCTCGCGCTCAATCCCCATCTCCTTTGTGCAAATCCACGTAGACGCATACATGTTAACCCTACATTCATTAGTTAGTAAGTACGTCTTCACGACATCCAAGAGGCAACATACCGATCAATACAGCTCCCCGGCACCCTCACAGCCACCCTCTTAACCGCAAACCCATACTCGCCAAACACCTTGATATACCACGGTTCCAACCCCGCAGACCGGAGCATAACCCGTCCTTTTACTTTCAACGCGCGGTTCAGCGCCCGGATCTGTTTGAGTGCTTGTTGGCCGGACGGTGGGAACCAATCCATGCTATCCATCACCACGACAATGGTTAGTGTACCGGGTCGCATTCTAGCAATGACCTCTGAGATCTCGTCTGTGTGGATGCGAAGACCGTTGAACGCGTTGGGCTTGCTGAGTTTGATGTGCGATTTCGGAGAGAGGTATGTGGGGTGGGATGTTGGTGTGTAGTGGCCCAGGAGGGTGAGGAGGTAATAGTGGTTTGATGTGGAGAGGAGAGTGGTGTTGATGACGGGCTCGAAAGTGTTGAGTACGTATTCATAGATCGCGTTCCCAGAATTCGATTTGAGTGCTTCGTCGGACGGCTCTTCGTGGAACGCCATGTAGTCTGCCGCTGCATCCGATTTAGCCACCGCCGGTGTCTTGGTCTCGTCAAAGTCGTCGGTTTTCTTGAAATCAGCTTCGATGACGGCGCGTTGGGCAGGGGGCACGCCGAGTGCTTTCCAGAGCCACTTTTCGTTGCCGAGGATGGCCCAGGTGAGGATCCTGGAGTGCAGCACGGTCTTGATGGAGCTTTGCCAGATTTCCCGTTGTTCGTTCAAAGTGGATGCTGTGCAGAGTTTCTTGACGTCCGAGGTCATGCCTAGGAGGTGGAAGAGCCAGCCTGCGATTGAGAGGGCGTTGCCGGAGCCGCCGGAGTAGTAGAGGCCTTTTGACGAGGAAGAAGAGAACACTGAAGGCCCGTTGTGCAGCCAGAATTGGAAGGCTTCGGATGAGAGGTGCGGGCTGAGCTTCTGGATTAGGAGGTTGTGGAAGTCGGGGTGCTTGCCTTCGCCGAAGAGCTTCCAGACGTCTTGGTAGGGGAGCGCGGTGAAGGCGGCGACTTTGAGCTCGAGGAGGTGGTTTTGCGAGGGGTTGAGGTCGACGGCGTGGACGCGACGGCAGTTCTCGAGACAGAAGGCGAGGATGTTGTCGCCCGCTGAGCCGATTGCTAGCACGACGTCGTTGGAGGTTGGCTTGAGGAGGCGCATGTCTGCTACGTCGTCTTCCCAGGTGAATGCGTAGATGTATGAGTCGTTGAATCGAGTGTGCTGTCAAGCTGTCAGCACGAATAGTAAGATGTCTCAGCACCGCGTTGGCAAATCATCGCAAGGGAGCTACATACTAGTGATAAGTTAGCAAGACATCTTGAGAGCTATTCGTGACCGCTAACTAACCCTTAGGCAGAGAGGAGTCGTAGTGGATGCGCCAGTGGTGGTTCTGGTACCATGTTGCCGGGAGTGGGAGGCTGGATTGTAGGTTCACCACTGCCGACTCGTAGGCCTTTGAGTGGACTTCGACGTCAGTCTGCGTAGCTCCTGTTTGGAGATCAAGAGCTGTGAGGTAAGGCGATTCAGTAGCAGCGGCATCGATCTCAGCGAGCTTCTGTGTGGATGCGCCATGGTCTTTTGAGCAACCGAGCCAGATGAAGTAGGGGAGCTTGATACCGGTGCCGAAGAAGTTGTTGCGAGCGTTGATACTAAGGACCGTGCCAAACCGGTACTCAAGATAGTCCTAGACGAGGTCAGGAGTTGTGCTTGTACCGCAAGAATGTGACATACTCGTCGCGCAGGCTCAAGATTAACACGGTCAATCTCAAACCATGTCCGCCAGAACACACGCGAAATCCACATGCAGTGACGATCAATAGCACCACCCATGTAGTTCCTACCCATGAAGTCGACCTGGTTCTGCACGTAAAAGTCGACAACACCGATGACGCCGTTGGGGCTCATCAAGCTATCGATTGAGTCGATGACAGGGTAGAACTCGGGGATCATGCTGAGAGCATAGCTCATAGTGACAAGCTCAGCACCACCAGCATCCGCGTTCTCGTCGAGGTCGCGAACAGTTTGCTCTTTGGAGATCATTTCCTTGCGTTCGTATGCTTGCGGTTCGTGTTCGTGAAGACGGAAGGCGCGCGCATCCTGGCAGATGACCTTTACGTTCGTCCAGCCGAGACGGGCGAACCTTTTCCGGGCCATCTCGCAGAGAGAGGGGGAGAGGTCGACGACATCTGCATGTGTTAGAAAAGCTTTGTGAGTTGATTCTTTCAGACTTACAGACTGCGCGAAAGAAGCTTGCCACTGGAACGAAGGTGTTCATCTGTTCAACACTGGTACTTCGTCAGCAAGGCAATATTGGTACTGGATACTGTGTACTTACTTGTGACCAGTTCCTCCACCAATCTGAGATCATTAGCACATCGACCATCATCCAAGCCTACTGTCACGTACATCAACCCAGACTGGTCGTTGCGAGATTAGGCCCGCTTCGGTTCGGTGCTTCAGCTGTGCAGCGACCAGTCCCAGCATATCCTCACGGCCCCGAAGAAGCTTGAGCCGGGTGGCATCGTAGACGTCGGCTTGAGCTTTGTAGAAGCTTTCCTGTTCATTCCATGAGACAAGCCCCGAGTTTTGTACCTTCTTCAAACGTACCAGAGCATCCTGCTGACTTCCAGATCCGTCTCCAGTATGAGGCTTCAAGAAGCACCCATAGATGAACTTGAGGTAAGCTTCGAACGTACTCGGCGCCTGATCTTTGCTCTTCGGCCTGAACGCAAGAGCAAATACCACAGTAAGAAACACACCGACGAGGCACAGCGTAACCGTAAGTTGGTGAAACGGGTCACTTGGAACAAAACTTGAGAGAGCCTGCATAGCTGCGACTTCACAACAAGACAGTAGAAGCAATGAACAAGAGAGGAGAGGGAGGGGGGAACGACAACAAAACAAAAGAAACCCCACAAACACCATGGAGGGGTTATATGAGCCCTCATTCCGAGTCCCTCAAGCATCATTCCGACTTCGGTTCGGTCATCATACATACCCGCATGCCCCAATAGACAAGGTCACCCCGCTGCACAGCCTGGCGTACGGCTTCGTCCTCGTGTCTCGCGTCACCTAGCAGCCAATGACCCTCACCACATGTTCTGAAGATCGCTCAAACAGCGCCCAGACAGCCTACCAGAGTAACCTACCTACCTTACTATCAGCATTACGGAACTGCCCTGAGTAGACTACCGCACCACCGCTAGAGGCGGCTATGCAGGGTCCTAATAGAACCGAAAGTATCTCCAGATCTTGAATAGCAAGAGTCTAGAGAGGGAACAAAGACGTCAGTTCGACCTATCGGATGGAGGTGTTGTTGCGCGTGGGTGAGACGTGCCTGGCATGTTGGTGTTGAGACGGGGATGGTTGAGGTTGCGCTTGGTGGGGTCGGCGGCCAATCAGAGGGGAGGAGGGAGGGCGTGCCAGAATGCAGGGACGTCGAACGCATGGAAGGAGCGCGATGGTGGCTCGGCGTTGTTTCCTACATGCAAGTCACTTTGAGTTATCGGGTGCGAGTGATGATCCCGGACGATGTCGGCAGCTGCCAGCCTTGCGCAGGAGGGTTGGCTAGGTGTGAGATGTGAGGACGCAGCAGACACTCCGGCGAACCACCTTGAAGGTATTGCAATCATCCTGTATATTTGAGTAAATCTTCAGTGACCATCCTGAATCAAGAATAGGCCACAGTCTAACTTGAAGCCTCATTCTCTTCGCTATGCGTGAGACTTGAGGCGCGGCTATACCACTGGATCTGTATCAGTATTCCAAGGTCGAGGTAAACATACTGTATGATGTCTGAGTATCTCGACGCCATGTGCTGTTCACGCTATATTCAAATCATCTCACAACAAATAACTAAAATCCGACCCTTGTTGTTCATAATCGTCATTTCCGCTATGGTACTATGCTGAAGGTCTAAGTATTATTACAAGCCCGGCATGAGAGTGCACGCATGCAAGCGGCTACACCACCAACAAACTACACTTTAGGCGTAGAAGTTGACTGTGTCCTTCTTCTTTGCCTGTACCTCAGCGATAGCATCGACGTAGTGCTCGTGACTGATCTTCTGGTGACCGGTCCGGAGAGCAATCATACCAGCCTCGACACAAACAGCCTTCAACTGCGCACCACCGAACTCGTCAGTGCTGCGAGCCAACTCTTGCCAGTTGACGGCGTCGTCGACAGTCATCTTCCGCGAGTGGATACGCATAATCTGTGCGCGGGCCTCCTCATTTGGTAGCGGGAACTCGATCTTCCTGTCCAGACGTCCAGAACGAAGCAGAGCGGGGTCCAAGACATCGACTCGGTTCGTCGCGGCAAGAACCTTGACACGGTCATCGGAGGCGAAACCGTCCAGCTGGTTCAGCAGCTCCAACATGGTTCGCTGCACCTCCCTGTCTCCGGACTTCTCGGAATCGAAACGCTTTGTGCCAACGGCATCCAATTCGTCGATGAAGATGATTGAGGGTGCCTTCTCTTTCGCCAGGGCAAAGCAGTCACGGACCAACTTCGCACCATCTCCAATGAACATTTGTACGAGCTGTGGGCCGGCGAGCTTGAGGAATGTGGCATCGGTTTGGGCAGCGCAGGCTCGGGCGAGAAGGGTCTTTCCGGTTCCGGGAGGACCGTACATCAGTGCACCTACGATCGTTAGCACATGTCTAGAGATGAGCGTTAGAGTTGCTTACCCTTCGGCGCCTTGATGCCAATCTTCTTGAAACGCTCGGCCTCCTTCATGGGCCATACTACCGCCTCAACGAGCTCTTCAATTTGCTTGTCAAGACCTCCAACATCGGTGTACTTCTCAGTTGGCTTCTCGTCGACTTCCATAGCCTTCACCCGACTGTCGTACTCTGCGGGTAGGGTATCGAGGACGAGATATGAGTCCTTATTCACACCAATGAGATCACCGGGCTTCAGCTTCTCATGGTCTACTAGACCGATGAGAGGCAAGAAGATGGTCTGCCGAGTTGAGGTCTTGATGACCGCCGACTTGCCCACGCGGGTGGCGTCTAGGTCAATGTTTGCTCCTTCCTCGGCGGCCTCTTCGGTGACGTCCAGATCGAGAATCTCGACAACGTTTCCGACGAGGTATGGTAGTTGCCTACAAGATGTCAGTGTGTTGTCCACGAAGCCGCGTCAGTCCAGCGCGCTGCGGGGTGACAGCAATCACGTCAATGACATACCTGTTGTTCTCGATCTTCTCTAGGTTGTCCTTGATCTTCTCGTTCATAGAAGCCTTCTCGTGTGTGAGCCGTTGGAACTCGCTCTTCATGATGCGCATGTCGTTCTCCAGTAACCGCTTGCGCGCGACGATGTCTCGTGTGCTTGAATTCAGGATCTCTTCGTCGAGCTGCTCCTCCTCTGGTTCCGCATCCTGCATCTCTGCATCGCCATCAGCCTTCTTTCCGTCCTTGCCTCCGTCTTTCTTGTCATCGTCCTTGTTCTCTTCCTTCTCGTGGCGCTCAAGGTCGTCGAGATCTTCGAGTGTGGACATGGTGGCGGTGTTGTGAGAGCGACGTTACGCGGTGTGGGATGATAGAGATGACTGGGTCGGTGCAAGAGTGATGGTGGTGAATGACGCCGACAAAGAGGTTGTTGTGGTGCGGCGGTGATGTGGAGCTGTAGAGGCAGCTACGGATTACGAAGGTACGCACCCGTGCACGGTGAGAGACCCTAGCTCCGGTTGTCTTGGCGTCTGGGAACGCCGATCCGTCGCGCGCAACAACGCGCGATAGATGGGAAGTGTCATTCTGTTAGTCTGCAGCTTGATCAAGGAAACGGCGATGCTACTAGAGGGTAAATTTAGATATCATGCAGTTCTATACGAAAGGAGCTGTGCGAACACCCGCCCGCAGGTATAGACAAGATTCAACACGTGTGATTAGTACGATGATGCTGAGTAGGTTCAGTTTGCTGTGCAATAATAATAGTGTTTAATAGAGATGTTTTATGTAAAGATAAAGGTAATCGCACAGCTACCTAAGAAAACATTAAACAGCCTAGAGCCTACAGTAATGTTAGGTTACTACTTTGTAAGTTTTTATCCTAATGTAGTCTGCAGACCTGTTTAGTTTTTTTCTTCTATGTAGTGATCGTACTGGTGAGGGAAACAGGAAGCAACTGCGATGGGCTGTTAGGTACACACCATTTCGTGTGCGTCAAAGCCGCAAAACCTCCGCGATATAAGCGTTTTGGTTTCCAAAATCTTCATCCGTTCCTCTCAAACGAGGCAACAGCGCAGAGTGGGGGGCGCTTTTCTTTCAGTAAGGCAGTCTTCTCGAGTTCCCCAAAAAAAATTAGCCACAGGTCTTTTAACATACCATCGCTGCATCAATATGGTTCTGCAGACGGCGCAAGAATTTCCCGGGGCAAAAAAGAACTTCGACACCAGCGAGACTCGAACTCGCAATCTTTGCCACCGGAAAGCAACGCCTTACCATTAGGCCATGGTGCCATACGTTGTTCTTCATGGAACTCTGTCAAATGGTGCTGTATATATCGGTATTGTGACGGCGGTACTGTACTGACGGACTCGCGGTGTAGCCAAGTTTCCAGATTTAACCTTGCACAGTGATAGTTCCGCTGAAAGCAGGGGTCTTCTCAATCGACAAGGCACGACTGGAACTTAATATAAGAGCTCCACAATTCCACGAAACTACACAACTAAACCATGTTCGAGCAAAACGACCAAGCACATAGACAGATTCTAACAATATTGTTAGGAAGCTATCGCCTAAGCTAGAGAAGAAGAATTCCCAAAGTTGTCTAACGGCTGTTAGAACGTGATCAGAACCGCCACAAGCGTCCACCTCGAGAAGACTGGGACGGAGCTGCCTCGACGGCCCCTACGGCTCATCCCACGCCCTCGACCTTTTAGAATCCTCCTCAACAGCCATCCTCATCGCAGGCGGATCCGGGATAGCAGTCGCGTACCCCCTCCTCTACGCCCTTTTGCAACCCTCCTCCACCGACCCCGAACCCACGCTCAGATCCCAGAGAAAAGTAAAGTTACTCTGGATAACGCATTCACTCGACCACCGTCTCTGGATCCCAGAGGATAAACTAAAGGAATTAGAGGATTGGGGTTTAGATGTGCTCATCACGCCGCCGACGACACTTGCAGGCCGACCGGATGCTGGTGGTATTGTGAAAGAGTGGGTTGAAGAGGAGGATGTACATGGGAATACGAGGACTGGTGTTGTAGTTAGCGGACCTGATGGGCTGGTCATGGATGTAAGGAATACATGTGCGGAGTTGATTTGGAGCGGGAGGGATGTCGATGTTCAGGTTGAGAAGTTTGGGTGGTGAATATCTTTCATTTCGGCAACATATCTGGAGTTGGATGGCTTTTTTTTGGTTCTCTGGAGTTTGTGATAGACAGGGTTGGGTGGGAATTTTGCCTTTGCTTTTGCTTCTGCTGGTGTCTTCACATTCGCTGTAGCGATTTCTTTTTGGTAAGAAGGGAAGAAAGCGCTTTGGGAGGATGAAGGTGGCGATGGGTATGCCATATCCGAGTATTGGCTAGGTGGACGCTTATGACGGTTCTGATGACAAAATGATCATTTGATCATTCACATGTTTCAAATGATCATTGTGTCATCAGAACAGTCATAAGCGTCCACCTCGAGCAGACTGGGATGGTGACTGATGGTGACTAACCCTATACCTTCGTACGATCCAATCCACTTGGTTGCTTGGGTGGGCAACCACGTGGATTGAATCGTACGAAGGTATCAGCTTCAACGCAGTCTACTCGTAGTGAATACTCGGGCATAGCATTGAAATTACAAGACCTAGCTATCTTCCGTGTTAAAGACCTATCGGGCAAAACTATCTCATCTATCTTTATACCAACGTTTCCTCACCAAATGCTAATACCTGTCCCCTAAGTTTGCGATAGACTGGCACGTCAGCCTAGGAGAAAATTAAACACCCTGGAGCCTACATTAAGATAAAAACATACAAACTAGGCGGTCTAAGATCAACGTAGGCTCTAGGCTGTTCAGTTTTTTTATTGTATGAGTTGCTGGGTGGGTAGGAGTTCTGCTTCGCGCTTGTTGTCTGGTCTTGACACATCCGCTTTGGCGGTCACCTGTGAGAAAGACAGAGAGAGAGAGCATTTGGGGGATGACAGTGGTGATGAGTAGCCATGTCCGAGTGTCCATTCGGTGTCCGGTTCCATTAGAGGCAGACGGTGTGCCTTCACCGCTTGATTTGTCAAGTGAGGGATTTCCGACGAAGTGCTATATCCCTCACTTGAC